>NW_006408602.1:3613208-3628360 GCF_000296735.1 Chrysochloris asiatica | reverse complement strand
AGGATGTATGGGGTGAGAGGAGGAGAGAAAGTGAGGGGAAGATAGAGCACAGGGTAAGGAATAGACACAGGATAGCTTGGGTGTTGGGGGTGGGGGTGGGCAATACACAAGTAGGAGGAGAGGAATGGAAGAACAGTTAGGCAGGTTCGCATGGGCTAAGTGGGACAGAGGTAAATGATGAGGTAAGCACAACCTGGGAACAATAGGACTCTGGGATACAGGGATTGAGGCATGGTTTGAAGGGGTAAAAGCAGAATAATGTTAAGATGCTTGGTTGTCTTTTGAATCTAGGTTTCCCTTGCCGACCATTGTAAAATCGACACTAGAAAGAGGGAGAAAGGAATAACCAGGAATATCACTACAGAAAAGCTTGTAAGTCCGTCTTCAGCTTACAACTGATTGGAATACCTTAAAAGGGGCTAGAAGTTGCCCAGTGAAAGAGGCTTCCTGTGGAGCCTGTACATTGTGTAAGTCCATAGGTGGAATCCAGAATCCCATCCAGAATCTTCTGAGGAGGGAAATTTCCACTGGAAAGGATGAGTAGACCAGCCTGGAGTGGCCAGAAGAACAAAAGATACTTTTGTGAAAGAAAGACTGGCAGGAAATATGCAAAACAATAACAGCAGTCTGATTGATTCTTACAAGAATAAGTAAGCTGTTCACCTGGAAGCCATCAAGGCAAGTGGTCGGAACCCCTCAGAGCAAACTCCCTTCCAAGACTGAGACTCAAGGGGAATACATGAGCAGGCAGGTGGTCTGCCTGGTGACCACAATGATCACCAATAAGGGGAAAGGGGGAAAAACAACAATGAAGCTGGGAGCTAAGTCTGACCACATTCAAGAGACCCCTGTGAGCCTGAGTGGAGACCTGGATGGTCAACAGTATGGCAAGACCCAGTGACTCCTGGGCCCAGAGGCAGTAACATGGCCACAGAGGACTAGAGAGGAGAGTGAAGCGTCCAGCTGATACGAAGTGAGGGCAGATGCACAAGAACACCCATACTTGCAGACAGTACCCACTTGACCTGGCTTCAATGGATGGATGATCAGAACTGGACTAGAAGAAGAAAGAAGAGGGGAAGAAAAAAAAAAAAAAGATACTTACGGATGTAATAGCTCAAAAAAAGGAACAAATCTTTACAGCAAAGATTTATACACAGGGTGTGGGCAACTTAGACATTGGCTACCCAAATTGGGAAGGGGAGCTATAAAGGCAATAAGTTACTGGCTTACAAACTTTCAAGAGGGGGCCTAGTTTCAGATGGGGCGGGGGACGGTAGACTCTCCAATGAATGATTTCCAATCTGTTGGGACCAGACTGGAAAAAGGAAATGGGTATAAGACTCTTGTAGTACAACAGTGGATAACTACCATCAGGAATGACTGTGAGGCTAGAAAATATAGAGGTAGATGATTTTTGACAAAAGGAGGGGAGTGGTTGATTTTGCAGCCCAGGAGGAGAGGTCCTTGGGACCATCAAGTTAGAAGAGCGTAGAGTGTGGCCCTACCCAGAGAGGCAGTGATACCAGGGATTGAGACAGAGATGACGTGGACAAATGGAGCGGCTGGGAGCACTGAACTCAGGGAGGAAGACGGGCTGTGTGCTGACAGCTGGGGGGCAGGCCTGTGGGGTATACCCTTTAGTCATTTGATGATGCATAAGGGATTGTAATCATTGCAATGAAACTAAATACAATAGGATGAATGTAAAACTGATATTCTTCCATGTAAACCTCACAATAAAAACTTATATATATATATACATAAAAAAGATTGAACAAAGTCCTGAAAAGAAAGCAATTCTGGAAAGATGGTGGTGTAAACAGACCATCATTCTGAACCTCTCCAACAAATACAACAAGAAATACAAGAAAACAGTGTTCAGCTTTGAGGGTCTCTGAATCAGGGAGCAGAGGAGAACTGCAGACAGGCTAGAATCAACGAATCGGTAAATCACATATAGTTAGGAAAAGCTCTTCTCCCACCATCCCTGCCATGCTGGCTGGGAAGTAGCCCCAGAAAATAAGCCCTGTGGCACTGTAGGATATGCAAAGGAGTGCTGTTTCCCTAACAACAGCTTCAGCCTGTACAAAGAGCCAGGACTCCAAGCTTCTGCTCTAAAATTAATAAGGCACAACTACCCAGGAGTTCATTTGGAGTATGTCAACACCTCCTCAAACATCATTAGCTAAAGCCTGCTGCAAATTGCTACATAAGGCCCATGCAGTGGAATATGCTTTCATAGTCAACTCTACCTGCCTTCTTGCACAACCCATAGCTCAGGCCTCTAAAACCAACAGGATAGACCTCTGGGGAAGTCACTTTGGGTCTGTTTGCTCCCCTTCCAGTATGAAGGACTACTCTCTGAGGCTCCTATGTGCTAGGAAAGTAAGCATCTTTAACAGAGGCTTTGCTCACAGTCAACACACTACATGGGACACCCTAACAGTAACAAAGGTCAATTTAGAATGTGCCAGGCCCTTCTCCACCCAGACACTGTCAACTGCAAGTCAGGTGTGAATTGCTACAGAAGGCCTTCCTGTGCACCTCATACTCTGTCCTCTGATATCAACATGACTAACCTCCACAACTATGGTTAGTCTATAACTGCTTTCTTTATCCAACAGAATATGGAAATTGTTGAACAATATCACATGTATGTAAAATTTTGATGAAAGTAACAAAAACAGCTATAGCAGTACATCCACAGGGAGCTCCCAGAAATTCAAGCCAGATTCAGAAGAGGGCATGGAAGGAGGAATATCTCTGCTAAACTCAGATGGATTTTGGCTAAAAGCACAGAATGCCAAAAAGATGTTTACTTGTGTTTTACTGAATATGCAAAGGCATTTGACTATGTGGACCATTAACAAATTATAGGTAACATTCCAAAGAATGGGAATTCCAGAACACTTGATCCTATGGAACCTATACAAAGACTAAAAGGCAATAGTTAAAACAGAAAAAAGGGATACTTGTGTGGTTTAAAATCAGGAAAGGTGGGTATCAGGGTTGCATCTTTCACTATACTTATTAAATCAACATGTTGAGCAAGTAATCTCAGAAGTTGAACTTTATGAAGACGGCATCAGAACTGGAGCAAAGTTCATTAACAACTTATTATATGCAGATGACATTACCTTGCTTGCTAAAAGCAAAAAAGAATTTGAAACACTACTAATGAAGATCAACGATTACAGACTTCAGAACTAACTACACTTCAACCTAAAGAAAACAAAAATCCTCACAATTGAACTTAATTAACAATATCATGACAAAGAGAAAAGACAGAAGTTGTCAATAATTTCATTTTACTTGAATCCATAATCCAAGCTCATGGAAGAAATCAAACAATGTATTCCATTGGACAAATCTGCTGCAGAAAAACCTCTCTAAAGCATTAAAGAGTAATGGTGTTGCTTTGAGGACTACGAAGTCATGCCTGACCCACGGAACAGTATTTTCAATCATCTCATGTGCATGCAAAGGCTAGATAATTAATAAGGAAAACCATAGAAGAACTGATGCTATTGAATACTGACTATATACCGAGGTCTGCCAGAAGAACAAACACATCTGTTTTGGAAGAAACATAGCCCAACTGTCTCTTAGAAGTGAGGATGGTGAGACATTATCTTATGCCAAACTTTCAACATATTATCAGAAGGGACGAGTCCTTAGAGAAGGCCATCATTCTTGGTAAAGTAGAGGGCCAGTGAAACAAAGGAAGATCCTAAATGAGATGGATTGGCACAGTAGCTTCAGCAAAGGGCTCAGGCATAACAATAATTGTGGGACTTATCGACTAGGCAGTGTTTCCTTTTATTGTACACAGGGTCATGATGACTTGGATTCAATTCAAGGGGACCTACAACAATAAAAACAAACCCACTTATAGTTGAAGCTGAGGTCTACTGACTGAGGGTGAGGTATGCTAAGAAGCAGGAATCTTGAGCAGAATCTGCACTTACAGCTAACAATCTACTGGGGGAAATTCTTACAGCATAAAGGTAAACGCCCCTGGGGATCTGATCAGAGTAGACATCCCTCCTTTCCTCATCTGGTAATTGCTGGTTGCTAGGCTATTACAAACTGGTCCAGAGGCTTTGCTCACAGTCAACACACTACACAAGGTACCCTGATAGTAACAAGGGGAATTGCTACAGAGGGCCTTCCTGTATAATCTGCTCACATAGTCAGTACTCAACCTACCTCCCAGTGTACATCATAGCTCAAGCCTTTGAGAACAACAGGGCAGCTCTCTTTTCTCCTTTTAGTCAGGATTGATGACTTGAGCTGTTGTGCTAGGGAGCAAGCATCTTTAGAGGCTATCCCTACTAACAGTGTATTCCAGGTGGACATTGTACTCCAGGTGTAACAATGCAGACCTCCTTGGGATCCATTTGGAGATTTGGAGTGTGGCAAACCCTCTACCAAATATTATCTGTTGGCTGCTATATTGATACAAATTCCTACAATAGAGTCAGGAGGTGGGTCACCTAAATGGTGACACTCCCAAGACCACCACAGGGCCACCAGAACTGTGAAAACAACAAGACAGATCTCTTGGATGTCCTGCTAGTCAGTTTCAACTGCTCTTCTTTTTACAACAAAGGAAAGTTATCTGAGTTTCCACTGAATGCAAGCTCAAATATGAGTAGCCCCAGAGAGCAGAGAGGAAAGTCTAGGGAAAAAATTAAGTGTGACATCCAACCCCAAAGGAGCTTGCTGGGTGGGGGTTTTCTGACTAAAAACATACCTATAGCAACAGAAGTGATAAGAAGCAAGGAAAGGGGCTGCACCTTCCAGTGGGCAGATTGATTAGAACATGGCTATTGAAAGTACCCATCACTTTGTTATACTCTGGTGGCTTGAGTGTGGCTGTGATTCTGAAAGCTCTATACCACCAGTATTTAAATATCAGCAGAGTCTCCCATAGTGGATGGAACAGCTGAGCCTCCAGATAAAGACAGACAGAGAGACAGACTACTTCCGAATACTGAAAATCTTGTGAATAGCAGTGGAGCGCTGTCAGATTGCACCAGAATATTGAACACTGAAACATGCTGAAGAGCACCAGAACATTATCAGATATAGTGCCGAGGAAGAGCATCTCAGATTGGAAAGCAACCAAAATAAGCCTGCGGAAGAGGTGCCTCTTCAAAGCACAAGTGATTGTGATGACATGAATGGAGTAAAGCCTTCAGGACCCTCATTTTCTGATGGGGCATAACTCAAAATGAAGAAAAATAGCTGTAAACGTCCATTAATAAGCAGAATATGGATGTGCAAAGTATGAATCTAGGAAAATTGGAAATAGTCAAAAGTTAAATGGAATACATATACATCAATATCCTAGGCAATGGTGGTGGTGATCCTAGGCAGTAGTGAACTGAAATGATTGGTATTGATCATTTTGGAATCTGACACATAGTTTACTATGCCAGAAATAATAAATTTAAGAGGAATGACATCACATTAATCATCAAAAACAACATTTCAAGATTTCTTGAAATACAATGCCATCTGTGATAGGATAATTTCCATATGCCTACAAAGAAAACCAGAGTCCTGGTATGGTGCTGTGGGTTAATGCACAAGGCCGGTGGTTCAAGCTCACCAGCTGCTCCTCGGAAACCATATACAGGGTCACTATGGATTGGAACCAACTCAACGGCACTTAACAACAACTAAGAATACAACTATTATTCAAATTTATGCACCAACCATTAAAGCAGTTGATGATGAAATTGAAGAATGCTATTAAGTTCTAGAGTCTGAAATTGATCAAACATGTAATCAAAATGTATTGATAGTTAGTAATGAGCAGAATGCAAATATTAGAAACAAAAAGGAAGAATCAACAGTTGAAAAATATGGAAAGGGAAAAACGTGAGGATCATGACAAACTGTGGACAACATTGTAGAGAAATATTATTCCAGAATACTTAACTATGCTAATGAGGAACCTATAAGTAGTTCAAGAAGCAATTGTTTGACAGACAAGGGAACACTGAATGGCTTACAATTAGGAAAGGTGTGCATCAGGTTGTATTCTTTTACCATACTATTCAACCTGTATGCTGAGAACATAATAGGAGAAGCTGATTATATGAAGAAAGTGGCGTCAGGATTAGAGGAAGACTCATTAACAACCTGGAATATGCAGATGATACAACTCTGCTGGCTGAAAATGAAAAGAACTTAAAATAACTATTGATGAAGACCAAAGACCACCAGCCTTTGGTATGGATTTCACCTCAATGTAAAGAAAAGATCCTCACCATTGGACCAATAAATGACATTAAAATAAACGGAAAAAAGATTGAAATTACCAAAGACTGCGTTTTGCTCAGATCAACCATTAACATTCATAGAAGCAGCAGGCAAGTAATCAAACGACATACTGCATTAGGAAAATCTGCTGCACAAGTCCTCATTAAATTGTTCAAGAACAAAGATGTCAGTTTGAGGACTAAAGTGTGCCTAACTCAAGCCATGGCATTTTCAATAACCTCATATGCATGTGAAAGTTGGACTAAGAATATGAAGACCATAGAATAAATGCATTTGAGTTATGGTTTGGGAGAAGAATATTGAAAGTACCATGGAATGGACCACCAAAAGAACAAACAAATCTGCGCTGCAGTAAGTACTGCCAGAATGCTCCTAGAAAGCCACGATGGCCAGACTTCATCTCTCAATACTGCAGACATATCAAGAGGGACCAGCAGCCCCTGGAGTGGACATCATGTTTTGCAAAGTGGGGGGTCAGAGAAAAAGAAGAAGACCCTTAAGAGATTGATTTGTACAGTGGCAGCAAGAATGGGTTCAAGCAGAGCAGGGATTGTAAGGTTGGCGCAGGACCAGGCAGTGTTTCCTTCTGCTATGCACAGGGTCACTGTGAGTCAGTACCAACTCAATGGCACTTAACAACTAATAACAACAACACTGAAATGACCATGAACTGCTAGAATGAACAAATCTATTTTGGAAGAAGAGCTAGAATGATCATTAGTAAGCAAGGGTGAAGAAACTTTGTTTCATGTACTTTGCACATGTTTCAAGAAGAGTCAGTCCCTGGAGATGGACACCATGCTTGATAGAGTAAAAGGTCAGCAAAATAGACAAATAGCCTCAATGAGATGGATTTTCATAGTGGCTGCCATAATGAATTCACACATAACAATTGTGAAGCTGATGCAGAACCAATGTTTTGTTCTGTTGTACACTGGGTTGCTATGAGTCAGAACTGACTCAAGAGCATCTAACAACAACTCCATAAAAGTGAAAAAATCATTAGGGAAATATAAGTGCCTCATTAGAACACATACACTAAATATAGAAAGAAAAAGCAGCAAGAGAGGAATAGAACAAATAAGATATAAGAAACACAGAAAATAACAATTGTAAATCTAACTATACGATTAATAACATTAAATGTGAACTGAGTAAATAAACCCAATCAAAACACAGAGGTTATCAGGCTGAAACGTCCTGACATTGTTGTCAAAAATAATTCACAAAAGACAGATATTTCTGGACTGTTCATTCTAATCCATTGATCGCTATGGCTATCATTTTGCCAGTAGCACACTGTCTTGACTGTCACTGTTTTGTAGTAAGGATTGTGAAGAGTTGCTATTCCTTAAAACTTTGGTAGAATTCAGCGGTGAAGCTGTCTAGTCTTGAGCTTTTCTTTATGGATATTTTTTAATACTAGTTCAACCTTTTCCCTTGTCATTTGTTGTTGTTAAATGCTACTGAGCAGGTTCCGACTCACAACGACCCTGTATATGGTTTCTGAGGAGCAGCTGGTGAGTTTGAACTGCCAACCCTGTGGTTCATAGTCCAGTGCTGATTCCACAGCACCATACTAGGAGTCCTTCCTTGTCATAGGTGTACTCAAATTGTCTACTTATTTTTAAGTCAATTTTTGTAGTTTGTGTCTTTTGAAGAATTCCATTTATCAAATTTATCGACACACAATTGTTCATAATCTCCCTTATAATAATTTTTATTTCTATGTGATCAATAGTAAACTCTTCTCTTTCACTGTGCTTTAGGTGAAAGATGGTATTAAAGAATCTACAAGTTCAAAAACAGGTAACAGCAATGCATGCCTACATAGTTACTGCTGCCTAACTCCTAAAGCAAATTATAGTAGGAAATGCATCATAAAATGTCTACGTATGCCACACAAAATGTCCTTTACATCCTAGCAACTCACAAACAGCTTGTTATTTCTTGAATAGACACCAATTCTCCCATAAGCAAATAAATTACCATGGCAAATATCATAATCATATATTCCTAGCAACTCAACATTAGTCAACCAAAAATGCAATGTTGACGCATTATAGAGATTCTAGTTTAGAAGTTTTTAGCACAAAACATAGTCTTAAGAAATCACCAGTATATTTGGGAGTTAATTTCTAATATAATGTCCCATGTGTAGGATCATATATAAATATAAATGTTTTACATAACACATTGAAGACTTAGCAAAAGAGACAAGGCAATTTTGTTTTCCAAAGTAAGATTTCCATAACTAGAAGATAAAGAATTCCCAACAGAATTACAAGATCAGCTGCTATCAGATTTAAAGAAATCCCAAAATTATGCTTCCCTTAACATTTGCCTTTTCCACCCACATTGAGAGCAGGTGGCAGTTCTCATTCAAGATTTGCACTACAAACTCATTTGGCACAGTAAGTGACTGCTTGTAAAGGTACACAGCTGTCTGGATCACTGCTCTATACACTGATACAAGTCCCAGATTCTGTGGAATTAATATTTTAAAAAGTGAGAGAAAGAAGTTAACCCTGAGTACAGAAGCAGCAGCTATCACTACAGAGGTTTAAACACACGCACACAAAACAGAGTTCTTAAATAATGAAAAAGCACTATCTTGGCTATAGATTATGAATTGTACATGCAGAAATTGCTGAATGGGTATATTCTCTGTGCTATGTTCTCAAAAACAACCACAAAAATAAATTATTTTTAAAAATAAAATATGTAAAGGAGACACAATAAATAAAGATAAGCAAAATTCTTTTACTAGTGAATGTTGTTACAACCCTCTGTTACAGTTGTTTTTAATGAAAAATGTTCTTAAAGTTCATGATGTTAAAACAAATCACTAAATTTTAAGTAATGAATGAAAATAGTAAAAAAAATTAGCCAGCAGACTAAACTCCTGAGAAGTCAAAATAGCATTTCACAACTTTAAAACCGTGTTTTTGAAAAATACACCACTTTCAACAAACAAATTTACTTTGTGAATCACTCATGAAAGGTAATCACGCTTTTCACTATGTACTGAATTACATCACTGCATGGAGAACTGGTATGGCACTGGGAGTCCTGGTGTGGCACTGTAGTATAACCACAAAGTCGACGGTTCAGTCCCACGAGCAGCTCCTTGGAAACTCTATACAGTATCACTATGATTTCAGATTCCATTTGACTCAAAGACACTTAACAACAACACTCCAATAGAGAAATCCCCTGGTTGCACAGGTGGTAAAACAATTGCTCTAGAGGAGAAAGATTTGGCAATGTACTTAGATAAAGTTTGACAGCCTTGGAAGCTCCATAAGGTAGTTCTACTCTGTCACATAGAGTAGCTATTAGTCAGAATTGACTTGATGGCAGTAGGCTTGGGTTTCATTTCTTTTGTTTTTCCAACAGAAAAAATTATATAGTGGATTGTATATTTCCAACAAAGATCTGGAGTTACAAAATCAAAAAGGAAGAACACACTCAACTTTCTAAAGCTGAGGGAACTGAAGAAAAAATTCAAACCTCGACTTTTGTTATTGAAGGATTCTCTGGACAAATTACAGAATGATACAGAAAGCATCAAAAGAGGATGGAAGGAATACACAGAGTCACTGTACCAAAAGAAAGGGTGAAATGTTCAACCATATCAAGAGGTAGCATATGATCAAAAGCCAATGATACTAAAGGAATAAGTCTAAGGTGCACTGAAGGAAGTGGCAAAGAACAAAGCACCAGGAATTGATGGATACAAATTAAAATCTTTCAACAAAGTGAGGTGGCACTGGAGGCAATCACTCATCTATGTCAAGCAATTCTGAAGACAATTATCTGGCCAACTGATTGGAAGAGATCCGTATTTGTGCCCATTCCAAAGAGAAGTCACCCAACGGAATGTGGAAATCATTGGAGAATATCTTCGATATTCCATGTGAGTAAAGTTTTACAAAAGGTAATTCAGAAATGGCTGCAAGCACACATTGACAGAGAACTTCCAGAGGTTCAAGCCGGATTCAGAAGAGGACACGGAACTAGGGCTATAACTGCTGATGCCCAATGTACCTAGGCTGAAAGCAAAGAAAACCAAAAGATGTTTACCTGTGCTTTACTGACTACCTACACAAAGGCTTTCAATTGTGCAGATCATGACAAGCTATGGACAACATTGAGAAATATGAGTATTCTAGAACACTCATGAGGAATCTGTACCTAGAACAAGAGGCAGCTGTTCGAACAGAACTTGGGAACACTGAATGGTTTAACATTTAAAAAGGAGTGTGAAAAGGTTGTATTCTTTCACCATACTTATTCAAACCTGTATGCTGAGCAAATAAGCCAAGAAGCTGGGTTCTATGAAGAAAAAACATGGCATCAGGATTGGAGGAAGCCTCATTAACCATCTGCGATATGGAGATATGATAAAACTTTGATTACTGAAAGTAATGAGGACTTAAAATACTTTTGATGAAGATCAAAGACCACAGCCTTCGGTATGGATTGCATCTCAATGTAAAGAAAACAAAAATCCTCACCACTGGACCATTCTGATCCATGAAGAAAAGACTGACGTTGTCAAGGACTTCATTCATCTTGGATCAACTATCAACACTCATGGAAGCTGCAGTAAACAAATAAATGACATACTGCATTGGGAAAATCTGCTGCACAAGACCTTTTTAAAATGCTGAAGAGCAAAGATGTAAGCTTGAGGACTAAGGTGCACCTGACCCAAGCCATCATATTTTCAATAGCCTTATATGCATGCGAAAGCTGGACAGCTGGACAGTGAATAAGGAACACCGTAGAAGAACTGATGCATTTGAGTTATGGTGTTGGAGGAGAATATTGACAATACCATGGGTTTCCAAAAGAACATATCTGTGTTGGAAGAACTGCATCCAGAGTGTTCCTTGGAGACCAGGATGTCCAGACTTCATCTCTCATACTTGAGACACATTGTCAGGAAGGACTAGTCACTGGAGTGGAGTATCATGTTTGGTAAGGTGGAGGGTCAGAGAAAAAGAGGAAGACCCCTGGCTAGATGGACTGGTAAAGTGGCAGCATCAATGGGCTCAAGTGTGACAATTGTGAGTTTGGCCCAGGACCAGGCAGTGTTTCATTCTTTTGCACAGAGGGTCACTATGAGTTGGTACCAACTCAATGACATCTAACAACAACAACAACATTTCCAACACAAATTAATCACAGATATTAGACCATCATCAGATACCTGGTATGGGACTGTATGATCAGCACTGGACAGCGAACCACAAGGTCAACAGTTTAAAGCCAACTTAATTGTCCTTGAGTTGGTTCTGACCCACAGTGATCCTCTATAGAGTTTCCAAGGAGCAGCTGGTGAGCTTAAACCGCCAATATTGTGGTTCAAACCAACTTTGCAGTCCAGCACATTAACCCACAGCACCATCCCAGAACTTCAATATGACATTAGATCATCAAAAAACCAGGAAATTATATACCTTTTAATTGATATACTATGGAAAACTATTAAGTCATATGGAAATTGGCTCTGGTTCAACGACCTCGTGTGAGGCTTTTTGAGGAGCAGCTTGTGGGTTTAGACCAACGAACTTGTGGCTTGCATTTTAGGTCTTATCCTACAGTGCCACATCAAGACAGTAAGAATAAACAGAAATTATAAATCTGTTCTTCAGTTGGAGTCTGAAGCAATAAACTGAGAATATGTGAAATGTATACAACAAATATGATAAACATACTTGCATTATGAATTTATTAAAAATTCAGAGATAAAACATTATTTTTAAGTATAATACAATTCTGGTCATGCTATTGTCCTGTTTGAACTCTGCTTCTCAGGATTGCAAAAGAAAAAAAAAAAATGTAATCAATAAATTAGGCTTTAAAATATATTAAATTTCAATATTTACAGAAACTTCCATCCTGCTTCTACTTACTGAATAGCAAATAATTCATTAAAAGTCAAAATTAAACCAGCAAGTGTTCCATTAAACCAGCAAGTGTTCTAAAAGGACTCTTTTTCAAAAGATATACTATTCTTCACATCAAAGTCAATGAATATTCTGAGAAATGACAATGATGCAATAGGCAGAATATCTTAATGTAAGCTAGGTATCCTTTGAGACAACAACATGGTGAAGTGAATTATGGAATTAACGTCAATATTGGATATGGCCACGGGTCTGTCACAGTCAACAATTTTTTTTTGGATGACCTATAAACTAGAACTGAATCCACTGATTGTTGGGTAGATTGTGACTTATCGCAACTCTATAGAAAAGAAGAGAACTACCCCATAGGGTTTCCAAGGCTGTCAATCTTCACAGAAACAAACTACACATCTTTCTTCTAAAGAACATTTAGCAGATTCAAGCTGCTAACCTTTTGCAACCAAGCTCTTAGCCACTGCGCTATGAGGGCCCCTTATATAAACTTGTTGTTATGTACCATCAAGTAGGCTCCGACCCATGGCGACCCTGCACAGGGTTTCCGAGGCTGTAAATCCTTACGGGAGCAGAAAGCCTCATCTTTCTCCCCGGAGCAGCTGGGAGTTTCAAACTGCTGACCTTGCAGTTCACAGCCCAATTTGTAACCACTACGCTACCAGAAGAGGATATATATATTCAATATTAAGAGTATTAATACTGTGCATGATAGAGTCAAGTGTTTAAATTTTTCTAAATAGTCTGCGACAATCTGACCAAACCTAGGAAAATGTTGTTGCACATTAACTCACAGCGCCACACCAGAACTCCAATATAACCTTAGACCATCATCAAACAAATAGAAAATAATTATATACCTTTTAAGTGACATACTGTGGCAATTTATTAAACTCTATGGAAACTGGATCCAACAATTAGTTGTTGCTAAATGTCGTAGAGTTGTTTCCTAAATACAGATAGCTCCATAATTATAATGGTAAAACTATGTGTACTTATATGAGATGTTGTTGTTGAGTACCGTCGAGTCAGTTCTGACCCATAGCGACCCTGTGTGTACTTATAGAAGATGGGAAAACTGAAATGTATTCCTACCAGAGCTCTGGTAGCACAGGGTTACAAGTTAGGCTACTAACCTCAGGGTCAGAAGGTCAAAACTACCAGCCATTCCACAGGAGAAAGAAGGCTCTCTGTTCCCGTAAAGATTTACTACAGCCTCAGAAACCCTATAAAAGTTCCCTATGGGTCAGAACTGACTCTACAGCATACAACCACCACCACCAAACAGAAACCTGGAAGGGTAGAAAACTGGCTCCCTTCAGATTCAATAAAATCAAAAATTCAAAGAGGCTAAGAAAAAAAAAATTAATGCATTAACAGTAATGTTGCTTGTATTGTTGGTGCTGTTAACTTGATTGTAATTCATTGTAACACCATCTGTGTTAGCACAGAACTCTGTTCCATAGGGTTCCAAGACTGTGACCTACTGGAAGCAGGTTTTTGGGCATATCTTCTGAAGTGCCTTTCAATGAAATTACACCACCAACATTCTGACTAGTAGTCAAGTGCATCTTGTGCCACCAAGGTACTCTTAGCTTCCATTAGTAATTATATACTAGTAACTCAAAAATGTGTATGTCCTTCCCGGAACTCTACTCTGAGTTCCACATATCTTTCCAGTTATCAACTCCACTTGGAGGTCTCAAGCTCTTTAAAACTCTCCATGTCCAACATAAACTCAAGCTTCCATTCTCATCACCATCTTCTAAGTGTACTCTATTTCCATGATCAGCATTGCCACAATTCAACAAGCTGAAAGTCACCCTTAATGCATCCTTAGCCTGCCATGCCATCTCCACTCCTGCCACTCAATCCATCACCAAGGCTTCCTAATGTTTAAGTCTTTCTTCTAATGGATTTTAAGTTCCCAGTTTTTGCCTGACCCATTCAAAAAGCTTCCTAAATGACTTCCCATATTTATCCAAAACACCCTTCAATCCATTCACTAATTTGATAACTGAGGAATTTTTAAGATATGCAGTTTGATCAAAGTATGCTTCTTCCCTTCCATCCCTTGCCAAATACTCATCATTCTTGTGAAAAACTTCAACATCTTAAAATGAAGTACTAAACTAAATATATAGAAACTAAATATAGAACAAGAATCTGATAATATCACAAAGTATTAAACTGAGACTGAAAAACACTTAAGCATAATCAATCACATTACTCTGACTAAAAAGGATTTCAATACTATTAATAAAGTTAAATATTATTTTTAACAAAGACTCATCCGTCAGTTTGTCCTACTGTGGTGACTTATGAGTTGCTGTGCTTCTGTAAGCTATGCCTCCGGTATTTTAAATATCAGCAGGATCACCCATGGTGGACAGGTTTCAGATGAGCTTCCAGACGAAGACAGACTAGGAAGAAGGAGTGATGAACTACTTCTGAATATTTAGTCACTGAAAACCTTATGAAGAGCAGAGAAACACTATCAGATATAATGCCGGAAAATGAGCCCCTCAGGTTGGAAGGCACTCAAAATGTGACTGGGGAAGAACTGCCTCCTCAAAGCAGAGTTGACCGTGATGACGGAAATGGAGTAAAGTCCATGGGAGTAAAGCCCTGGGGACCTTCATTTGCTGATGGGACACAACTCAAAACGAAGAGAAACAGCTATAAATATCCATTGAAAATCAGAACCTGGAATGTACGAAGTATGAATCTGGGAAAATTGGAAGTTGTCAAAATGTAATGGAAACCCCCCCGGCAAGAGCACCAAGGAGCCAGCCAGCCGTTTCCACAACAGAGAAGACTTTAAGAACTGTTTAACCCTTAGAGAACTGGTTAAACCCCAGAGACATTCTGCTGCTTTGCTTGTCGGGCATGGGGAATGGGGAGTTAATAGATGTTACTGATTTT
>NW_006408602.1:3606536-3608673 GCF_000296735.1 Chrysochloris asiatica | reverse complement strand
GGGGGGGGCAACCTTCTAAAGCTCACTGGGCCTCAGATTTCTCACCCATTAAACAAAAATTTGCTCAGTGCCTGACAATAAGTGCTCAATAAATAATTACTGCTAGTACTCACAACTTGCCCTGGCTAATGAACATTCTGCATAATTTTACCTGCAGAACCTTTCCTATAAGGCAGTGCAAAACAAGAGTAACTACTCAAAATGAAATTCAACCTAGTAACTTCTAAACCAGTATAATTTTAAAAAGGGAATATAAAACTTGTATCAATTCATAAAGAGAGAATAGAAGGGTAGGGAAACTAAAATATGCTCACCAAAAATCAAAATCAAATACAAAATACTACTTAAAGGTACAAATTTTAAAGAGTGAAATAAATGAGGAAAATCTTCAAAGGAATGGAGAAAAACTAACGAAGCAGAAAGAAAAAAATAAACAGCAGAATTTAGTGTGTATTTCAAAAAGTATAAATAAAGCATAAATATACAAGCAACAAAACCATGAGCTGGTTCTCTGAAAACAAAAAACAACCGCTTGTCTAGGAAAAGGGAAAAAAAATGAATGCCAATATAAAGAAAAAAGCAGCATAACTACAGTTAGCATTGAATGAAATCATAAGACACATAGGATAAAAAGAATGACTTATGAGCAAAAAGTCTAAAAACTCAAATGAAATAGCTAATTTTCTAGAAAAATGTTATTTACCAAACTTGATCTCTAAAGAAACAAAGTATTAATAAACCAAGTACTTCTAGAGAAGCTGAACTGATAATCAAAAACCAACAGGACAGATTGTAACTGCTGCTTTGGACTTCTGATACTATAAATCTTTATGTGGACACACAGCCTCATAGGTCTCTCAAGGAGCAGCTGGTGGGTTTGAACTGCCAACCTTGAAGTCAGCAGTACAATGTTTAATCCACAGCACCATCAAGGCTCTTTTATAATCAAAGTCTGCTTTGAAAAAGACACAGAGTCAAACTTTTTGAGGCATAATACCATTAAGCATTCAAACAGCAGATGATTTCTACCTCGTTGTCAAGTGCCGTCAAGTTGGTTCCGACCCACAGTGACCCTGTATAAGGTTTCTGAGGAGCAGCTGGTGAGCTTGAACTTCCTACCTTGCAGTTCCAATGGCTTTGCAGTTTGACACATTAACCCACAGTGCCACACCAGGACTCCAATTTCTACCTTATACCAACTTTATTAAAACAGTAACAATTAAAAAAAAAACAAACAAAACCTCCATAAATTTTCACCCCCACAAAACTGGGATAGCTACACATGAAAACAGGATAATTTACAAACTCTTTACTGAGCATAGACTTCTGGTGTGGTACTGTGGATCAGCATAGGACTGGGAACCGCGAGGTTGGTGGTTCAAACTCACTAGTCACTCCTCAGCGTCGCTACGAGTCTATGTGTATGTGTTGGAGCCAACTTAACTTGATGGCACCAACAACAACTCAGCATAGTGCTGCTGCTGTTAAGTGCTGTCAAGTCAATTTCAACTCACGTACCATCCTCAACTGACCCGAGAAGCAACTAAGTGAGTCTGAACCACTGACCATGCACACTGACTTATCCCAGGGCTCCACAGCAGGTCTCTGACTCAGCATAGTTGTTGTTGACTCAGTATAGTAGAAAGATCTAAAAGCATATAATGCTCCAGTACCTACCCAATAAGTCCTCAAGTAAAAAAAGAAGAGTGATTCTGTTCCGCTTAAACTCATGCAATTCGTTCCTTAATTATACAAAGATAATCGTTTTAAAAATCAGAGTTGTACCTATACATGGAAGTGATAAACACAGCATACATTACAGTAAACACAGTATCCAGAGAAAAACTGCATTCACTTTAGGGAATGTCTTTCTTTGAGATTATATTTGCATGTGAAATAAAATGTCTTTCTTTGAGTTATATCTGCACGTGAAATAAAAAAGATATGAATATTTGAATCTCAGAATAAAATATAAAAGAAGAAAATGTTAAAAACCGAGTAATTGAAAAAGTTTTCAATTGGCAATCCATGTAGAAACGAATTTCAGAATTACATGAAGTACATTGTTATTTATAACTTTGTAAAATATTCCTGGCTTGGTTTTAGCATAAAATTATTAAATATTCATATATTTTTT
>NW_006408602.1:3597663-3606196 GCF_000296735.1 Chrysochloris asiatica | reverse complement strand
CCCCAGGTACTCCTCAGAAACCCTATACAAGGTCCCAAAGAGCCTTGACAACAACAATAATGCACTTGACAACAACAATAATGAAGAAAGACTCATTAACTGCATATAACCTGTTAATATGCAGATAACACAGCCTTGCTTGTAGGAAGCAAAAAGTTAAAATACTTACTGATGAAGATAAAAGACTACAGCCCAGTATGGGTTCTACCTCAATATAAAGAAAACAAAAATTCTTACAATTGGGAAAATAAACGAGATTATAATAAATGAAGAAAAAGATTGAAGTTGTCAAAAACTTAATTAATCAACACTCATGGAAACAACAGACCATATGCATTAGGCAAATCTGCTGCAAAAGACCTCTTTGAAGTGTTAAAAAACAAAGAGTTTGAGGATTAATGTGAGCCTCATATAAACGTGAAAGTTTGATAATGAACAAGTTAGACCATAGAAAAATCTATGCATTTGAATTATGGAGCTGGAGAAGAATACTACCAAGTACCAAGGACTGCCAAAAGAATAAACAAATCTGTCTTGGAAGAAGGACAGCCTGAATGCTCCTTAGAACAGAGGGTAGGGAGATTTGGTCTCTGGTTCTTTCAACATGTTGTCAGGAGGGACCCGTCTCTAGAGAAGGACACCATGCTTGGAAAAGAGGAGGGTCAGAGGAAGACCCCAACAAGATGGATTGACACAGTGGCAGCAACAAGGGCTCAAACAGAACAATTCTGAGGATGGTACAAGATCAGATAATGTTTCGTTCTGTTGTACATAGGGTCACTATGTATCACAAACAGACTCAATAGCATCTGACAACAAAAAAATCTAACACTGAAAGTTCAAAAAGCTAAAACCAAGGTCATTCATAATTTAATACAATTTGAAAATGTAACCACTATTCCTTGTATGGAGTTTTGGTGTGGTGCTATAGGATAAGCACTGGACTGCTAACCACAAGGTCCGCAGTCCAAACCCACCAGCAGCTCCTAGGAACGCCTACACGGTCACTATTAGTCAAAACTGACTGGAAGGCACTTAACAACAAACAATTCACTGTATACTAACATTAATTGACGTATATCAAGTAAGGTTAACGTAGTTCTGATGGGGCACTGTAGATAAGCACTTGACTGCCAACCACAAGGTCAGCAATTCAAACTCATCATCTGGTTACTGTGAGTCAGAACTGACTGGACGACACTTAACTACAACTACACTGTGGCGCTGTGGGTGAATGTGCCAGACTGCAACACAGTTTGAAACTCCAGGGTCAGCAGTTCAAGCTCACCAGCTGCTTCTAAGAAACCCTATACAGGGTCGCTATGGGTCAGAATCGACTCAGCGTCACTTACAAGAACAACAACAACTATTACTAAGGTTAAAGCTAGGTACTTTTGTATATAGTCACATTTTACATTTTCATGTATAGGAGAAATTGACTGCTTCCTTTACACTTAGAAAGAATATATGTTAATTAAAGTTGCCTTAAAGAAAACAAATTTAGTCATTAATATGTGTATGTTGTTGTTGTTGTGTGCTGTGGAGTCAGTTTTGACTCATAGCGACCCTGTACAGGGTTTCCAAGGCTATAAATCTTTATGGGAGCTGAAAGCCTCCTCTTTCTCCCATGGAACAACTGGTAGTTTCGAACTGCTGACCTTGCGGTTCACAGCCCAATTCGTAACCACTATTCTACTATGTCAACAAAATTAATGCATTAAATTTGAAATTAAATGATTACAATAATTTCTGTATCTAGTAATCCTGGGTGTAGTGCTGTGGGTTAAGCATCAGACTGCAAAGTCGTTTGAACTGCAAGGTCGGTAGTTCAAGCTAACTAGCTGCTCCTTGGAAACCCTATAGAGGGTCGCTATGGGTCAGAATCGACTCCACGACACTTAACAACAACAACAAGTAATCCAATGTGTTTATATTCACAAACTGATCTTTAAAACATTATCCAGAATGTTTTTATATACCTCAAACATGATTAACAACAGAACTTTATCCTTCATCCTACTAATCTTTATTTATTTCTCTTATCAATATATTTCAGGAATCTCTCAATACATTAAATCCATGTATACCTCTAAAATTACTCATAACAACATTCATCATATCAAATACAATTTTCTTGACCACTCTTCTTGTAAATATATATTTTTAAAATTCCAAGAGGAGGAGACATAAGGGAGGTAAGATAATCGGAGTAGGCTAAATAAAATTCTTACACCGTATTTCTCAAAACCAAAGAATACCTGGGAGTGCTGGTGCGACGCTGTAGGCTAAGCACTTGCCCACAAGGTCGGCTTGAACTGCCATATATAAAAATAAACAATTTAAATGTACCAGCCAGTCCTGAGAAACACTATACAGGGTCACTATGAATCGGAATCAACTCAATGGCACTTAACAATAATAAAATGAATACTTGACACAATTGAGAATGAATGAATGAATGAAAAAGGAACCATGTCAGAGAAGAACAGTTACCGTTTCAATTAGGTGCAATAGAATTTGAATTGTTATTGCCACAAACTGTAAACATCCTCATTGTGAGTTTCAGTTTATATCTTAACATATTTTCTGCTGTATCTGTAACAAGATGATATATGAACTCAAAGACTGAAAGGTAGAAAGGTACCTTAAAGGTTATCAAAATCTAAACAACTAAAAATCCTGAAAAAATGATCTTTCAGCATATGCTTATGTATCTCCAATAAAAATGATTTCTTCACTCACACACAAAAAACTCATCACATTTAAAGCTATCCAAAAACTAAGATTTGCCCAAGTTGAGATCTGTCCACATATACTAGTCATAACCCTTCTTCTGAATACAGCTCTACAATTACTCCTATCTTCAAATAGCCTATCTTCAAAAGGATAACCAACTGCAGTTTTTCCCCAAGTGTTTATTATTAGAGAGTTTCCACTTCCTTAAATCACTTGATAACACTCCTCTCTATACTTTCTGGAAGATTACACTGGAGTCCCGGGATGGTGCGAATGGTTAACATGCTCAGGCTGCAGGATCAGGTCCACCAGATGTACCTCCAAAAAAATGCCTTGTGATCTACTTCCAAAAATCGGTCACTGAAAACCCTATATGTCACACTTCTATTCTAGCACACATAGGGCTGCCATGAGCAGGAGTTGATTCCATGTAACTGGTTTCTTTAAGAGTGTTGTTATTTTGAGTGCCATCGGGTCAATTCTGACTTACAGCGACTCTGTAGCGGGTTTCCAAGGAGTGGCTGGTGAGTTTGAACCACCAACCATGTGGTTCAAATCTACCTTGTGGTCCAGTATTTTATTCCACAATGCCACACCAGGATTACTTAAAATACTCTCTTTCATGGTAGGAAAGTGAAGTCTGCAGAGAACAAAAGCGGACAGAATTACCACCAGAAGCTCCTGAGTGGTGCAAGTGGTTAAGGGCTCAGCTACTAAGTGAAAGGTTGGTGGTTCAAGCCTACCCACTTAACTGCACTGTGGGAGAAAGGCCTGGCAACCTAGTTCCATTAAGGCTACAATCAAGAAACCCCTAAGGAGCTCAGTTCTACCTACAAGTTGAAATTGACTCAAAGGCAATAGGTTTGGTTTTTTGTATGTTTGCTTATAATAATAGCTACAATAGCTAATAACAGGTTGTTGTTACATGTCAGGGAGTCATTTCTAACTCATAGTGACCCCCCCCCCATAGGGTTTTTGAGGAGCAACCCTGTTCAGGGTTTCCAAGGTGTGGCTGGTGAAAAGAAATAACCAAGAGAGTCAGTTTATCTAAAGGAATAAAATAAAATCAGGATGTGTTTTCTCCTTGGTGAAAGTAAGTGAAGCAATCCATGGTGTAGTGAATTACTTGACAGGACCCTTCTAGCCATAGTCTTTGCAACACCCAACAAATGACTAAGCGGAACCACACAGAGAAGGTATATGGAGCTCCACTGGAAGGATTGGTCAATTTTGTCATACAGATGGGTTTAAAATGAGGCATCTCAGAAGCAGAGAACAGGGGATCTTGATAAGAACAGATAGACAGGGGTTTCTTGAGTCCCTCTCTCCCTGGTCCATACCAAAAGTGGAACCAAGAACACCCGATCACAAAAATCCCAGACATACCATGCAGTTTAGGACTAGTACTTAGCATGACCTTTAGACATATACTGGCTAACTGTAATACCATAAACACATGTATCTATCCCTGCACACAATTAAAAAGCCCAGAATCAACATAAATTGTGCTGTCAAATAAGTTCCACATCATAACAACCCTGTGTAGGGTTCTGAGGAACAGCTGATGGGTTTGAACTGCCAACCTTGTGGTTTGTAGTCCAGTGGTGATCCACAGAAGTCCTAGCATTCGATCCTTACACAGAAAAGGGCTGAGGAAAGTCAACTAATGCTTCCCAAACCTCTCACCCTGAGCAGAAGGATTCCCCTAGGGGAGGAGTCCTGAGTCTATTATACCTTGCTCCTCAACTCCTCAAGGTCTTCTCCATTCACAGAGACAGACTAGCTACTCTCTCTGAATTGTCCTATCCCTTTCCAATAAATCTTATGAATAAATGCCCAGTGAGCCTGCATCCTTGAGAAGTGGAGGCACTAGTTGAGTCTGATTCTTCATATTCCTGGAGAGGGGGACCAGGGGACATGTGACAATTGCAGTACCATCAAGAAAGAAGTGAGGAGTAGAGTGCATGCCCTTTTGGACCCCAAGATCCCTGCACACTGAACCTCCTAGAGCTAAGAGAAAGAGCTACGACACCACAGAAGTGGTGGAAAACAGTTGAAGCAGAGCCAGTAGTACCAAGACCAGGAGATAGACTGGCTTCCCAGTCCACTGAGCAGGAAAGCTCAGTGTCTTCAGGGAGGAAGCTCTCTGGAATGTGGTGCCTATATGCACTTAACTGGGGAAGTTAGGTTTGCCTACCCTACCCATGAAACTACAGATGAGCACCTTTGGGTGATGTTTGTAAGGCTGTGGAATGACCTTTGTAGCACTGCCTAAGCAGATCCGAGCAGAGCAGAGGCCAAGAGGTACCTTGGCAGAGAGGCTGAGAACCGGAGAGAGGCATAGCTAAGAACAGGCTGTCCTGAGCAAAGAATTGTATCCTGAGCATTTCTGATCCAAGTTGTAGCTTGTTAGCTGGCGCTATAGGAGAAGTATTCAACTACAGGGTCAGTCTGAACCTCAAGGTAGGCTGTTTAAACTCACCAGCTGCTCCTCGGAAACCCTATACAAGGTCGCTATGGGTTGGAACTGTCTAGATGGCACTTAAACCATAATAACAGCTTCACTAATAAACCCCACAATCATGAGTATGGTACTGTTTTGCCTTCATAATGAATTACTGAACCAAGCAGAGAAGTAGAAAGTGCATTAGGAGGGATGTTGCTGTTGCTGTTGTTGTTGTTGTTAAGTGCCATTGAGTAGATTCCAACCTATAGCGACCCCGTATAGGGTTTCCAAGGAACAGCTGGTGAGCTTGAACCACTGATTTTGCAGTTCAAACGACTTTGCAGTCTGACGCATTAGCTCACAGAGCCACACAAGGACTCTACTTAGGAGGGATGGTTGGTGTCAAAACTAGTAAAAGAGGTAGAGGCATGTCTGACCTTCCACTTCAAAGGAATTAGCCTTGGGCTGATGATGTTGATTAAATTTGAGTCTTCTTTCTTCTGGAGGTGTCACAGGAGGTCAGGAACCGCCCCCAACACTATTCTAATGCATTCTAATCCTCACTTTGCTTGCAAATTCTCTTACAGCGAATATTCGAATATTCCTGAAAACAGAAAAGAGCAAATACCACAAACATCTAATGCTTTCTAAGGTAATGAAAGAAGCAAAAAGAAATCAGCAAGCCTCTTTAAATAAGTTCAGGTATTCACACCCAATATATCACAAGTCAAGGCTTGTTGTTGTTAAGTACCATGAGTAGATTCCAAGACCCTGTACAGGGTGTTTCTGAGGAGCTGCTGGTAAGATCTATATTGTGGTTCAAACCTACCTTGAGGTCTAGTGCTTTATCCCACAGTGCCATGCCACTTATTTGACTTTAGAATTATGGCTATTTCTAAGGAACAATGGAGAAAACAGAAGTGCCATAGGAAGGCAAAAATTCCAAATTTAAAAAGAAAAAAACATAAAACTGTTAAGTGTGAAAAATACTTAATTACAAGCTTACAATCAACACCTGGTAATGCAATAGAACAGGCAATGAGATTCACCAAGTCAGGACAAAACTATCTTAATTCTCTTTCCTCTGAGGTTATTACAGCCATTGTGTCAACCACTCTTGCTGAGGGTCCTTCCTCTCTTTTGTTTACCCTCTACTTTACCAGGCATGATGCTCTTCTCCAGAAACAGGTCCCTCCTGAAGACATGTCCAAAATATGAGAGACAAAGTCTCGCCATTCTCACCACATTCAATCTATAGTGCAATTCAGGGACTCTAAATAAAATCCCTTTCAAGGGGCTCCGGAAGTCAAAATTTTTATCATCATGCTAACACATTACTTGCCTTTTTCATTCACATCCCTTCATGAGCATTAAGTGAGTTTTACAGAAATTACATGACATATGAAATTGCAACAGACTAAACGCAAAAGTAGATACAAGAATCTAGCTGTTTTCTAGTAATCCAGACAGTGAAAATGATTTACAAAATTACACTACAACGCAATTCTCAATACTATATAGTTTTTTTGGTTTTAGAAAATCATTATTTTTCATAAATTCCATTTAAATAAATGTAGTAATTTAGTATTATTTGAAAAATATAGTAATAAATTACTAAAGCATTTAATTCAAAAATATTTTTTGTTAAATTTATAATACAATAAATAGGAGTAGAACTAAAGAACATAAACAAAACTCTATGGCACCCTCATTAATTTTTAAGAGTAGAAAGGGGCCCTGAGAACAAAAGCTCAAGAATCACTATACTAAATAATACTAATTATTCTACATAAACATATCAAAAAATGCTGGAGCCATTTGTGATAAAAATAAGTCCTAACAGGATGCAGTCTTCTCTGAGAAGACAAGCTAGCCAAGTAACTCCCACTTCTCAAAATCTGGCACATATCTGAAACAAGGTTAGGTTCACAAATGAACCTGGATGGGTCAAGTAACACCATCAGCATAGAGCCAATAGTTACTGCTAACAGCAAATATCAAATCTTAAGTGCTCTCAAGAATGAGTATCATCTGTACAAAAGCAAACTAGATTGTTATCAATGAAACGCAAATTCAATTTTTCTAAGAACTGATTATACAGTAACCCCATCAATGTTTACATCAACATGTCTACACATAAAGCAAACAGCATTTCATACTGAGAGAATATTCAGAGATTTGTGTATTCTAATATACTTCCAATATGTCAGTCATTGATATTTTAGTTTATATATTAATATTTCTCAAATAGTTCTCTATGAGTATTTTTTCTGTTTTACCAAAGCCACTCTTCAAAACTTGAATTGAATATATTTTAGAATACTGTATGGTAAGTAAACACAAGAAATGACTAAAAACTAGTAAGAATTGTCCTCCAACTTAAGATCTAGTATTTAAAGCATCATTTTATTAATTGCTTGAAAATACCCAAATACATTGTTATTATGTGCAATCAAGTCAGTTCCAACTCATGGTGACCCTGTACAGGCTTTCCGAGGAGCAGCTGGTGGGTTTGAAGTGGTATACATTAAAGATGCACTAACTGATCTATAAACACACACTATCTAATAAGAATGTATGATGCTCATTAACATGAAGGCTAGAAACAAACATTTCAGAGTATACACTTTATGAAACATTCTGCTAGGTGATTTATAATTATCTCACAAATGACCACAGCAACATTGTGAAGCAAGTATTTTACAAACTACAGAAATGAGGTTCAAAGGCTTAGCAATTTGCCTAGTATAAATAACAGGTAAGCAAGTAAATACAGATAGTAAAAATCTTTTCAGACTGATTCCCAAATCCATACTTTTTCAACTCAAATATTTCCCCCAAATAACAGAGATTAATAATGGAATTTCTCTTTGGAATAGTACCTCCTGACTTCACAATAAATTTCTTCAAAGAACCCTGTCAATTAATGCACTTTCTCAAAGAATCTTAACGCCTATTAGATTGACCTATGTTGAAAAAGAAGCCCCCAAATTTCTACCATTTTCTTGCTTTATGATTCCAGGGTTTGTAAATGTTTGCTGAGCTGGTTGGTTGTTTTATAAAGACGACACCACCTCTAACTTGTAGAACTGTGAGGAAACAGACTACAGCAAGAAAGACAACGTGGCCCAGATCCATACATAATAACTGGTAATTGTTTACTGAATTTCAACTCATAGCAACTCTATAGTTGTTGTTAAGTGCTGTCGGGTTGGTTCCGACCCATAGCGACCCTGTACAGGGTTTCAGAGGAGCAGCTGGTGAGCTTGAACCACCGACCCTGCAGTTCAAAGGGTGTTGCAGTCTGGTGCATTAACCCATAGCAACACACTAGGACTCCTATTATAGCAA
>NW_006408602.1:3596595-3597404 GCF_000296735.1 Chrysochloris asiatica | reverse complement strand
TCGGGCTGTGAACCACAAAGGTCAGCACTTTGAAACTACCAGCTGTTCCGAGGGAGAAAGAAAGATGAGGCTTTCTGTTCCCGTAAAGATTTACAGCCTCGGAAACCCTGTAAAGGGTCGCTATGAGTCGGAACCAACTCCACAGCACATAACCACCAACACAGACATCATAAAAACGAATGTATACATAATAAAAGCCCAAACCCACTGACATCTACTCAATTCTGACAGGAGTCAATTCCTATGGAAACTCTATAGATCAGAGAACCGCCCTATACATTTTCCAAAGTTGGAAATCTTTACAATAGCAGTCTGCCTCATTTTTCTCCCAAGGAGTGTCTGGTGGATTTGAACCAACCATCTTTTAATTAGCAGTCTAGTGTTTTAATCACTGCACCACTATGGCTCACGTCTACACATAAAGGACACTCAAAATATGACATTTTATCAAAATATTGATAACCTTACTACTACCCTCTAGGGCAAAAGTTTTTTGTTGACAATCCATGAACTATACAGCCCAAAGAAAACTAAATGCGCTGCTACAGTTTGGGTTATAGAACAGCAGCAGCATGAAGATGTCTGCACCAATAGTGGCAGGTCTTGACTCAGAAAATACAAATGAAATACCCATGTCTTAACTTACTTCTAGGAGCTAAATTTTTAATAAATATTTTTCAAAGTAAATAAATCTCAAAAGAATAAAGAACATTACATTTTTGCTAGCCCAGTCAAACTATAGGGGTTAGTCATAAGGATTGTAGCTTTCATAAATA
This sequence comes from Chrysochloris asiatica, assembly GCF_000296735.1. NCBI lineage: Eukaryota > Metazoa > Chordata > Mammalia > Afrosoricida > Chrysochloridae > Chrysochloris > Chrysochloris asiatica. The sequence goes on along the minus strand of NW_006408602.1, from coordinate 3,596,628 downwards.
AATTAACTAGAGTCAAGAGGTCAAAAGAGAAAA
>NW_006408602.1:3589491-3596065 GCF_000296735.1 Chrysochloris asiatica | reverse complement strand
GCTCCTTAAAGGCTCAAGGTAGGGAAGGAAAAAAGGATGGTATTAGGAAAAAGTATGAAATGGTCATACAAGTATTTTAAATGTAAATAATTCCCTGCAGAAATAGTAAAACCCATCTATCTTTATCAGAGTTTTTAAGTTTTTGATCATTTGTCTTATCCTAGACAGTTTGTTGTATTAGTATAATTACTTATACTAGTATTTGGAATGCTCTAAAAGGGCAATGACAATGTTTTCACAGAAGTTATGAATTAAGAAAAAAATGGCAAAGATTTCCCCAACATATTTAAGATGTTTCAAAGCACCAAATATAAGAAAATGCACAGAGCTACTACTGGTCAAAGAATGTAACACTGGAGTCAGACTGACTGAATTTAAATTCTGAATCCACTACTTATTCTGCAGCCTAAAGAAAATTTCCAAATATCTCTGAAACTCATTTTGCTAATCTATAAAATACCTCCCTCCAGGGAGCAATGAGGCTGATGGAGGCGCATTAAGGCACTAGCAACGCAAAGGTAGCAACAATAAGGAAAAACTGTTCTAAAAATAACTTGATGTTTGAAAAAGGCATAATTTGTTACCATGGTAAAAAAGTGAAATTTTGTTAGCATTTCTTATGCTCACTTTAACATGCTGTTTTTAATTTTTAATCATATCTGGGAGAAGAGAAATGACTCATAGCCCAAGCTTTTCCAGGCTATGTTGTTGTTGTTAACTGCTGTCAAGTTGGTTCCAACCCATAGTGACCCTGTATAGGGTTTCCTAGGAGCAACTGGTATCTTGAACCTCCGACCTTAAAGCCAAGCTTGCAGTCCAGAGCATTAACCCACACAGCTACACCAGGACTCTTCTCTAATAGTGTTTAATCCAGCAGTGCCTACTTCAAAGCACTGCTGTAAGGATGAAGTACATATAATGCACTTAACATAATATACTACTACAGTGAGTATGCACTCAAATGTCAGCCATTATTATGATTAGTGTCATCAGAAGTATTCTAAGGAAAGTATGTCCCTTTACTCTCCACATTTTAGACCACTATCTTGTGGTGGGGTAAGTCCTGGTGGAGCGGTAAGGACAAGCACTGGTCTGCTAACCACAAGGTCAGTGGTTCAAGCTTTCCAGCTGCTCTTCAGAAACCCTATATAGAGTCGCTATGAGTTGTAACCAACTTGATGGCAGATAACAATATTTTGGGATAAATGTCATCATCTGGATACATTTCTCATTCTCATGCTCCCAACATTAGTTCAACAATAATGCAGAAGTCTTTGGTAAGAGGACTTTAAAGAGCTGTTCCTTAGTAACAGCTTTATCGTCAATTAGTTAGTAGGTCAACAAACAATACTGAAGAGTTGGGAAAGTATATGTTGAGGAGCAAAACTTAATTCCTTTAGCATAAAAGTAGTATTGTGCATGCTTGTTTTATGTAAAAGTATATTCCCACAGTTCTGCTAAATTTCTGGAATTCAGCATATATAAATATTACAATTCCAAAGTTAAATAAAACTTCCAAAAATGAATCAAAATTAACTATGCTATGATATAAACTTTCTGGTGTGGCACTGTACAGGATCAGCACTGGACTGCAAACCACAAAGTCAGCAGTTCAAACTCATCAGCTTCCCCTCAAATACACAGGGTCACTGTGAGTCAGAACTAACTCCTTGGCCCCTAACAACAACAATATAAACTAATTACCTTTTCCGTAGGTGTAAATGAGGGATTTAAAAGCTAACAGACACACTAAACTTAAAAGTTCAATCTAAAATGAAAATTGCAGTAGTCAATAAAGTTTGTATTGAGAGATTTTTCAATTGAAGCATCACTTCACAGAAAATATGCTATAACAATTGTGGTGCAGTGAGTTCTATCTGTGGCCTCTTTTCTGAGTCTTTTTGACAAACAGCTGGGAGATTTTTTTCCCCTCTAATCCCTGAATTGTTGTTACCTTTGCCCTAATTCTTTGAAAAAGCAACTTGCAATACCCCCAGTTACTTCTACCCCAGAAGTTTTGTCACTGCTGTCCTGGTGAGGACCTACCTGTCTGTTGACTGACATCTCAGTTGTTGACTGACTGAGAATTAGCTGGGCTCTAATCTGGAGAGAAAGCCATACTTGTAACTAAATGCATAAAGGGCTAAAACCCCGAGGTTTCAAAAGCCAAGATGGAGTGCTGAGACCTGTTGGTTAAGAGCTGGGCCTGTTACCTGGAAAGCCTACAACACAGAGAGCTGAAGTGGCAGTGAAGCAGGGCCATTCACAGATAAGGAAACAAAAACATGAAAGGGATGAAACATTTAAATTCTACAATTCCAGCTACTGGTAGACTGTGAAACACTCATTCAGATGTGACACTGTCTGTTAAACCCTGGTTGAAACATCACTGAATCAAACCACACAGGCTTTAGTGTGGCTTTACACGATCAAAGACTCAAACAATTTGAACCTTGCCTACCTGACCATTCTTGTCCCTCACTACACACTTTGCAGGCTGAGCTCTTCCAATACACATTGCAATTCTCTAAATAACCAGAGTTCTTTCTCAGAAATGAAATATGCTCTCTACCTTTATTTAAAAAGTCATATTTTAAGATTTGTCACAAGCTAAAATGCAAAAGTGATGATCTGCCCTGTAAACCTTCACTCAATCCACAACAAAAACTAAGAAAGAAAAACAAAAAACAAAAAAAAAGGTGGTGAAGAACTAAGAAAAGCAAAAAGAAAAGTTTAAAGGCTCATTCCGAAAATAAAATTTTCATTAGTTCAGTATTTTCAAGTTTGTTTACTATAATCAAAATACTGAAATTGCTGTGGATTCAAATTTTAAAGCAATATAATTGTCATTATGTTAGAGAAATGCATTCAGAATGTATACCATAAAGTATAACAAGTGTAATCTAATCAAAGTAAAAGAGACTGATCAAAGAATTAACAATAAGACACCTTACTTCTCAATGAAAATTAATCAGCAAAACTACCATCACTACCATGAGTTTAGTCTTCAAATAGCTATTTAATAAATGACCTAAATTAATCTTTCTCTTAAAAAAAAAAACCTAATCTTTTATTCCTGATACTCCATGTAATTTAAATTTTCTTAATTCCTACAATAACAAAAATACAGCTACTGAGTGTTCACCATGTGGTATTTGTCATTTTGTATACAACAGTTCATTAAGTGTTTACATAAATTCTATATTCTTGGTATCCACATCTCTTTGATATATTCCAAACAAGAAACAAAGACTGTGAGCAATTCATTTATTTATTTAAAGTCCACACTACCAGTAGTAAGTAGCAAGAAAAGAATCTCTAATTTCAAAATCTCTGTCCTTCATACATTAGTATGGCATCTTTTTAATCCTTCATCATATATCAACTCACCAACTTTGTCCAGTAAAACTGGGTTTATGTTATTGTACAGATCTATTAAAAACTCACAGTCAAAAAGTCAATTCCAACTCAGAGTGACTCTAGAGGGCAGAACAGAGTTGCTCTCTATGGTTTCTGAGACTGTAAATCTTTACAGCGACAGACCATCTCATTTTTCTTCTATAGAGCAGCCGGTGGGTTTGAACTGTTGACCTTGATGTTAGTAGAAACCAATGCTTGTATTATAGTGCCAAAGAATATACTGGTATTAAATGGAAAACTAAAACCCTTTCATCTAACAGTGACAGTTAATTAATCACTTTGTATAGCAAGACAGTTGACCCCTGAACAACACGTTTGAACTGCATTTCTCCAAAAAACAGTGGTCCACTGATACGTAATTTTATCCTTTCAATAAATATACTGGAGTCTATTACTGTATAGGAGTACTGATGTGGTGTTGCGGGGTAATACGCTGGGCTGCAAGTTCAGCTTAAACCACGAGGTCGGTGGTTCCAGCTCACCAGCCACTCCTCAGAAACCCTATACAGATATGCTATAAGTTGGAACTGACTCAACGGCACTTAACAACAACAACAACAACATGACACAGGCACTGAAACTAAAGCAAATGGTGCAAGAAGGATTGGTAGCATATGGAAATATTTTTGGAAATGAAAAAGTCAGGCAGTATTACAACGTAATACTGTTCCATAAAGTTACTCCAAATTTGTCTGCCTCCCTTGCCTCCGTTTCCATCTCCTCCAGCTCTTCCGTCTCTGCCTGAGACAGCAAAATCAACCCTGCCTCCTGCTCCTCAGCCTACTCAACATGAAGACAATCCATCTTATAAACAGACAACATAAACTTACATTAATAAATACAATGCAGTACTGTAAAAGTATTTTCTCTTCTTTATGATCTTCTAAGTAACATTTTCTTTTCTATTGCTGTTAAGTGCTGTTTTATTATAAAACTACAGTATGTAATACATATAACATAAAAAAATATGTGTTACTCAACTGTCTATGTCATTATAACAGTAGGCTGTTAGTAGTTAAGTTTGGGGGACTTAAAAGTTATATGCAGATTTTGAACTGTATGAGAGGACCCGTGCCCCTAACCACCTACCATCTTGCTCAAAGGTCAATTATATAACTACATCCTGACATAGAAATCATGAAAACTGTTTCTTTACTGAGTAAGTGATCTAAAATATTAAGCAGTCCAATTATTTCTGGGTCAGTTTCTTTTTCAATGCTTTATGATTTATATATAAAAATAAGTTATTTTTCTAAATACAAGCATATGTATTCACAATTAAAATAAATTCTCTAATATTTTGGTGTTTATTACATTTACATCAAAGAACTCATAAATACACAATGCTTTACAAATGTTAATACTTTTTATTAAAGTGATTATATCATTATCATTCAAATTAGTCTATTTTTAAGGGTGGCAGAACCCAAAACCCACTGCCTTCAAGTGGATTCCAACTCATAGCAACCGTATAGGACAGAGAAGAACTGCGTCCACAGCACTTTCAAGGTTGCAAACTGCTGCATCTTTCCTCCATGGAGAGGCTGTCAAATTCAAACTATTGACCTTCTGGCTAGCAGCCCAAAACTTAACCCAGTGAAACACCAGGGCTCCTTAAGGATAGAAAAAAACTAAATCCACTGCTGTTGAGTTAATTCCAATTCATAGCAACCCTAAAGAGAAGAGCAGAACTACGCCATAAGGTTTCCACAGCTGTAAATCATTATGGGTGCAGAAAACCTCATCTTACTCCCACAGAGCAGCTGGTGGTTTCAAACTGCTGAGCCTTGTGGTTAGCGGCCCAATGCTTCTACTACACTGCCAGGGCTCCATTTAAGGATAGAAGGGACACTACTTATCAAGATGCAATAACCAAGACTATTCTCCAGTTCACCAACATGTACATACACTCAATTCCCTCCTACCCCTCCATTATCCACCCTCTATTATCCATCATAAGGAGCTGTGGTAGCGTAGTGGTTACGAATCGGGCTGAGAACCACAAGGTCAGCAGTTTGAAACTACCAGCTGTTCTGCTGGAGAATGATGAGGCAGTGTGCTCCCATAAAGATTTATAGCCTCGGAAACCCTGTGCAGGATCGCTATGAGTCGGAACCGACTCCACGGCACACAACAACAACAATTATCCATTATAGTCACAGTCCTCCTTTAAGTACTAGGAGGAAAAGTATATTCTTGTCTCTTTATGTAAAAACAGTTAACTATGTATTTGATTATGGTAGCACAATATTAAAAAGATATTTTTTGACTCAGTACCATATTAAAAAGACTTTCATTAGTATAAATATAAACATTAACACAAAACTTTAATATCTTCAACTATACCTCATTCTGAAGTTCATCACCACTTTTAACAGAGGCAAGCATATCATATAAAGTGCAGCAAAGATCTTCTATTCTTGGTGCTTCAGTCATTCCCTTTAACGTTGTATTTAAGTACTTCTCAACTTCACACCACAAGAAGGACCCATTTGTTTTTTCCACAGGCTTGACCTCTACGGTACATTGGTCCTGAAAACGTTCATTCAGAAACTTCTGGTAATCTAGACTTATCATTTTCTGGGCTTCACCATTTATTGGAAGTTCATCAAAGTGGTCCAAATCATGCATATCAAATGAAAATACTATATTTTTACCAAATAAAACTCTATCACCATTTTCCTCTTCTGTCATCCGGAGAAGAGCAGTAAGATTGTCTTCACTAAAATGAGAAGTAATTCGACTAGTGGCATTACAAGCTGCAGTGGCAGATGATGATGGAAAGGGACCAAACATCTGTTTGACTGCCTTTGTCTCCTTGTGACCAACAGAGTTCTTCAAGTAAAATGTCCTGAAGAGAAATGCGGCCCCACTTTCAATTGCTTCTTTTCCATTATCCATTCCAACTATTCAAAGACAATACAAATAGTATTAGTTCAATTGGATCATGGTTTAAGTTATAATTTTCAAAACATTACTACATATATTCTTTTCAAGGAATGCAAGTGTCACAACATTATAATAAAGATAACCATTTAAGAGCAGAAAGTATCCCTTTAAATTTATTCTCTAATTTAAAAAGGTGAATAAATTATGAGTAATTATTCTAACTCTAGATAAACAAATACATACTAACAACCCTTTACCTCTTCTT
>NW_006408602.1:3578635-3586941 GCF_000296735.1 Chrysochloris asiatica | reverse complement strand
TGAAAACAGGACAATGGAAACCTTACGAACAGCACCAGAACATTGTCTGACATAGCACCAAAAGATGAGCTCCTCAGATTGGAAGACACTAAAAATACAACTGGGGAAGAGCTGCCTCCTCAAAGCAGAGTCAACCTTAATGATATAAATAGAATAAACTTTTGAGACCTCTATTTGCTGATGTGCCATGACTCAAAAAGAGAAAACTGCAAACATCCATTAATAAGTAGAAAGTGGTGATGGTGGTGGTGATGTGCCGTGGAGTCGATTCCGACTCGTAGAGACCCTGTACAGGGGTTTCCGAGGCTATAAATCTTTATGGGAGCAGAACGCCCCATCTTTCTTCCATGGAACTGCTGGTAGTTTTGAACTGCTGACCCTGAGGTTACCAGTCCGATTTGTAACCACAAAATGTACAAATTATGAATCAAAGACAATTTAAAGTTATCAAAAATGAAACAGAACACTTAAAGGTCAATATCCTAGATAATGTTGGTGATGTTAAGTGCCTTGGAGTGGGTTGCATCTCACAGCGACCCTGTATAGAGTTTCCAAGGACCAGCTAGTAAATTTGAACCGACAACCTTGCTGCTCAAACCGAACTTGCAGTCTAATGCATTATTTCACACTGCATTATCCCACACCAGGCCTCCATCCTAGACATTAATGAGCTGAAATGGACACGTATTAGCCATTCTGGATCACAAAATCATATGGTCTAGTATGCCAGGAATCACAAATTGAAGAGAAACAATGTCACAGTAAATGCTAATTGAATATTTCAAGAGCTATCCTGAAGAACAATACTGTCTGTGATAAAACAATAATTATATCCTATATGGTACTGCAGGATAAGCACTGGACCACAAAGTTGGCTTGAACTGCGAGGTCCATGGCTCAAACTCACCAGCCGCTTGTCGAAAACCCTATATAGGGCCAACTCAACAGCATTTAACAACAACATATAATAAAAATAGAATTATAATATCCATATGCCTAAAATGAAGACCAGTTAATAGTATCATTAATTCACGCACCAGTCAGTAATGTCAAAAATAAAAAAAGTGAAGATTTTAACTAACTGCTGCAGTCTGAAATTGATCAAATATGCAACCAACATGCATTGATAATTACTGGTGATTGGGATGGGAAAGCTAGAAACAAAGAAGGATCAGTAGCTGATAAATATGGCCTTGGTGATAGAAATGATCAAGATCGCATGGTAGTGTTTTGCAAGAACAATCACCTATTCACAGGAAATAGTTTTCAACAACATAAATGGTTACAATACAGAACAACCTCACCAGGTGGAATACACAAGAATCAAATCAAATACATCTGTGGAAAGAGAAAATAGAGAAGCTCAGTATGATTAATCAGTGAGAAAAAAGAAGGGCCGACTGCAGAATAAGCCATTGATTGCTTATACACATTCAAGTTGAAATAAAAAAATTCTAATGAGTCCAGGAAAGCCAAAGAGTATGATCATAAGTATAAGGATCAGTCAAAATTCATAGAAACCTTTAATAAACAAAAATATTACAATGTGAAGCTACTGTTTCTCAGCATACCCTCATTTATGTACATACTCTTTTGAAGGTAGTATTTCCATCTCTATAACCCTTCTCCAAAGAATTCTGTGCTCTTTGATTTATACATCAAAATGGCAGTTTTGACATCCTCAGGGAACTATCACCATGTTTCTTTTAAATGTTCTTTGAGTTTGGCAAACAAAAATGAAGTCTAATGGGGCAAGATCAGGGATGTAGGGTGGATGAACTAAGGTTTTCCAATGAAATTCTTATATTCAAAGAATGAACAGTGCATTGTGTGATGAGAAGTTCCTTGGCACAACTTCCCTGGCCTTTTTCTCACCAGTAGTTTTCAAATTTCTTAAAACTTCTTCCTAACAAGGCTCTGTCTTTCAAGAAAATCTATTAGGATTATACCTTTAGATTGCGACAAAACAGCCACTGAGCTGACCTCCCTGCCATGTATTTTAAATGGCTCAACAGATCCCTCCGGTAGCCACTCTTATGCTTATACTTTCTTTCTGAAGGAGCCCTAACAAGACTATGATGAGTACATTAATGAGAGAACCTGACTGTAGTCAACACTAATCACAGTAACATGTCTGATATCAGCAATGTTATGCCTCATTCAATGTTCTCTTCTAAATCCGGCTTGAACGTCTGGAAATTCTTGTCAATGTATGGTTGCAGCCATTTCTGTATTATCTTTAGTAAAACTTTACTCACATGGAGTATCAATAATATTGTCCAATGTTTTCAGAAAACCATTGGGTTACCTCTCTTTGGAATGGACACAAATATGGAAACTCTTCCAGTCAATTGGCCAGGTAGTTGTCTTCCAAATTTCTTGGCAGAGATGAGTGAGTGCCTCCAGTGCCACATCAGTTTGTTGGTTCAATCAAACCTCAGTTGTATTGTATTCCATCTGTTCCCGGCGCCTTGTTCTTTGCCAATGACTTCAATGCATCTTGGACTTGTTCCTTCAGAATTACTGGCGCTTGATCATATACTACCTCGTGAAATGCTTGAGCATCTACCATTTCTTTTTGGGACAGTGACTGTGTATACCTTCCATCTTCTTTTGATGCTATCTGCATCATTCAATATTTTGCCCACACAATCCTTCTATACTGTAAGTCGAGGTTTTTATTTTTAATTCAGTTCCCTCAGCTTGAGAAATGCTGAGTGTCTTCTTCCCTTTTGGTGTTCTAACTTCAGGTCTTGGCACATTTCATTATAATATTTGACTCTGTCTTCTCAAGCTGACCTTTGAAATTTTCTGTTCAGCTCTTGTACCACCTCACTTCTTCTATATACTTTTTTCAGCTAAAGAATATCTGTAATTATATGACAAGTGGAATGAGTATATACCCACCAATACATTACTTGTTAAATTATGCTACATCCATATATACTCAATCCATTCATTACATTTAATATAGTGGATATGTGTACCTTTCCCTAAAACAATATCTATGGTGAATGGGAGTAGTTATGAGTCCGCTTTTTAAGGAAAACAACTATAGACACAAATATCTGGACAAATAAAAACTTATGGAGTTTAAGATTTTTGAGTATTAGGTTATATATACACAATTTCAAGGAGCTCTGGGAGTGTAGTGGTTACGAATCAGGCTGTGAACCACAAGGTCAGCAGTTCGAAACTACCAGCTGTTCCATGGGAGAAAGATGAGGCTTTCTGCACCTGTAAAGATATACAGCCTCGGAAACACTGTACAGGGTTGCTATAAGTCGGAACCAACTCCACGGCATATAACCACCACATATACAATTGCAAAAATGCCACATAAATATTGAGATTTCAAATGTAGCTGGCTAGCACTGCTACTTTATAATGCCATTAAAAAAATTTTATTTTTACTTGTGTTAAGAATACCTCTGTTCCATGGGTGTTAAGAAGTCCTGGTGTAGCACTGTAGGATAAGCACTGGATTGCAAGTTTGGTTTGAATTACCAGGTTAGCAGTTCAAACTCACTCTCAGAAACCCTATACAGCATCCCTGAGTCAGAACCTACTCAACAAGACTTAAGAACAACAACATAAGATTTTATTGGGTTTTTCTGAAAAACCTTAATCTAATTCCTAATTTCCCTTCTACACAGCCTCCTTCAACATTTCTTTGAATTGGGCTGATAAGAATAGACTGTGCTCACCACATAAGCTTCTCAAAAGCTCTCAGTGATATCTCAAGAGTCATTGTTCCAGTTTTTGAACCATAAAACTGGATTGGTCCCCTTGGTTGGTATATCAAGCAAGTAAAGAAAACTGGTTACTCCATTCTAAAATGAATTATTTTCTGAGACTTAAAACACAAGATGATGATATCCATGCAACCCCTCACCCAACAACATCCGCTACGCTCAAGTTGGCATCACCCAGTCCGAGACTTACGCTCCAGCACTTGGTAACAAAGGTTATTACTGGAGACTGAATGACAGCACCAGGACTACCTGATGCAGCAGCTGCTAAGAGAACTGTAAGGGGTCCTGCTATTCCTGAGGGTTAAGCACTGCAGTGCTAACGACAAGATCCACTGCAGTGTGAAGAAAACTCTGGCCTCCAGTAGAGCAGTAACAAAGTAAACATTCCAATTTACTAATACCACCTCTTTCCCATGAAGCCAGAAATCAGAGAATAGGCTCTCTTTTGGTGACAGAAAGAATTTATAATATTTGTAAAACTACAGAAAATATCCAAAGTGAATGAATGCATGCAATCAGCTGTCTAACATAACAAAAGTTCTGGCAGGCTATTATCTCCCCTTAATAAAGGCAGAATTACAAAGGGAAACTTCTGCATGCTTATTCATCAGCTACAGGAGCACCTTACAAATAACTGTCCACAATGGAAGAATGCATGCAGCCTCAGAACAAGAATGTAGCTCACTTCTGCAGTAAAGATTTGTTATAAAATATTTGTTTCTGTTGCAACTACATCCCATATTGAAAACATTAAATTATCTTTTTTTTTTTTTGTACAGGCTTGTTGATTTAGTACAGGCTTGTTGATGTTGTTGTTAGGTGCCATCTAATCGTTAACGACCCATAGCGACCTTATGAACGGCAGAACAAAACACTACCCGATCCTTGGCCAACCTCACTACTGTTGCCACGCTTGAGTCCATCGATGCACCACTTGGCCAATCCATCTTATTGGTGATCTTCCTCTTCTTCTCTGACCCTCCACCTTACCAAACATGATATCCTTCTCCAGCGACTGATCCCTCCTGACAATATGCTCAAAGTATGAGAGACAAAGTTTGGCCATCTTGGCCTCCAATGAGCACTCTGGCTGAACTTCTTCCAAAACGGATCTATTGATTCTTTTGGCAGCCCATGGCACTATCAATATTCTCCTCCAACACCAGACCTTAAAAGCATCGATTCTTCTACAGTCTTCCTTATTCACTGTCCAACTTTCACATGCATATGAGGTTATTGAAAATACCATGGCTTGGGTCAGGCGCACCTTAGTCCTCAAACGAACATGTTTGCTCTTCAACACCTTAAAAACGTCTTGTGCAGCAGCTTTGCCTAATGCAATACATTATCTGATTTCTTGACTGTTGCTTCCTTGAGTGTTGATAGTTGATGCAAGAAGAAAGAAGTCCTTGACAACTGCAATCTTTTCTCCATTGATAAGAATGTTATTTATTGGTCCAGTGGTGAGGATTGTTGTTTTCTTGACATTGAGATGTAATCCATACTGAAAGCTGTGTTCTTTGATCTTCATCAATAAATGTTTTAAATCCTCTTAACTTTCAACAAGCAAGGTTGTATCATCTGCATATCACAGGTTGTTAATGAGTTTTCCTCTAATCCTGATGTCACATTTTTCTTCATAGAACCCAGCTTCTCGAATTATTTGCTCACCATACAGGTTAAATAAGTATGGTGAAAGAATACAACCGTGTCGCACAGCTTTCTTAATTTTAAAACATTCAGTGTTCCCATGTTGTTTTCAAACAACTGCATCTTGATCCAGGTACAGATTCCTCATGATCACAATTAAGTGTTCTGGAATATGTTGTCCATAGCTTGTCATGATCCACACAATTGAAAGCCTTTGCATAGTCAATAAAGCACAGGTAAACATCTTTCTGATATTCTCTGCTGTCAGCTAAGATCCATCAGATATCAACAATGATATCCCTCATTCCACGGCCTCTTCTGAATCCAGCTTGAACCTCCAAAATTTCTCTGTCAATGTATGCTTGCAGCAGTTTCTGTATTACCTTTAGTAAAACTTTACTCACATTGGATATCAAAGAGACTGTCCAATTATTTAAGCTTTCTGTTGGGTCACCTCTCTGGAATGGGCACAAATACAGATCTCTTCCAATTAGTCTTCCAAATTTCTTGGCAGAGATGAATGAGTGCCTCCTGTGCCACTTAACTTTCTTGAAAGATTTCAATTTTTATTCCATCAATTTCTAGTGCCTTACTCTTTGCCAATTCCTTCAGTGCACCTTGGACTTCCTCCTTTAGTATCACTGGCTCTTGATCATATGCTACCTCTTGAAACAGTTGAACATTAATAATTTCCTTTTGGTACTCTTGTGTATTCCTTCCATCTTCTTTTGATGTGTTCTGCATCATCCAATAATTTGCCAAGAGAGTCTTTCAATAACGAAAGTCGAAGCTTGAATTTTTTCTTCAGTTTCCCCAGCTTGAGAAATGCTAAGCGTGTTCTTCCTTTTTGGTGTTCTGATTCCAGATCTTTGCACATTTTGTTGTAATAATTGGCTTTATCTTCTCAAGGTGATCTTTGAAATTTTCTGTTCAACTCTTGGACCTCCTCATTTCTTCTATTTGCTTTAGTATCTTTATGCTGGCGAGCAAGTTTCAGTGCCTCTTCTGACATTCATTTTGACCTTTTCCTTCTTTCTTGTTTTCTCAATGACTTTTTGCTTTCTTCATGTATGATGTTTTCTTGATGTTATCGTACAACTCTTCTGGTCTTCAGTGTTTATTTTATAAAACCTGTTCTTCAGATGATCTCTAAATTCAGGTGGATATATTCAAGGTCATATTTTGGCACTCATGGACTTGTCTTCATTTTCTTCAGCTTCAGTTTAAATTTGCATATCAGTAATTGATGATCTGTTCCACAGTCTGTCCTTGGCCTTGTTTTCACTGATGATAAGGAGCTTTTCCATCGTCTCTTTCGGCAGATGTCATCAATTTGATTTCTATGTATTCCATCTGGTGAGAACCATGTGTATAGTCGTCTCTTATGCTGTCTAAAAAACGTATCTGAAATGAACAAATCACTGATTTTGCAGAATTCTATCATGAGATCTCCAGCGTCATTTCTAACACTAAGGCCATATTTTCCAACTACTGATCCTTCCTCTTTGCTCCCAATATTTGCATTCCAATCACCAGTAATGATCAATACATCTTGATTGCATGTTTGATCAATTTCAGACTGAAGAAGCTGGTAGAATTCTTCTATTTCTTCCTCACTGGCTTTAGTGGCTGGTGCGTAAATTTGAATAGCAGTGGTATTAACTGGGCTTCCCTGTAGGCATATGGACATTATCCTATCACAGATAGCGTTGTACCTTATAATTGATCTGGATACGTTCTTTCTGACAATGAATGCAACACCATTCCTTTTCAGTTTGTCATTTCCGGCAAAGCATGTGGTCATCAAATTCTAAATGGCCAATACCAGTCCATTTCAGCTCACTAATGCCTAGTAGCGTAGTGGTTACGAATCGGGCTGCAAACCTTAAGGTCAGCGGTTTGAAACTACCTGCTGCTCCGTGGGAGAAAAATGAGGCTTTCTACTCCCGTAAAGATTTACACCCTCGGAAACCCTACACAGGGTCACTATGGGTCGGAACCGACTCGATGGCACATAACAACAACAACAAATGCCTAAGATATCAGTGTTTATGCGGTCCATTTCATTTTTGACAACTTCCAATTTTCCCAGATTCATACTTCGTACATTCCAGGTTCCGATTTTCAATGGATATTTATAGCTGTTTCTCTTCATTTTGAGTTGTGCCCCATCAGTAAATGAAGGTCCCCAAGGCTTTTCTCCCACAGGCTTTACTCCATTTGTGTCATCATGGTCAACACTACTTTGAAGAGGCAGCTCTTCCCCAGTGGCATTTTGAGTGCCTTCCAACCTGAGGGGCTCACATTCTGGCACTACTGACAATGTTTCTCTGCTACTCATAAGGTTTTCAGTGAGTAAATATTCGGAAGTAATTCATCACTCCTTCTTCCTAGTCTGTTTCGTCTGGAAGCTAATCTGAAACCTGTCCTCCATGGGTGACCCTGCTGGTATTTAAAATACCGGTGGCATAGCTTTCAGAATCACAGCAACTCACAAGCCACCACAGTATGAGAAACTGACAGACAAGTAGTGGTTAGTACAGACTTGTTGTTGTTGTCAGGTGCCATCGAGTCGGAACCGACTCACAGCGACCCCATGCACAACAGAACGAAACAATGTCCGATCCTGGGCCAACCTCACTACCACTGCCACACGAGTCCATCAATGATGCCACCTGGCCAATGCATCTCAATAGAGGTCTTCCTCTTTTTCTCTGACCCTCCACCTTACCCAGCATGACATCCTTCTACAGCAATTGTTTCCTCCGGACAATATGTCCAAAGTAGGAGAGACGAAGTTTAGCCAACCTGGCCTCCAAAGGAGCACTCTGGCTGCACTTCTTCCAAAACAGATCTATTGGTTCTTTTGGCAGTCCATGGCACTTTCAGTATTCTCCTCCA
>NW_006408602.1:3576212-3578090 GCF_000296735.1 Chrysochloris asiatica | reverse complement strand
ATGTTCTGTTCAAACACCTGCTTCTTGGTCTAGGTAGTCTTTTTAAATTAGAAGGCCTCTGGGCCGTTAACATTTACTCCCAATTCTTCAAGCTTTTCTGCTACCTTCACACCACTGACTATATACTACTCTATAAGAGGAATTGTTAAAAGTTTAGTTTTGTCCTCAGTATAAAATCTTACTAAAGAATACATATATGCTAAATAATAAGTAACAAACCTTAAAGGTGCTGCTAGCCTAAATTCTTTTTGATCCATAAGAAACTTAGCTCTACATACCTGACATATCAACTGCCACGTATTTAAATAGCTTAGGTCAGCAGAATATATTTAATTAATTATATTTTATCTGCTTACTTCATAGTTAAGGAGCAAAAATGTATGTAAAATGCACAGTAAACTATAAAGCCCTTCCCTGAATGCTAAGAAAAAGTCGAGTGAAAAAAGCCTGCCAAAAACCCATTATGTGGCAAAGTGAGGATTAGAGCCCTCTTTGCTTAGTTGACTGGTACTCTTTCTTTATACCAGTCATCTCCAAATTTTACAAAACTAAACCTTACTGTTAAAAAAAACCTTTTCAATCAGTTTTGATCAATGGCTACAATTTTAAATCAGCCTTAATAAAATTTCTATATTTTCCTTTGACTGCAAAATATTAATAAATAGTTCAAATGTTAACTTTTAAATAGTTTACCAAAAGCACAGTGGTTCTGTAGGATAATGACTGGACTGAAAACCACAAATTCAGCAGCTCAAGCCCACCAGCCACTCCATAAAGATGGGGTTTTCTGCTACTGCAAAGATTTACAGTCTCAGAAACCTTCTCTCTACAGGGTCACTATGAGTCAAAACTGACTTGACAGCACATAACAACAACCACTAGTTAAGAAAATTATTGGAAAAGGATGGATAGGAAATTTTCATTGAAATTAACGGAATGCTGGAAAAGTAAAACCAATGAAACGGAAAATATTACTGGAAACCATTTGAGTGTTCCTTCTCTGCAGGTTTCTGCCTTACACAGGTTCTGGCTTTCACAGGTTTTACTCTACATAAAATATATACACTGGACTTCCAGAAAGATGGCAGACCAGGCAGTCACACTGCATGGACCCTCTACAACACAGATATGAGAGCCAGCCTCCCAACTGCTACATGAGAGAAAGATGAGGCTTTCTGCTCCCACAAAGATTTAAAAGTCACAGCCCTGGGTGAGCTGTGGCCTAGGATGAACTACAACCTGGAACAAGGCTCAATATCCAAGCAAACGAAGAATTGTGGAAGTATATTCAAAACTTCACGCCTCAAGGTAGAGACTTGATCCCAGAAAACGGTTTGGGATGGGAAGTGGGAAGGGCGTGTGCCACTGTTACTTTGAAACTGAGAATTATACAATTATTTAAACAATCCAAAAAACAGAAACAAACTATGATGGCTACAGAGGATGGGGAAGTGGGGGAGGAGAAAAAACTATTCATGGGCTAGAGGGCAGACACATGTTGACACAGGTAACAGGGCAGACAATGTACAAGAGGGAGGTTAGCAGAGGAAAATGAAGGTAGCAGGAGATAGGGAGGACTGTACTAGTTAAGTGAATAGAGGTAAATGCTGTTAACTACTGGAACATGGAGGGGACTGTAAACATGTAGAAAGCAAGTATATGACTTGTTCAATGTAAAACTGACAATCTGTTCTATAACCTTTCACTCAATTCACAATAAAAAGTTTAAAAAAATGATACAGTTCCGTTGCAAATAGAAAAGAAATGCCAATAAAATAATATACATATAAATATATATATACACATATATATATACACACACACACACATATAAGGAGCTCTGGTAGCGTAGTGGTTATGAATCGGGCTTCTTAACCT
>NW_006408602.1:3570351-3576112 GCF_000296735.1 Chrysochloris asiatica | reverse complement strand
CTCAAGGTCAATAGTTTGAAACTACCAGCTAGCTGTTCCACAGGATAAAGATGAGACTTTCTGCTCCTGTAAAGATTTACAGCCTCAGAAACCCTGTATAGGATCACTATGAGTCGAAACTGACTTCACAGCACATAACCACCACCAACAACAACCATATATTTTTTTTTTTTTTCTAGGATCATACCACATATATCAAAGTACAAAAATGATTCAACTTAAACATACTGTATCATTTTTCCCCCTCTATATATTCTCCTTTGGAGTCCTGGCATGGCGCTGTGGGTTAATGTGCTGAACTACAAAGTCAGTTTGAACCGCAAGGTCGGTGGTTCAAGCTCACTATCCGCTCCTCGAAAACCCTATACAAGGACACTATGGGTTGGAACCCACGTAACACCACTTAACAACAACAATAACAATATATTCTCCTTTAACATCTGTCAGTCTATTTTTAAACACCTAACTTTATGTAGTTGTTACGAATTGGGCTGCGAGCCGCAAGGTCAGCAGTTCGAAACTACCAGTTGTTCCACGAGAGAAAGCTGAAGCTTTCTGCTCCCGTAAAGATTTATAGCCTCAGAAACCCTGTACAGGGTCACTATGAGTCGGAACTGACTCCACGGCACATAACAACAACAACAACTTTAAGGTACAGTATCTAAAATTGTCTTAAGAATCTTCCAAGTGTTTTCCGCATTTTACAGAGAAACTCATAAACAGAAAAGTTAAATAACACACTTGAGAGTACAAGAAGCCAGGTTTGTTTTGTTTTGCTTGTTTGTCTTTATTTGCATTACAGTATGTTCACAAATGATCACCACCTTGCAAATGAGTCTCCATTATTACACAAATTTATTATATACACCTTGGGGTGGCACTGTAGGATTAGCACTGACTGGAGTGCTAATTGCAAGGTTGGTCGATAGTTCAAACTCACCAGCCACTCCTTGGAAACCTATATAAGATTGCTATGAGTAGGAAATGGCTAGATGGCTAGATGGCACTTAATAACAACAACATGTGGCTTTTTAAACAATTTGTGATACAAATTTAAAATTGACTAAGCGGGTCAATGTCCCAGACAGCAAAGCCATTTGAACCGCAAGGTCAGCAGTTCAAGATCACTAGCTGCTCCTAGGAAACCCTATACAGGGTTCGCTGTGGGTCGGAACCAATTCAACAGCACTTCATAACAACAACAAGCAATATAACGAGCCTCTTATTTTAGAGTATAACTCTTATTGTGCATTAAGTAAGCAGTGTGTTTAAGAAATGTTCAATATAATAATTTGAAGGAGCTTCTTAAATGTTTACACTTTTTCTACACTTACAGAGAAACTACTGCACTCAGGCTACATAAATAATTTTTTTTTAAACAGAGAAAAAAACCTATCTGGTAGAGAAACAGGGATTTTAAGTAGTCTAAGACACTTCCCTGTAATTTAGAGCCCGACACTTAATTTTATGTATATTCTTTACAATATACGCATACTCATCTTACAGTATAAACACTTAAGTCCGCAACTAGCCACTACATTATCATTTCTAGTCTCTAACATTCTGCGCCAAATTACAACCTGACTTTCCAAGAAACCAAACAGCTAACATAAAAGTCTCAATTAGATTTATATATAAGAGCTTTCCAAAATAAAGCCTTTATTTTAAGCATCACTAAGGAAATAAAGATACATTAAACAAAGACAGAGCTCAGAGATTTAACAGCCATTTTAGAGTTTTTTTTAGTAAGTTCAAGGAAAACCATGAAACAAAGATATGATGAGTTAAAGTACATACTTCATCAATACTGCATTCATGTAACAAACGCTTAGTAATACTTGGTAATACTATATATAAAGAAAATGAACTGTCTCTACCAAATAATGTACAATAAGTTTTCTTAAGCTTAAGGAATCGTAATGTATAGATGAGGAATCATCTATTGAATAAACTAAAGCAAACTTTCAGGAAACCATGACTCTATTTTCAACTCTGCAACAAATAAAATACCAATTCAAGTTAAAGCTCTGTTTTGCCGTTATTTCCAAATAATCTATACATCTACAAACAATGTCATCTAGCTTCCATTAAGCTATTCAGCTTTTTCCTAATTTCTCATGAAATGAATATAAATAGAAACACGTCTGTCTTTGAAAACTTCTAAGATGTCATTATTCTCTATGAATGCTTTACTAACTTACCAAAGAGAGTTCCCTGCCCTTTGTGCCAAAACCTCACTCGGCACATACATCTACCATAACACTCAGCCCAAGTGCAGAAACTACTTGCTAGCTTCTACTTGCTAATGGCTAGAAATTAATAAGATTAGTAACTGATAACTATATTTACTAGGACGAACACTGATCTGCAAACCCCAAATTTGACATTTCAATCCCGCCAGATGATCCACAAGAGAAAAGATGAGGCTTTATGCTCCCACAGAGATTTATAATCTTGGAAAGTCTATACAGGTGGCACGTACCACCACAACCACTCAGGGTACTCTCAGTATTGCTTCACCTCACAACTACTATGTTGTTGTTAATTGTCATCCAGTCAGTTCTCACTCATAGCAACTCTGTATAAGGTTTCCAAAGAATAGCCGATGGCTTTGAACCACTGACCGTGAGGTTCGAAGTCCAGTGCTGATCCTGCAGTGCCACACCAGTAGTTCCACAACTACTGTACAAGGTAAGAATTACCATCTTTAGATTACAGATGATAAAACAAGGCTAGTAATATTAATGAACTACCCACTAGTGTGGAAGGAGCTCTGGTAGTATAGCGGTTATGAATTGGGCTGCAAACTACAAGGTCAGTAATTCGAAACTACCAGCTGATCTGTGGGAAAAAGATTTACAGCCTCAGAAATGCTGTACAGGGTCGCTATGAGTCGGAATCGACTTCATGGCACACAGCTACCAGCCACCCACTAGTGGTACTGTAAGCTAAGTGCCATCAGTTTGAACTACAAGGTCAGTGGTTCAAACTCACCAGCCACTCCTAGAAAAACCCTATACAGGGTCACTATGGGTCGGAACTAACTCAATGGCATTTAACAACAATAGTAGATGACAGAATTGAATTTGTACCCACTGGTGTGGCACTGTGGGTTAGTGGGCTGGACTGCAATGTTGGTTTGAACCTCAAGGTTGCAGCTGAAGCTCACAACAACTGCTTCTCAGAAACCCTATACAGGTTCACTATGAGTCAGAATCAACTAAACTGCACTTAACAACAAATATATTAACCAATAACTTGAAATGTTTTTCCAACTAGCTGCTTAAACTTCTTGAGGCCAAGTAGAACACCTGTTTCTTTTTCCACTGATGACTTTTATAGAGTACGCATGAAATCACAAAAGAAAGAAGAAATGAGGAAGAAGTGTAGAAATGGAAAATTAAAAAAGAACATCAAAGTAGAAAGGAAAAATCTAAAAGCTAGTTCTTTCACAAGAAGATAAATCCTGTAAGTTAAAAGCAATAAAGAAAAAGGATGATGAATTTCAAGAGACAGGAGTCCTGGTGTGGCGCTGTGGGTCAAGGTGCCAGACTGCAAAGCCATTTGAACTGCAAAGTCAGCGGTTCAAGCTCACCGCTGCTCCTCAGAAACCTTACACAGGGTCACTATGGGTCAGAATCGACTCAATGGCACTTAAAAACAACAACAACAAGACAATTTTTTTAAATTAACTGATGTAAAATACCTTAAATCAATCAATCATGCTAGCTTTAATGGAAAGCCATTAAAGATCAATGCAAAAAGTACTAGGGTCAGGTAGATGAATAGTTGTGTTTTATTCTACCCTTTAAAGATCAAACAATACTAACATTATTAAATTATTGCAGGTCACTGGAAAATAAGGAGACCTGCTAGCACTGGGTTGCTAACCACAAGGTCAGCAGTTCAAATTCACTAGCTGCTCTGCAGGAGAAAGATGAGGCTCTCTGCTCCTGTAAATATTTACAGCCTTGAAAACCCTATAAAGAGTCACTGTGAGTCAGAACTGACTCAACAGCATATAACCAACACCAACACCATAATCGGAAACCAATGAAAACTCAAAACCTAAAACCCAATAACAGCATATAACCAACACCAACACCATAATCGGAAAACAATGAAAACTCAAAACGTAAAACCCAATAAAGACAACACAAAAATATATTTTTATCATTTTAAATGAAATACTAGATTACTGAATCCATCAAAATACATAAAATAGAGGTTGTAAATAAACAAACCTTTTTCTAAGTATCCAAAGGTAGTTCTGTTACTAAGAAATCTAGCAATATAATGTACTCTCTGAAAATTAAAGGAGAAATTTTAAATACAGAGATGATTCCTGGAACTAGAAGTCTGGAAGTTCAGAGCAACACGGCTGGGAGTCACACCAGTATGAGCTAGGTCCGACTGTGACGCTTTGGTGTGCTACTTTGATGCCTAGATTCAGGAAGGTGTGGCTCAAGACCTATAAAACTCGCAGAGCCACCAGATCAGCATTTAATGAGTCACCGGTACTACCCTCAGCTTCCCTGTGGTCCTAATAGACACTGAAACCAGCTCCATCAGAGTCCCCCACGAACTACTTCCAGATAACACACAGGCCAATAGGAACTCCATCTAGGACCAGGAACACTGCTGTCACTTCCCTTCCACAATCACCTCGTGAGCTCCTTGAACTGCAGAAGCCCACTAGAGATTCCTCCCCTCCAGGTCCAACAACTGCAGTGTTTTTACAAATCTGACAATCTCACAATGCCCCAGAAACAATAGACAATTTTAGTGCACACAAAGAAACAAGAATGTTTCAAATAAATGACAAAGATGCAGAACCAGAAAACGTTCTGAAGAAGAAAAGGTAATGAAATTAACTGAAAGAGAATTCAAAAGAATGTTAATTAGGTACCTTCAAAAGACCAGTAGAAACATCAATCAAGGAAAACAACAATAAAAACTTCAGAATTCAGGAAAACACTACAAGAACAAGCAGACGTGATAAATACAAATTTTGAAATAATATAAAACCTGCAATTAGAAATCCAGAATATTAATACTAAGATCACAGAAATAAACAATACATTGAAAGGCAAAGCAGTAGAGGCAAAGCAATGGACACCCGAATGAGTGAGCCTGAAGATAAATCTCTCAACACTAGTATGGCTAGAAGAACAATCAGAAAATAGAATGAAAAAAAAAAACTTACTTACAAGTGATCAGAATTCAGAAGAGGAAGAAACAGGCACAGAGAAAACTGCAGAAGAATTACTAGAAGAAAATTTCTCTAACAGCATGAAACATGAGCATACAAGAAGCTGAATGAAGCCTGAATAGGACAGGTCCTAACAGAAAATTACCAAGATATATCATAATCAAACTTTCCAAAATTAAAGACAAGGAAAGAATCCTGAGAGTATCTCAAGAAAAAGAAAAAGTTATCTAACAAAGTAGAACCAATAAAACTAAGCTCTGCTTTCTCAGCAGAAATCAAGCAGACAAGTAGGCAATGGGAGGACATGTACAAAACTCTGAAAGAAAAAAAAAAGCCAACCAAGAATCATACACCCAGCAAAGCTGTACCTCAAATATGATGGTAAAATTAGGGCAGTTTCTGATAAACAGAAATTAAAGGAATTTGAATGATCAGACCAACTTTGCAAAAAATGCTAACGGGTATTCTTTGGGCTGAGAACCAACAATGTTGTTGTTGTTAAGTGCCGTCGAGTCGGTTCCGACCCATAGCGACCCTGTACAGGGTTTC
>NW_006408602.1:3538614-3569596 GCF_000296735.1 Chrysochloris asiatica | reverse complement strand
TAACTTTGGTACATACACACAATGGAATACCACAAAATGTTGAAGAATAATGATTAATCTGTGAAGCATCTTACAACATGGTTGAAACTGAAGGACATTATACTGAGTGAAATTAGTCAATCACAAAAGGACAAACACTTTATGAGAACAATATTGCAGAAAGTTAAAAAAAAGTCTTCTTCATAAAAGAAATAATTTATGAAGGTTGAGGGGAGGGGAGGAAATTTATTCATAGGCTAGCGGGTAGACACATGTTAACATAGGTGACAGAGCAGTCAATATACAACAAGAGGGAGGTTAGCAAAGGAAAAATGAAGGTAGCAGGAGACACAGGGAGGAATGCAGTATATACAGTGAAGAGAGTTACATGCTGTTAACTGTTGGTACATGGAGGGGACTGAAACCATGTAGTAAAGCAAAGAGTATGGTTTGTTGAATGTAAAACTGATGTTCTGCTCAATAAACTTGCACTTAATTCACAATAAAAAGTTGGGTTTTTTTTTAAAGTTTTACTTAGAACATATAGAATATACTGACAAAGCTTCACTACTGATAAGATATAGGATAATATGATGGTGTTTATCCCTTATAATATATAGATAAACGAGGAGATAAGCATGACTACAATGAATATTGGGACATTTTAAGACAAAGGACCAAGGAAACTACTTTTAAAGTGGTTGATATTATATTCTGCTTTGAACTACGCTATACTACTATTCACAACTTCATTGATACATTAAGGATCTACTGCATCCTTCATACCTATGTTGGGCACTAGAATACAAAGAGGTTGAGATCCCTGTAGCATCAAGGAGTTAACAGCCAACCGTGAGGAGACAGGTAAACAACAAACAATGAGAAAAGCAGTCTAAACAGATATGGAAAAAATAGTTGTAGTTTTGTTGTTGTTGTTGTTAAGTGCCATCGAGTCGGTTCCGACCCATAGCGACCCTGTATAGGGTTTCCAAGGAGTAACTGGTGAACTTGAACCACCGATCTTGTAGTTCAAATGGCTTTGCAGTCTGGCGCATTAACCCACAGCGCCACAGTAGGACTCCATAGTTTAGTGTTGTAGTTGTAGTTTGTTGTTATGTTGTTGTTATGTGCCATGGAGTCGGTTCTGACTCATAGTGACCCTGCACAGGGTTTCCGAGGCTGTTAATCTTTATGGGAGCAGAACACCTCATCTTTCTCTAGCGGAGCAGCTGATAGTTTCGAACTGCTGACCTTGCGGTTCGCAGCCCAATTCATACTTGTAGTTTAGTGGTATCAAAAAGGATTCACAATGACATGAATAAAGCCTAAGCTATTTCTTCCCAGGTAAGAAACAGTTTACCAGGTTTAACATGAAAGATAAAGAGGAAAAATAAAATGTGCTATTCTGGAAATTAAAAGTTGCACATACTAGAGTAAAGGCTTCATGACATAGGATGGCAGAAGAGATGAAAACATGAACTGTGTCAATTCTTAAAGGAGCTTTCATCATGCAGTATCCTAAGAAATTTGGTATAACCTGTAATTGGGAAGCTTTGCCTTTAACAAACATCAGTCTTTACAGTGTGGAAGTTACATAAGAGAGGAAATCTAAAAGGGTATATTATGTAATAGTTCAGGCAAGAGACAATAAAAATCAGAATTAGGACAATAGGAAATATGTAAAGGGAATAAATTTAAGAACAGCTGAAAAGTAGACTTGACAGAACATGACTTTTTAGTGGAAGAATATGAAAGGTAAGAAGGCCCTAGGATTTTTATCACGTTTTGATTTCAAAACTTTGGTTCTAAGCCTACTCTTTGAAGAATCCAATTAACCTCCAAGGCCCTTAATCTTTATTTACAAAACGAAGGAATTGGGCAAGATGCTCTCTGATGTCCCCTGAAGCTTAAAGCATGTAAAACTCTGGTTAATCAGAATACACAATTTAAACAAGTGCCTCATATTACTTCATTATACTCATCTAGACTCATTATTGAAACTTAAGTGATGTTCATTTTTTTTTTAGTTCTCGAATGTGGCACTATGGGTTAATGCACTGGACTGCGAGATCAGTTTGAACCACAAGGTCAGTGGTTCAACCTCACCAGCTGCTCCTCAGAAACCATATTGCTATGAGTTAGAATCAACTCAACTCTATGGCACTTAACAACAACAGTGTTACCTTGTCCTGCTGTGGTGCCTTCTGATACGCAAGGAACAGTAAGGTCAGTTTGAACTGCAAAATTGGTGGCTAAAACCCACCAGACATTTCTAGGAGATCCTAAGTAGGGTCACTATGAGTCAGAATTAACCCAATGGCACTTAACAACAACATTACCTTCTGGGATCCTGGTGTGGTGCTGCAGGGTAAGCACTTGTCTGCCAACCACAGGGTTGGCAGTTCAAATCACCAACTGCTCCTTGGAAACTCTATTCAGAGTCACTATAAGCAGAAACGGACTAGATACCACTTAACAACAACAATTCTACATTTTAAATACAATTACATCAAAATAGACTGTGTGATGCTGTAGACTGTATGATAAACACTGAACAGCTAACTATAAGTCAGTGATTCAAACTACCAGCCAGCCACTCCTTGAAAATCCTATACAAGATCTCTGAGTCAGAATTGGCTCAACAGCACTTAGCAACAAGAGATGTAAGAGAAAGCACAGACATCATTCCCACAAAACTAATCTTTTCAAAGTTGCTAGTTTTATCTGTATTTCCAGTGTCAGTAAATTCATTTAGAAATAATTGATAACTACAATACAACTATAAATTTCACTCAAAAGTAACAAATAAATTGTTGCTGTTAAGTGCCATTGAGTCAGTTCCGTCTCAGTGATCCTGTATAAGCTTTCCGAATAGCAGCTGGTGGATTTGAACTGTCAACCTTGTGACTCGCAGCCCAGTTCTGATCCTACAGCAGATTAGCAAAATCTCAAAATGTCTATAAAACTGATGATTTGCCAAAGTCCAACACCAAGATTTCACCTGTCACTAGAATTACTCTTTTGAGGTGTTTATCTAAAAACAAGCAATCCCTGAAACGTATTACACTTAATGACTGGCATTTAAAGCAATGGCTCCTGATTTGTAGCCAGAGATAGCTGGGGATGGATGTAATTTAAAAGGTAACTTACTTTTAAAATTCTTAATCTCCAATGTTATTTACATAAGGAAAAATCTAGCCATGGTACTAAATAAACTAGTTTTTACTATGGTATGCGAGCATTTTAATAATGGAACTGAGAAAGAAGTAAACATGCTGTATATACTTGGTAAAGTACATGGGAGCTTCAGTTAATGGGAAAATTCTATTATTTTAATTCTTTTTTTTCACAAGTTTTTCAAAGCCCTCTTCAAATAGACATTGAGTCCCAAAAAGGTCAAGGTGACATCAGTAGGCCACCATTTTTGCATTTTGACTACTTTCCAATGAATTTTATTGCCTCTATATTCCTGAAATATACAGTGTGATTATATACCAAATGCCATCACAAATCTCATTAATCGTGCTCTATGAGGGGGCTAAAAGTTTATGGAAAAACTATCATCTTTCAATTCGGTTTTACCACCAATTGTTTGAAGTCTCCTCACATATGACTGTACTTTTAGAACTTAAAACAATGATGACATTAAATACAATATATTACACACCAAGATAATGAAATAAGTTTTCTTAAAAGTCAAAATATTTCTCAAAAATTTAATATTTGATCATCATAACTAAGAATTCTTCAAATCTATTATTAGCTATAACAGAAATAAATGTATAGGGAACAAAATTGCCAATCAAGAAATAAGATATGATAAAACACGGATCTAAATTTTCTACCAAGTAATCACCTACGGAAACATTTTCATTTACTTACCCAGTAAATGTTTATTTCTAAATTCATTGCTTTTCAGTCAATTCTAACTTATACGGACTCTGTGTGGACAGAGTACAACTATTCCATATGGTTTCTGAGGATGTTAAATTTATGCAGTACATGTGCGTCTTTCTCCAACTGAGCTGCTGGTAGGCTCAAACCACCAACCTTTTGATTAACAATTGAGCATTTCAACCATTACATCACCAGGACTCCTGAAATCTTTCTTAAGACCCCTCCCATAAAGATTCACACCTCAGAAACCCTATACAGGATCACTGAGTCAGAACCAACTCCGTGGCACATACCCACAAACTACCACAAAATATGTCAAGCACTTGTGTGGCACTATGAACCACAAAATCAGTGGTTCAAATTCACCATCCTCTCCTCAGAAACCTTATACAGGGTCACTATGAGTCAGAATTGACTTGAAGGCACTTAACAACAACAGCTTTAAATATTGAGAATGGTGTGCTGAAAAAGAAAAGTAAGATCTCCACTTCCATGAAATTCACATTCTAGAAGCAGAACACAGACAGTAAATACACAAGCAAAGTTGTTGTTTAAGTGGTATCAAATCACTTCTGACTCACAGCAACCCTGTCTAGGGTTTTCAGAGAGCAGCTGGAGGGTTTGAACTGACAATCTTATGGTTCACAGTCCAGTGCGGATACTATAGCATCACACTAGGAGTCCTAAACAAACATAAATATCAGATAATACAAACTGCTATGGATACAATGGCACAGAGGACCATAAGATAAAGAGTTGACTGCATGACATCTTGGGTTTAGATGGTCAGTGAAGGCTTCACTGAGAAAATAATTTTTTAGCTGAGTTCCAAAGGATAAGAAAGTATCTATCACACTAAGATAAGGACCTAATAATTCCTAGCAGAGGAAGCAACATGTGCCAAACTTGAAAATAAAACCATTTTGGTTTGAAAACTTGACAGAAGTCCACAGCACCTGAAAGATAATTGATGAAGCAGAGAATGATACAAGGTAAGAGAAAATGGTAAAAAGCCGATCACAAAGGGGCAGAGTGTGAGTGTAGATTTTATCTAAGCACAAACATGCTGAAACAAGACAATTTAGATCTATTGTAGCTTTAAGTATGTTTTTTAGCTATCAGTGTCTGGAAGGATATGAAGAATGTCAAGGCACAAATTCAGGTGTTTTACCAATTGTTTTGATTTGTTTACAATTTTAGGAAAGTAATCTTAAATATTCACTCATTTACTGATATCTAGTTGATTCCAACTTATAGTAACCCTGTATAGAGTTTCCGAGACAGAATAGCTGGCTGGTGGATTTGAACTGCAGATCTATGGTTTTCCTACAATGCTTTTCCTACAATGTTACCAGAGCTCCTTAGATAAGTATACAGTATTCAATTCTCAAATTATAATTTCCTTGAAATACAGTCAATGAGAATATTATGGTACTATAGTGGAAAAGAGTCTAAGTTCATTTCAATTGCTGTGGTAGGTGGGCATCTGTAAGGAAGAGACTGAATTACAGCCTTTTAAGGTTCCTTCAAGTTACACTGAATGCACCCTTTCTTTATTTCAATCATGTCAGTTGCTTTCAAATCCCAGAATTCCTATATCTCCCTCATGGTGACTGTACTATAACTGTTAGTTTACTTCTGCTTCTCCCACTGTATCAGAAGTTCCCTGATAGATAAAATTGTTTTTAATAATGATGCTGTGTAGGCAGAGTAGAACTATTCTGCTTAAAACTTAGCCTTTCACTATATAACTTAGAAGGACCTATTTTTGAATTTTATTACTGTGTTGTAAAGTGCAATCAAGTCGGTTCTGACTCATAGTGACCCTATACAGGGTTTTCAAGAAGTGGCTGATTAAGTTTGAACCACTGACTACGTAATTCAAATCAAACTTATGGTCCAGTGAATATCCTACAGTGCCACTTAATATTTCTTTACAAAAACAACAAATAAAAACAAAAAAACATACCTATTTGTTTTGAAGCCTGTAACAGATCTTTTAAGTCTTCATTTACACTTTGTACTTCATTCTTATCCAGATTTTCATTCAAAAATTTTACTATCTTCTTCCACGTCAGGCCCAACTCTAAATTTTTTTCATGAAGTATGGATCGCTTCATCTGAAAAAGATTGCATAATATAGAAAATCACAGGTTAATGGTTTCTCAGATCCACTACTTAACACATATATATCTCACACTACACTACACAAGGTGGCACTATCCATAAGAATTCAAAAGGCAAAAAAAGAAAAAAAATAAATAAAAAATCTTCAATCCAACATTCACTCCCAAATTTTCAGCTCCCAGGAGTTTTATTTAAAGGTAATTCAACTGAGTCACTTGTTTAAAAAATATGTTTCTTTTTAATAGTTTTAATCTCAATGTATACTCATTTTGAGATAAACATTACACAGAAAAATAAAAAGCAAAAAGTCCAACATCCACGTAACAATTGGTAACATCCCACACACCTTTCTGGAGTTTTTTTTGACTACTTGTTTTCAAAATAACTCAGATCATATTACACTTTAGAGCTCTACATCAAGTGTTCTTTTTTTAAAAAAAAACAACTGTTTAAAGGAAATTAGATTCCTGTGACGGAGTCAATACACTGAAGTCAGCATTGCTTCCATAATAATATTTCTAAAACAAATTAACCATACAGGAATTTCTTAACATCTACAAATCTTTCTATTCTCAAAAACTGAACCTAAAATGCATTAACAGCATTATTTCATTCCCTTGGCCTTCATCCATAGATGAGACTTCTATGGATCAAGTAGAAAACTGTAATTTTACTCTTGAGTGTACTGATGACATTGCATAATTCACCATTACTTTTCTGCATCACTTTTCACATTTTAAATCGGGCTAATTTAATCTGTGTATAGGAGGAAAATGGACGAAGAAGATAGAGATGAAGTAAGACTGGCAATGAGTGGAAATGTTAAAAGTGTTACAATGGGGGCACATCAAAATTCATCTAATTCTTCCCTTTTGTATCTGTTGTACATTTCTCAAGATAAAAAGTTAAATTACAGCAAAATAAGCTAATTTATATTTGCCACTTTCCTTCCCTGGAAAAAGTGTTTAAAAGACTACAAAACATGAAATGACATAAAATATTCATGCACTTCAAATTTTTAAATCTTCTGTACTATGTATAACATAGCTTGTGAAAAGCCCTTTGAAGAGGTGGAAATGATTCAAAATGGCAAAATTATTTAACGATACAGGTGCTCTGGTAGCGTAGTGGTTACGAATTGGGCAGTGAGCTGCAAAGGTCAGCAGTTCGAAACTACCAGCAGTTCCGCGGGAGAAAGATGAGGTGGTCTGCTCCCATAAAGATTTACAGCCTTGGGAACCCTGTGTAGGGTCGCTATGAGTCGGAATCGACTCCACGGCACATAACAACAACATACAGAATATGGAGTGTGCCAGTGGAGGGTAAGCACTGGAACACATGGTCAGTTTCAACTTCAGGTCACTGGTTCAAACTCACCAGTCGCTCCTTGGAAACCCTGTGAATCGAAACTGACTTGACAACACTTAACAACAATAACACAGAGAACATATCCTTATTTTAATAACTGTGGAAAATGAAAACCATCTATCATCATAAAGAAGGTTAACCGCATCTCTATTCTAATACAATTGCTTTATCTGCTTCATATGTATAGTTCATATAGCTTCAGCCTATGAAAACATTCACAATGTAAGGGTCAGGTTTCGAAAACTTATCCTTCCTTGTGAATAGTTCAATTATTATTTGTCTTTAAATTTCTCCATAACATGAATTCAGCTATTAAAAATTTAATTTTATCATTTTAGCAATGTAAACATCATTTTTTTAAATGTCAAAAATCCTTTAAAATGATGTGTCTTGTGTCTTTTGAATTAGCAAATATACAAACTGAAAAACTATATTCAAGAATAAACTACAGATTTAAAAAAATAAGTTCTTCATAGTAATGAAAATAGCCTCACATTTGCCAATTGATCAGAAAACACACATCCAAGTTATTTCTGTCTCTCCTCTAATTATGTTATAACCACATTATCCAGAAATTTCTGGAAGTCTTACACTCAGTAACTTTATTTTTTCTATAATAGAGTTAGTATATAACTATTAATCATTTTCTACCTTTATAAGACTGATATAAGCATACCTATCAGAACTAGATCAAATTATGTGCCCGAATTTGTTGTTCAGATAGTCATTAATTCTATGTAGCACCCACACTAAAGACATTCCATGAAATGCCAAATCTCTTATTTCATAGTGACAGCCATTGTGCCCTGGTGGGACATAAGTACATGAGGAAGCTTTAAAACTTCATGGAAAAAGTCCATTAACTTTTCATTTAGTTTTTCCACTAACTTTCTTTAAGATCCCTTGTATTTATAGCAGAGTCCTGCTATGGCACTGTAGGGTAAGCTCTGGACCACAAGGTCAGAGTGAACTTTTGAACTGAAAAGTCAACAGTTCAAATCTACCAGCTGCTCCTCAGACATCTTACATAGAGTAACTATGAGTGGGGAATGATTCAATAGCACTTAACCACTTATTTATAGTAGGAGTCAAATTAGTATTATCTCTGGTAGTATAGTGGTTACGAATTGGGCTGTTAATCTCACAGTCAGCAGTTCAAAACTACCAGCTTTTCCGTGGGAGAAAGATGAGGCTTTCTGTTCCCATAAAGATTTACAGCCTCGGGAATCTTGTATAGGGTCGCTATGAGTCGGAACTGACTCCATGGCACATAACCACAACGAGGTTGACTCATGAGCAGAAATGTTTTCCATACCTTAATTAAGACTAAAGCAGTCTTTACTTTTATGAGTCAAAACAGAGTCTATAGTTCATGTAAACTTTTGTTTCTTATGAAACTTATTTCTCACATTTAAAAATAACAGTATTTTTAAATCTTTAATGCCTTTTTATCAGTAGCCAATTATAAAACCCCTTAAGTCTAGATTAATATTCATATTAATATTTTCAGTGTTATTTACAGAAATACTGTTTCTATGCTTTTGATAAGAAAGTCAGCACAAACTTGAAACTTTGTCAGAGGATCCAGAAGGAAATTATTAGATCAAATTTACAAAATTAAGTACAGCAGAGACTTTAGCAACAACAACAGAGTATTAATAATCATTATCAGAGTCCTGGTGTGGTTTTGTGGACTAATGCACTGGACTGCAGTCAGTCTGGACCATAAGGTCGGCAGTTCAAGCTTACCAGTCACTCCTGGGAAATGCTATACAGGGTTGCTACAGGTTAGAAACGACTCAATAGCACTTAACAACAGCAGCAACATCATAGTTTTGATCACTGTCTTTAACAATACAGCCATGGATACTTAAGTTAAGCAGTCAAGTTGTTGTTGTTAAATACTGTCTAGTAAGTTCTAACTCATAGAGATTCATATAAGGTTTTCAAGGAGTGTCTCATGGGTTTGAACCACCAACCTTGCAGTTCAAACTGACCTTTAGATCCAATGTATTATCCTGCAGTGCCAAACCAGGACTCCAAGCATTGAATTAACATCAATATGTCCATTCCCCCTCTTAATCTAACACCAAATTAAAAAGGATTTCCATTTTAAGTATACAGAACCAAAGAAAAGAATGTCAAATATTTGTCCATACTCTGGGCTTATAATGGTTTTCACCTGAAAAATTTACCTTTAAGTCACCTACTTCTTCATTATAATTATCCTGTTTGGTGACATTTGAAAAGGAGCGCAAGGCTCCTGTGAGACGAGGAAAAGCCATCTATTCTGCAACCAGTGATCCATACAATGAGAAACCTGAAACTGAAACAAAACAAGATGATATTTATCTGTTTGGGGGGGGGGGGAGAGAGAGAAGGAAGGAAGTAATCAAACAATAAATTAACCTGTACAAGACAAAAAATTAATTAGTTAAAAATTGCTACGAGTGCTAAAAAATTATCCTGACACATTTAATACCTGTGAAGCATTTTTTTGTTTTGTTGTTTTATAATCCATCTGCTCTGGTTACGAAAAGAAACAGAAACAAACATAAAGTAACTGTTTCTACAGTTCTCCTATAATTTTCCCTCATAATGAGTTCTATAGATTCCTAAGTATAGACTATTATTATCAGTAATACTGAGTAGTGGAAGCCCACTGTTGCTCCATTTTTGTTTTATGCTCATGAATCTCATTTCATATAACTTTCCCCAGTGCTATCAAAGTCCTACTCCTCCTTTTCTTCAAGTAGCAAACTTGTTTCCACTTAAGAGCAAGTTTACTGTAGTGATTTTTTCTGCTTGGAATACTCAGATCTCCAGGACATTCATTTAGTAGACTCCTTCACAAGTAGCCTTTCCTGACCACCCAATTTAAGACAGGGTAACTTCACAATCACATTGCTCCCAAACAACAAGGTGGTTGTTGTTGTTAAGTGCCATCAAGTTGGTTCCAACTCCTGTTGGTCCTATTTAGGGTTGCAAGGAGTGGCTGGTGGATTTAAATGTCCAACCTTGCAGTTAGCAATTCAATGCTTATCCTATAGCACCATACCAGGACTCCAAACACCAGATCTGTTGCTGTTGCTGTTCAATGCCGTCAAGTCAGTTCCAACTCATAGTAACCCTGCATAGGGTTTCCAAGGATCAAGCTAGTGGGTCTGAACTGCCAACCTTGCAGTTGAAACCGACCTTGTGGTTCAAACAACAGATTAGATACGACTAAATAGTGGAGCAGTGACCTGGACTAGAGATCTAAAAATAAGAATAATAGCTCACTATGTTATCAAAGATCAATAAAGGATAGATTAGGCAGGAAAAACAGAAGTTAGTCCAAGTATATCAATAAGCAAATGCATTAAACTTATCAACTCAAAAGACTGACAGAACATGAACAAATGGAATTGAAAAAGATAAATATGAGAATATCAACAAAATTAAAAACCTTGTTCTTTGACAAGATTCATAAAATAGATAAACCTCTAACAAGACTAACAGGGATATGTGTGTGGGGAGGGGGTGGGGGGACGGACCCAAATAAATAACACCAGAAAAAAAAATAGAGGAGTCCTCACTACTATAATCCATGGACACTAAAAGATAACAAAGGACTATTTTGATCAACTCTGTACCCTAAATTTGATAGCTTAGATTAAATCAGGCAATTCCTTAAAAGACATGTTGTTGTTGTTATGTGCCGTGGAGTCGGTTCTGACTCACAGCAACCCTGTACAGGGTTTCCAAGGCTGTAAATCTTTACAGGAGCACAAAGTCCCCTCTTTCTCCTGCGGAACAGCTGGGAGTTTCCAACTGCTGAACCAGGGGTTTGCAGCCCGATTCGTAACCACTACGCTATCAGAGCTCCTTTTATCAAAATTTGCATAAGGAGAAATATGAAAAAAGTTCATAGAAAATTTTCATTATCTTTTAAGTTCTTTTTTCCATAACTTTTAAAAGTCCAGAAACATATATATATATACTGAATAAAACTACAGCCATTAAAGACACTAAATCAACAATTAACTTTCCCAAACTGAAAACACCAGGCATAGACAGTTTCACTGGTAAATTGTATCAAACACTTAAGGCAGAAATGATAACCAATTCTCTACAAAGTCTTCCCTAAAAGAGAAGTGAGAACGCTGACTTATTCTATAAGGCCAGCATTGCCCTAATACCAAAACTAAGCAAAGAAATAACAAGAAAAGAAAAATATAAACCAATATGTCTCACAATTATAAAATCCATCCCCAAAATTATTAGCAAATCAAATGCAACAACATATGTTGTTGTTAGGTGCCATCAAGTCAATTCTGACTCAAAACAACCCTTAGCACAACAGAACAAAACAATGCCCAGTCCTCACAATTGTTTTTGTTTGAGGTCATTGTTGTGGCCACTGTGTCAACTCATCATTTGGGGGTCTTCCTCTTTTTCATTGACCTTCGACTTTCCCAAGCATAATGTCCTTCTCTGGGGACTGGTCCCTCTTGTCAATACGTACAAATTAATGAGATGAAGTCTTGCCACCATCGCTTCTATGGGGCATTCTGGCTATACTTCTTCCAACACAATTTGTTTGTTTTTCTGGCAGTGTACAGTACTTTCAATATTCATTAACACCATAATTCAAATGAACGGACTCTTCCACAGTCTTTCTTATTCTTGTCCAACTTTTACATGCATATGAGGCAACTGAAAATACCATGACTTGGATCAGTCGTACCTTAGTCCTCAAAGTGACATCTTTGTTCTCTAACTTCAGAGGTCTTTTGCAGCAGTTTTGCCTAATCCAATATACCATTTGATTTCTAGAATGCTACTTCCATGAGTACTAATTGTGGATCCAAGCAAATTGAAGTCTTTGACAACTTCAATCTTTTCTCCATTTATGATGTTATATATTGGTCCAGTTGTAAGGATTTTGGTTTTCTTTATTTTAAGAGGTAATCCATACTGAAAGTTAGAGTCTTTCATCTTCATCAGTAAGTATTTCAAGTCCTCTTCCCTTTCTGTAAGCGAGATTGTATCATCTGCACATCCCAAACTGTTAATGAGTCTTTCCCCAATACTGATGCCACGTTCTTCTTCACATAAACCAGCTTCTCAGATGATTTGCTCAGCATATAAACTGAACAAGTCTGATGAAAAGAAACAACCCTTGTGAACATCTTTCCTGCTTTTGAACCACTGGGTACCCCCCACCCATGTTCTGTTCTAACAACGGCTTTTTGGTCCAGGTACAGTTTCCTCATGAGTACGATTAAGTGTTCTGGAATACTCATACTTCGCAATGTTGTCCATAGCTTGTCAAGATCCACACAGTCTAATGCATTTTCATAATCAATAAAGCACAACTAAACATCTTTCTGATAGTCTATATTTTCAACCAAGACCTATCTGACATCAGCAATAATATTCCTCGTTCCTCTTCTGAATCCAGCTTGAATTTCTGGCAGCTCCCTATCAAAGTACAGCTGCAATCATTTTCAAATTATCTTCTGCAAAATTTATTTGCATATGATTGATATTCACGATATTATTTAATGATTTCTGCACTTCATTGGGTCACCTTTCTTTGGAATGGGCACAAATGTGGATCTCTTTCAATTGGTTGGGCAAGTAGCTGTCTTCCAAATTTCTTGACATAGACAAGTGAGCACACCTCCACTGCTACATCAGCTTGCTAAAACATTGAAATTTGTAATACATAAATTCCTGGAACCTTGTTTTTTGCCACTGCCTTCAGTGCTATTTTGACATCTTTCATCAATACCAAAGAAATTGAAAAAAATAAGAGAATATCAACAAAACCAAAAACATTATTCTCTGAAAAGATTAATTAATCTCATAAAGTCTTGATCCTACGCTATCTCAAGAATTGCTATCAGAATTGCTATCAAGTGAACCGACTAAACATGGATCAACGATTTTTGGTACAGTGACTTTGTGTATTTCTTCCTTCTTCTTTTAATTTTTCCAGTGTTACTCAATATTTTGCACATAGAATCCTTCAATATTGCAACCCAAGGATTGAATTTTTTTCTTCAGTTCTTTTAGCTGGAGAAATAGTGAGTGTGCCTACCCTTTTGATTTAAACTCCAGGTCTTTGCACATTTCATTCCAACATCTGATTTCTGTCTTCTCAAGCTGGCCTTGGAAATTTTCTGTTCCTGTCTTGCAGTGGCTCATTTCTTCAAGTCACTCGTGTTCTCTACACGCAAGAGCAAGTTCCAGATTCTCTTCTGACACTCACTTTAGTATTTTCTTTTTTGCCTGCCTTTTTAATGAGATTTTGCCTTCTTCATGAATGATGTTCTTGATGCCATCCCACAACTCTTGTGGTTTTCAGTCATTATTGTCTAATGCATCAGATGTGTTCTTGTACTAAAGGTTAGATTTCAGCATTACTGGACTTGTTTTAATTTTCTTCAGCTTCAGACTAACCTTGCCTGTGAGAGCAACTGATGGCCTGTTCCACAATTGCCCCCTTGATTTGTTTTAGCTTATGATATTAAGCTTCTTCATTATCTTTTGCCACCGATATAGCCAATTTGATTGCTGTGCATTACATAAGGTGAGATCCAGTACTTGTGTGTTGTTGATAAAAAGGTATTCACAATGAGTAAGTCATTGGTCTTGCAAAATTCTCCAGCATAGTTTCTATCATCAAGGCCATATTTCCCAACTATGGATCCTTACTCTTTGTTTCTAAAGTTCACATTTGAATCATCAGTAATTATCAGTGCATCTTGTCTGCATGTTTTATCAATTTCAGACTACTT
Organism: Chrysochloris asiatica; assembly: GCF_000296735.1. Taxonomy (NCBI): domain Eukaryota; kingdom Metazoa; phylum Chordata; class Mammalia; order Afrosoricida; family Chrysochloridae; genus Chrysochloris; species Chrysochloris asiatica. The sequence goes on along the minus strand of NW_006408602.1, from coordinate 3,555,437 downwards.
TTATTGTTGTTGCTAAGTGCCATGGAATTGGTTCCAACCCATAGTGATCCTGTACGGGGTTTCCAAGGAGCCGCTAGTGAACTGCCAACCTTGAAGTTCAAACCAACCTTGTAGTCCAGACAGATCTTGAAATGTTCTTTTTGATGCTGAATGTGACACCATTCCTCTTGAACTTGTCACAGCTGGCATAGTAAACCATATGTTTATCTGATTCAAAATGGCCAATACCAAGTCCATTTAAACTCACTAACATCTAGGATACCGATCTTTGTGTATTCCAATTCATTTTTGACAACTTTCTATTTTCATGGATTCATACTTTGTTACATTCCACATTCCAAATATTAATAGATTTTTGCAGTTGGTTCTTCTCATTTTGAATTATGCCACATCAGCAAATGATGGTCCCAAAGCTTAACTCCATCCACATTGATTATGGTCAACTCTGCTTTGAGGAGACAGCTCTTCCCTAGTCACATTTTGAGTGCCTTCCAACCTGGGAGGCTCATATTCCAGCACCGTATTTGATAATGTTCTTCTGCTATTCATAAGGTTTTCAGTTACTAACAATTTAGAAGTTATCCACCCCCTCCTTCTTCGTAGTCTGTCTTAGTCTGGAAGCTCCACTGAAACCTGACCACCACGGGTGACCCTGTTGGTATTTAAAATACCAGTAGCATTGCTTTCAGCATCACAGCAATAGACAAGCCACCACAGGATTACAAACTGACAGTCAAGTGGTTGAAATAATATATAAAGAGCATTATATACCATGTCCAAGTAGATTTTAAGTCTGGTTCAACATCTGAAAAATCAATGTTATTCATCACACCAACAGAGTAGGGAAGACTAAAATATAATCTATCAGTAAATACAAAAAAAGCATTTAACAAAATCTAATACCCATTCATGTCAAAAAAAAACAAAAATCTCAACAAAAGATGAATAGACGGTAACTTCCACAACTTAATGAACACTATCACACACACACACACACAAATCCTATAGCTAACATCATACTTAATGGCAAGAACTAGATGCTTTCTCCCAAAAATCAGAAACAAGGCAAGGATGTCCCCTCTTACCACTCCTACGCCACATCACATTGGAAATACTAGCTATTACAATATGTACAGGGTCGCTATGGGTCGGACCCGACTCGATGGCACTTAACAACAACAACAACAACACAATATGATAGGGTTTGGGGGTTTTTTAAAAAGAAGTACACAGTTTGGGAATAAAGAAAAAAAACTGGCTTTGTTCACAAATAACATGAGTGTTTATGTAAAAAATCCCAAAGTTTATGTGAACAACTGGAATTTTAAAAAAAGAAAGAAAAAACAAACAAACACATTATTTATATTAGCACCAAAACAGAAAGAAAAAACAAATGCGTGGGCATAAATCTAACAGACTACGTACAGTATCTCTATGAGAAAAGCTACACAACCCTAATGAAAGAAATCAAAGAAGACCTAAACAAATGGAGAGACAGTCCATGTCCATGTTGGCGAAGATTCAATATTGTTATCAGTTCTTCCCAACTTGATCTACAGATTCAACACAATCCCAATCAAATTCTAACCACTTTTCTGGACACTGATAAACTAATTCTAAAGTTCATGTAGAAAGGCAAAGACACAGAGTAGCCAATACAATACTGAAGGACAAGAACAATGCTGGAGAAGTGACACTCCTCAATTTCAAGACTCATTACAAAAAGCTACAGTAATCAAGACAACGTAGCAAAATGTCCACAAGACTAGTATTTTAGCAATATTCTTCCTAAATTCTGTTTTTAATAAATACAAACAAATAGCTCTGAATTGTTGGGAGTTAAATAAGCCACTCCTCAAGCTTCCTTATAACTTACTCAATTTTTCTCCAACCCGAAGGCCAAACTCTGCGACTCTGTATACTAACAATTTTACCTTTCAAATAATGAAAAAACCTCAACTTTTCTAATTTCAGGTTGAACAAGACAGCATTCACTAGCCAGGTATTCTTACTCCTGCCTCAAGTCAATATACTGACAGTCTAACAAAGCCAACATCTCAGCAATACTGTCCACTCACAAAGAGCAGTTTATCCCTTGCTTTTCTTCAGCACATTGTATAGTTCTTAGCCAGAGCAAGGACCTCAATACATATTTGCTGAATGATACCTACTCAAAACATAATCTGTGAAGCTGTCCAAAAATGATTTTAGGTGACTACCACCCTAACCCCAGAGTCTAAGTAGTACTAATATATTTGCAAATATTCCTTCACTCTTTATAGAATGTTCGGGAAGAAGGTTTAGTGATCCCTCTTGGTGCTAAGGGTACTACTCTAAAGCAGGCCTCATTTTAGAAATTGTATATACACTGAAAAAGATGTACTAAAATTATTTTTGTAAACTGAGAAACACCTTCAAATTAATTGCTTCTTACATTTACGTAAAATTTTATAATTTTCTTACAAATACAAACACATTTATATCTGTTTAAGAGTAAAATCTAACATTTTTATATTATTCCATATGATTAGGTCATAAGCATTTTAGTACTTTCAAGAAACTAATTTAAAAAAAAAAAAAAAAGATGGCTCATTAGTAAGCAAAGATTTCCTCTTGGTATGTAATGTAAATTTTCCTTTACACTAAATTCATAAGCCATGTTGGTGGTTAGCTACACACTACTGAGAAAGTTCTTAATCATTCACTAATACTAACAACAAAACTTGAAGACTTCAAAATGCCCAGAGGTCTTTAAAATTGCTTTTAAAAATTTACAAATGATTTCCCTGATTATTCATAATCCTGAGGTAAATTATTTTTTTCCTTTTAAATTTTGGCTTAATGGAACAGATATGGTAAGAAAAAAAAAATTCCAAGTAATTTTGAATTCATGATTTAAAGTAGCAATTCCTCAACAACCTGAATTGCTTGCATTGGAATAAGTTGGGGAATTGCTTTAAAATACACATTTTCAGGCATCACTCCTAGATGTTCTGAGTCAGTAGTTTGGCAAGCGTTGGTTTAATCATTAAATAACTAGATGAGAACTGTCTCTTCTTCAAATACAAACATTTCTTAACAATCATCTTGTTAAGACACACTCTTAGAATGTTTACTCTTGATTGCAAATTTCTTACATATTACTTACTGTTGGTGGTGGTAAGCGTCCTCAAGTCACTTCTGACTCATAGTGATCCTGTACAGGGTTTCCAAGGAGTACGTGATGGGTTTGAACCGTCTAATGATCAGTTAGCAGTACAGTGTAAACACTCCTACATATTCTATAATTTAAAATTATGCTTCTATCTAAATTTGACCCTAACTCCACATCAGTACATCATGGTGGTGGTGGTTATGTGCCATGGAGTTGGTTCCAACTCATAGTAACCCTGTATAGGGTTTCCGAGCCTATGAATCTTTACGAGAGCAATAAGCCTCATCTTTCTCCCTGGCACCTCTGGTAGTTTTGAACTGCTGACCATAAGATTAGCAGCCCAATTTGTAACCACTATGCTATCAGAGCTCCTTACAAATCTTTTATGTTGTTGTTGTTAAGTGCTGTCGAATCAATTCCGACCCATAGCGACCCTGTATAGGATTTCCAAGGAACAGCTAGTAAGCTTGAACCACTGACCTTGTGGCTCAAACTTTGCAGTCCAGTACATTAGCCCACAGCACCACACCAGGACTCCAAACTTTCACAGTGAATGCAATTATTATGAAGATGAATCACAGATATGGAAGAAGACTAACCTAAACTTACCTAAACCAATAAATGGTAACCAACATGAAAATGTTTCCAAGAGCTAATGTATTCTATCCAAGTAACATCAAGAAGCTGAAATATAAAGTAGAAGTATGAAAAAATAAGAGCTGAGTTCAGATGTTTGATGCTAAAATATCACTTAACTTCCTTAGGTATCAATTTTCTAATTAATATAATGATGAGAGTTTGCAAAAATTATTTCTAATGTCCCTTTCGAATTGAAAAGTATGATTAAATCAGAGTACTAAAGCCAAGTTAAATTGTATAAACTCTGAATCACAGGGTTAGATATAAAATTTGGAAAATAAGTGGAAACAACTAAATTACCAAGGGTTATAAAATATATCATCAGAGCAAATAGCAGAAAAATAAAAGGACAAGAACTCACATCTCTCATACTAACTTTCTTATCTACATGTAAAATGAGATGGCACATGTTCAGTTTATACAGAGCCTGACTTGAGCCTGTCTCCTATGTGCTAGATATTATGCTAGGCTAGAGTTACATGAAATAAGATTTAGCTCCTACTTTCACCAACTCTAGAGTATAAAGTAAAGAGCTCTGGTAGCGTAGTGTTTATGAATTGGACTGAGAACCGTAAGGTCAGTAGTTCGAAACTGCCAGTTGTTCTGCGGGAGGAAGATGAGGCTTTCTGCTCCGGTAAAGATTTACAGCCTCGGAAACCCTGTACAGGGTCGCTATGAGTCGGAACTGACTCCACAGCACATAACCACCACAGTCTAAAGTAGAAGATGATACACAAAAATGCCTACCTCCTGACTGTTGTTAAATAGGTACTGATTTACTCTTTCCCCCTTAGTAATTATGCATCTCTCTGCTCCACCCCATAAATGTTTGTTTGCTTTCAATTTCAGGTAGGTGTTGTTCAAGCTCACCAGCTGCTCCTGTAGGGTCGCTATGGGTCAGAACCGAGTCGATGGCACTTAACAACAACATTGTCTCAAAGTTGGAAAACTGCCACATTACATTATGACATACTCACATGAGTGATCAACCAAACCAATATAAAGACTGGAAAAAGAAGCCCTTTTTTTAGGTGGAAAATATTTCCAAATATCAAATTACATTTCACCTACTTGACAGAAAAAAAAAAGTACTCTTCTTAACTGATTAGACATTATTCTATCTTTTTGAATGAAAGAAAATCAAGCGATACTACACAAATAAGATGATCTGTTCTTCTTCCAATGCCAGTTATATCTAAACACGGACAATAACTTACTCTGCCTGGTATAAAGCCTTGCTTTGGTCAACTGTTGTTCTTAAGCCGGTTCCAACTCATAACGACTCTGTATAGGGTTTCCGAGGAGCAGCTGGTGAGTTTGAACCGCTGACCTTGTAGTTCAAACTGATCTTGAGGTTGAGTGCTTATCCTAAAGCAGTATTCCTTTGGTCAACTCAAGAGATCCATTATCATGAGGAGTATTTTAGAGATTTTCTCTTAAAAAGGTATGCTGGATTGTATAAAGAAAGCTCAATGAAGACAGGGACTATACTTCTCTTAATTTCCTAAACCTAGCAGCACGGAACCCCGCAAGTATGAAGGAATGGATGGGTGGATTGATGAATGGCTAAAGAAACTTCATAGATTTAGGAAAGCTAAGTAATAAAATTAAGTCATTCACAAAAATAGGATTATATAGTCTACGCTTACCTAGTGTCTCTAGGGGCATTTTTCTCACGCAAGACTATCAATTTAAAAAAAAAAGCTACATAAACAGATGTATGAACCAGAAGCCTCTCCACAAAACATGGACATAGCAGAGCATTGCTTTTGATTCATCCTTACAGTCTTTTCAGGCTGTTTCTGCCCTTTCTATTCAGATATTTGGCTTCTGAGCAGAAACCCAGGTTAAACTCTCTTGTTCTGTGATACCAGAGTAAACAAAAAGCTGAAGTCTCAAATTTTGAAAACACTTTGAAAATCAGAAAAATGATTTCACTCTATGCAACTGTCCTGGTGTAGTGCTAACTGAAGGGCTGACATTTCAAACCCACCAGGCCTCTTCAGAAATCATATACAGGATCCGCTAAAAGTCGGAATCAACGTGACCGCACTTTAATAACAAAACAACGTAACATGAAATCGGGCGTCAGAAATATCAGCTTTTCAATCTAACCTTAGGGAAGGAAACAGAGCTAGGATTACAAATTTGAGTTAAACGTGTGATGCCATTCATACTGAACTCTTAACTGACACTGGAATTATGAGATCATTTAAAATGAAAAGTAGCAAAATCCATGAACATGTTGCAGTCAATGAGGAATTTACATTTTTTTATAAATTAAAACAGCTTACACACCCTCAATACCTCTCTAGCACATATTTATTTTTTTTAATGACAATTGTTAAATTCACCTACAATCTACTATGGTCAGCTCTCTACTCAGTGTATTTCAGGGTGGGGGAATACAAGGAAGTCGATTTCACTCCCAAACTTCAGGTAAAGAAAAAGTTACCACGTCTTCGTAACGAAACAAACTAATGAAAATTACCAACACACCGGCGGCGGGGGGAGGGGAAACCACGCATGTGGTCACGTTGTGGCCTAACACCTGGGCAATAGTGACTCGTGTACACTTTTCTTCCCCACCCCCACCTTCAAACTCCAGGAGAGTCGGGACTAGTCCGAGACTCGGGATAAGTACTCCGTGCGGAGAGTGATGACAGTTCGAGGTCTGCTGTAGGGCAGAAGCAGAATCGCAGGACTGCCTTGGTCGCAGCATCAGCTCCTCAACCCCGGCCTCCCGCCCACTCTCCCGGCCGCGATGTCTCTTCGCCTCCCACCTCCACCTCCTCGTCTCTAGGTCCGACTCACGCACTTCCCATCACTCACACAGCGCCAGCCTTCGTGCCGCCCTCCCTTTCGGTTTGATTTTTACTTTCCTCGCCTAGTGGAGATCGGAGGGCAGGGCTCAGGATGCCAGCGGGCAGGCGCACCCCCGTACCCGGCCTGCGGAGATCAGTCGCACTACACCGCGCGGAAACACTGTCCGACCGCCGTTCAGACCCACAGACCGGGCTGGGCGGGGCGGGCCGGGGCAGGGCGGGCACGGGACTGCACGTCGCCGGCCCGCAGCGGCGCCAACGTCGGTACGTCGGCTCCCTCCCTCTCTTCCTGCCCGGCTCGGCTGAGCGCACGCGCCGCCGGGGCGCACGCTGGTATAGGATCTGCGGGAGAGCGCCAGCGGGAGTGTGCGCGATCCCGAGGCCTTCTTCTGTGATGAAGGCCTCCTGCCTCTCATTGACTACCCAGAAGCCCCTGCCTGCAATTACTGAGTCGCCAGCCACTTTTCCCAGCACTTCTCTGGGACATGAAGTCATTGAAGAAATAATAGTGGTTACGAATCAGGATGCGAACCTCAAGATCAGCAGTTCGAAACTATCAGCTGCTCCGCGGGAGAGATGAGGTTTTCTGCTCATTTACAGCCTCGGAAACCCTGTTTAGGGTCGCTATGGGTCGGAACCGACTTGACGGCGCTTAACAACAACAAAGATAAAGGAGAGAAGAATAGTGAGTATGAGTGAATGTAGTTGGAAGAACCGAGTGAACGTCAGTGTATCTCCAGCAGAGAACCTCGGCTGATGTACAGTTCTAGAGTTTAAGAAGACCTCAAACAAATTGGAATTTTTTTCAACAAAATGATGAAGAGTACATAAAAGTATGACTAGTCAAAAAGAATTTCTAGAACTTGCAAGGATTAGCCTAGAAGTGAAAAAGCTATTGGGAATGTCTGCAGATATATGAAGAGTTACCGTGTGAAGTGGATTTATTTCAAGTAGTCCCAAAAGTTGCAGATTTCAGGGAGACGTCTGTCAGATCCTGAAAAGAACCTGTTGTTTAGTGCCTTCTGGTTGGCTCAGACTCATAGTGATCTTGGATAGGGTTTCCATGGAGTCCTGGTGTGGCGCTGTGGGTTAACGTGCTGGATTGCAAGGTCCTTTGAACCGGAAATGGCAGTTCAAGCTCAGGAGACTCTCCTCGGAAAAACCCCTATACAGGGTCACTATAGGTCGAAACCGACTCGACAGCACTTAACAACATAGGGTTTCTGAGGATGTAAATCTTGGCAGAAGCAGAAAGCCTCATCTTTCTCCCACTGAACCCACATGGTTCTCAGTCCCTGCCTTGCACTAGCCCACCTAGCAATACCCAAAGAAGTTGTCTTCCACATGTGGATGCATCAACCACTGGATTTGACTAAAAGTAGATTCTGATTCTGAATGGACTCTGTTCAGCTATTAACTGAGAGGTTAGCAGTCTGAATGCTTTGGAAGAAAAGACTGGTAATACAGTTTTGAAAACCCACAGTCCTACTCTGAATACTTGTGTAGTCACCATAAGGCAGAAATTACTTCACAGCAACTATCTTATTAGACTCTGAGTGGTCACTTAGTAGGCATTCCGCGAAGAGGAATCATTAATTCAGAGCAGAATTAGTTAATGGTTTTGTTAAAGTCATTTAGAAACCTGACATTTAATGAATCTTTAGTCCTTGCCTTCAAAGAGTTTGGTGGTGGGGGTGGTAATGTGCCGTGGAGTAGATTCCGACTCATAGCGACCCTATACAGGGTTTCCAAGGCTGTAAATCTTTACGGGAGCAGAAAGCCTCATCTTTTTCCCCGCAGAACAGCGGGGAAACACAGCCTGATTTTAACTGCTACCTACCAGAGTTTAGATAAGACAAATACATAAAAATTTAAATAAATACAAGGAGACCACGTATTTAGGGTTGCGTACAAAGAATTCATTATGACAGATTGTTCCCATCTCAGTTCTGGAGACTAACAGGAGAAGGAATAAGTGGAAAATAAGACTCTGCCTTGAACTGTCATCCAGTAGGGCAGCCATTAGCAAAATCTGACTGGACAGTTAAAATGTGGCTGATCTAAACTGAGATGTGCAATAAATACAAAATATATGCCAGATATCAAAGATTTAATATAGAAAGGCAAATGTAAAATATCATAAGTCTTATGTTGTTGTTGTTGTTGTTAGGTGCCATCAAGTTGGTACTGACTCATAGTAACCTTATGCACAACAGAATGAAACACTGCCCGATCGTGGGCCAACCTCACTATTGTTGCCACACTTGAGCCCATTGATGCTGCCACTTTGAACATCAATCTCGCTGGGGGTCTTCCTCTTTTTCTCTGATCCCCCCACCTTCCCAAACATGACATCCTTCTCCAGTGACTAGTCCCTCCTGACAATATATCCAAAGTATGAGAGATGAAGTCTTACAGTGCTTGTCTACTGAAGAAATATTTAGATTATATTGATTCAAGGAAAATATTAAAGTTGATTTCACCTGTAATTTTTTTAATGTGGTTACAAAGAAGTTTAAAATTATATAGGTGACTAGAATTTCACTATTAGCACAGGCCTAAAAGGAAATCTACTTCATTGAACTATCTTGGTCCACTTTGCTTTGGGGGCTTTTCCAAGTGTTAATACAAAGAGAGCATTGGCACTGTAGGATCAGCACTGGACTGCGAACCACAAAGCTGACAATTGAAACCCACCAGCTGCTTCGCAGAAATCCTATACAGGATTGCTATGGGTCAGAACCGACTCGACAGCACTTAAAAGCATTAATAATCTTTAGGAAGTAGATCGTCAGATCTATCTACCTCTTGTAAAGTTGAATCACCAACCTTTCAGTTAGTAGTTGAGTACCTAAAACGATTTGTGCCACCTAAAGGAGCTCTGGTAGCGTAGTGGTTATGAATCGGGCTGTGAAGGTCAGCAGTTCGAAACTATCAGCTGTTCCGCAGGAGAAAGATGAAGCGTTCTGCTCCCGTAAAGATTTACAGCCTCGGAAACCCTGTACAGGGTCGCTATGAGTCGGAACCGGCACATCACCACCACCACAAGGGACCTGTAGAAGTCCTAGTATGGCTTTGAGGGTTAATGCGCAGAACTGAAAAGTTGTTTTGAACCTCAAGCTTGCGGTTCAAGATCACCAGCCGCTCCTAGGAAACCCTGTATAGGGTCACTATGCATTGGAACTGATTCTACAGCACACACACATGAGGACTTGTAAAGATTATAGCTAAGAAAATCCTTTGGATCTCATTTCTACACTATAATGTATGGGGTCTCCATGAGTCAGAATCAACTCAATGATAACAGGTTAGTGCTATAGGCAATTGGAATTTGGCTGTTAAAAAAAGGGAATGTAAGCTTATCTTGACAATATTAAATGGGTGGATTGAAATTAACAGGTGATTGGGAAATCAAGCCTCTTCCCTAAAAACTTATAATAGAAAAGAATTGTTCAATTAGGGAGTGGTTTAAATAAATTGTAGCATATCTCTAGTGTGAAATCAATTCTGACTAATATTGATCGATTCTAATAGTGACCCCATAAAGTAGAACAGTTCCTTAGGGTTTCCGAGGCTGTAAAATTTTACAAAAACAAACTGCCTCATCCTGTGGAGCAACTGGTAAGTCCAAACTGTCAACCTTTCAATTAGGCGCCGACCACTTAACCCACTGCACCACCAGAGTTCTTTGAATACTTTATGTTGTTGCTGTTAAGTACCATTATTTGGTTCCAACTTACAACATCACTGTAGACAGTTTCCAAGTAGAGGCTTGAACAGCCAACCTTGCAGCTTATCCAGTACTTACCCTATAACACCATGCCAGGACTCCTTTATACTTTATTGTTGTTGTTGCTAACTACTGTCAAATTGATTCTGACACAGAGCAACTCTGTATAGGGTTTCCGAGGAGCAACTCCTGGATTTGAACTTCCTACACTGTAATTCACAGTCAAGTGCTGGTCCTATAGCACCACACCAGGAGTGCTTATAATTTATATTGTTGTTGTTAGGTGCCATTGAGTCAGTTGTGACCCATAGAGACCCTATGGTATCCCAGAAAGAAATATCACCCAATCCTGCACTAGCCTCACAATTGCAGTTACACTTGAGTCCGTTGTTGCTGGCAGTGTGCCAATTCATCTCGTTGGGGGGTCTTCCTCTTTTTCGCTGTCCATCCACTTTACCAAGCATGATGTCTCTTTCAAGGGAATGGTCCCTCCTAATGATACGTCCAAAATAAAGAGACCAAATCTGGCCGTCCTGGCTTCTAAGGAGCATACTGGCTATCACAGATTTATTCTTCTGGCATCCCGTGGTACCTTTAATATTCTTCTCCAACACCATAACTCAAATGCATCCATTCTTTTACTGTCATCCTTATTCACTGTCTAACTTTCATATGCATATAATGCTATTGAAATGACCCAATGGCTTGGGTCAGGCGCACTTTAGTCCTCAAACTGACATCTTTGCTCTTGAATACTTTAAAGAGGCTTTGTGCAGTAGATGTGCCTAATGCAATGTAATACATCATTTGGTTTCTGGACTGCTGCTTCCATGAGTGTTGATGGTTGATCCAAGCAAAATTATACAATATCAATCTTTTTTCCATTTATCATAATGTTATTTTTTGCTCAATTGGTGAGGAGTTTTGAAGTTTGTAGTCTTGATCTCCATCAGTAAGTACTTTAATAAACCCTTTCAGCAAGCAAGGTTGTTTCATGTGCATATTCAAGGTTGTTAATGTTTCTTCCTCCAATCCTGATGTCAGGTTCTTTTCATAATCCAGCTTCTCGTATTATTTGCTCAGCATTCGGAATGAATAAATGTGATGAAAGAATAAAACCCTGACTCACACCTTTTCTGATTAAGCCATTTAGCATCCCGTTGTTCTGCCTCTTGATCATGTTCCTCGTGAGCACAGTTAAGTATTCCAGAATACTACTTCTCCACAACGTTATACATAGATTGTCATGGTCTACACATGGAAGCCTTTGTATAGTCAATAAAACACAGGTAAACATTGTTCTACTTTTCTCTGCTTTTAGCCAAGATCAATCTAACGTCAGCAGTGCTCTCCCTCATTCCGTTCATGTCATCATGATCAACTCTACCTTGAGAAGGCAGCTCTTCCCTAGTCATATTTTGAGTGCCTTCTAATCTGAGGGGCTCATTTTTTGGCACTATATCTGGCAATATTCTGGTGCTCCTTATCATGTTTCAGTATTTTACTGCATCTACCTAGTTCTCCCTCTTTCTTAGTCTGGAAGCTCTGTTGAAATCTGTCCACCATGGGTGACCCTGGTATTTAAAATTCTGGTGTCATAGCTTCCAGCATTACAGCAACAAGCAAGCCCACCACAATAAGACAAACAGATGAGTAGTGGCGGAAATTCTATATAGTGTCTCTGAGTCAGAACCAACTCAAGACACTTAACAGCAACAACCATTCTTAATGTGTTTGAAGTGAAATTTTTATTGGCTGTACCCACAAGTAATAATTAAGCATGTGTTACATAGCCCGTATTTTGTTAAGCATTATGACACTGTCCCCAAAAAAGTAATACATGATATCTGTTTTCCAGGAACTTGGAGTCCTGGTGTGGCACCATGGATTAATGCGCTGGACTGCAAAGTTGGTTTGAACCTCTAGGTCAGCATTCACCAGCTGCTCCTCAGAAACTATACAGGGTTACTATGGGTCGGAACTGACTCAACAGCACTTAACAACAACAACAAAGTGGAACTTAATGTTTGTTTAGGCAACCAATTTACTATTAACAAGAATATTGGAGAACAACTAAGTTCTAAATTGTGTGATAATTATTTTTATGATTACAAAAAGATCCAATTAAAGATTGATGATTATTGGCTATAGCAGATTTAAAATCTTTGTGAAGAAAGTAGGAATTGAATTGAGCACATTAGAATAATTGAAATTTATTCATTAAAATTTTTATTTACAAAATCATGAAAGGTCTATTTGTAGGATTAACTCTAGAGAACAGACACATGATGAATTTTAGATTATAAACTGTTACTTAGGGTCGTGTGGAATATGTGGCTGTGTAGGAAAAACACTGCATTGTGAACCACAAGGTTGACACTTCCAACCCACCAGCTTCTCCAGGGAGGAAGATGAGGCTTTCTGCTCCTGTGAAGATTTGCAGCAACCTTATACATGGTCATTGATTCAGTACTGACTCGACAGCACTTAACAATGACAGTTTAGGGTGGTTAATGACTGGAAGTGTTTGTAGTCAATAAGCAGGTTTCATTTCTGTTTTTTTGTCCTATGTGCATTGGTGATTTTGTGGTAGAATTCTTACTTTTCATGTGGAAGACCCAGATTTGATTCCTTACCAGTGCACTTTTATGCTCAGCTACAATCCATCTACCAGTGGAGGCTTTCATGTTGCTATGTTGATGTAAAGGTTCAGAGAAGTTTCCACACTAAGCAGAGTAGGAAGAAAGACCTAGCAACCTTCTTCCAAAAAAATCACTCAATGAAAAACGTGTGCATCACAATGGTACAATAGTCTGGGGTCGCCAGATTTCATTGCACCTAACAGAAACAGTATATCCTCAAGTGCTAGCAATACACCGGAAACTTAGTTGTTATTGTTGTTGTTAAGTGCTGTTGAGTCAGTTCTGACTCATAGCAACCTGTATAGGGTTTCTGAGGAGTGCCTGGTGAGCTTGAACTGCTGACCTTGCAGTTCAAACTGACCTAGCAGTCTAGTGCATTAGTCCACAGTGCAGTAGACACCAATAAATACTTGCTAGATAAATACAATTTCCTTTTTACACTCAGTGTTTCCTTTTTTATGTGATCAAGAATTTACTTTAAAAAACTGATGTGTAGCTTTCATAAAAAAACTGAGGTGTACTAAAGTATACAAAGTTTAGTGTGTTGTTTGTTGTTTCTAAGTGCTGTCGAGTGTGTTTCAACTCATAGCTAACCTGTGTAAGTCTTCCAAGAAGCAGTAGGTGGTTGGAACCTCTGACCAGTGCTTATCCGACAGCGCCACGCCAGGACTCGCATGTTGCATACGATCTCACGTAACCACTACCCAAATCAGGATACAGACCATTTCCAGCACTCCATTACACTACCTATGGCCCCTACCAGCCAGTGTCCAAATCACCCTCCCTCTTCATCTTCCTTACCCCAGGCACCCCAAAGTGGTTACTATTCAGACTTCCATCAGCACAGATTAGTATTGCTGATTTTGAACTTGGTATAAATGAAATGATACATACAGCATGTTATTCAGCATTATGTCATTTGCTTCCACTCTGGTCTTGTGAGAGTTTCCACTCTCTATTTTGAAAGTTCTTTCCTATGGGAAAATCCCATATAAAGTGTAGAAAGCATTTTCATTATATAATAATATACATTAGAAAAGCCATTGATCTTTAAACTTCAAAGACAGGTTGTGCTTACTTTGAGACTTCTGTCTTGCCCCGTGATACCATAAGTTAGTTTTTTTGTGGCTGCAGGATAATGTGCTCGATTGCAAGGTGAGTTTGAAACACAAGGTCGGAAGTTGAAACCCACCAGCCACTCCTTAAAAACCCTATACAGGGTAACTATGGGTCAGAACTGATTCGAGGGCTCTTAACAACAACAACAACAATCTGGAGAATGGGAGTCTTGGTGTGGTGCTGTGGGCCAATGCACTATACTGCAAAGTTGGTTTGAATCGCAAGGTGGGCAGTTCAAGCTCACCAGTGGCTCCTCAGAAACCCTATACAGGGTCATTGGAACCTACCTGACAGAACTTAACAACAACAACAACATCTGGAGAATATTTTTCTTCTAAATGCACAGGGAGAAAGAGGAGACTTTCTGCTCCCATGAAGATTTACAGTCTTGGAAACCCTATACAGGATCGCTGAGTCAGAAATGACACAACAGCACTTAACAACAACCGCAAACCCAACCGTTAAGTTGTTTCTTTAAAGTTTTTTTCTCTCAATAATGGATTTCATTTAGAACTTTTCTTTTTAAAAACTATGAAACATCTCTACTTATTTGACAAGAAAATTGTAATTGGATTGGGAATGCTATCGTTTTCTTTTCCCCCTAATTGTTTGATATATGTATGGAGATCTAGTAACATAGTGGTTACGAATCAGGCTGCTAATCTCTCAAGGTCAGCGTTTTGAAAGTACCAGCAGTTCCTCAAGAGAAAGATGAGGCTTTTCTGTGCCCGTAAAAATTTACAGTCTTGGAAACCCTATGCTGACCTTGAGAGATTAGCAGCCTGATTCGTATAGGAGCTCTGGTAGCGTAGTGGTTACGAATCGGGCTGCGAACCGCAAGGTTAGCAGTTTGAAACTACCAGCTGTTCCACGGGAGCAAGATGAGGCTTTCTGCTCCCATAAAGATTTACAGCCTCCGAAACCCTGTACAGGGTCTCTATGAATCAGAACCAGCTCCACGGCACATAACAACAACATATATGTGATTCTAACAAGCTAACTGACCCACAATGGTCTTCTTTTTAATGTTGTACAACAACTACGAATTAAAACTGAGAGTCTCCCAGTAGACTGTAATACCTGAGACAACAATGAATGAAAAGCTGGCTAAGTAGCAACATTTCAGAGATTTTTGAGGTTTGGGATTAGGCAAGTGTACAAGAATCTTTTTAAAAAAAAACTGTGAAAAGACCCAAAGATATCCATAAAGGACAGTGAAATAAAAAACTATCCCTAAAATTATTTTTTTTTTCTGTAAATAATGAGGACAAGTAGTCACTGAGGAACTAATACTGTTACAAATTAAAATGAATTAAAAGATACAAAGATTCAGCTGCCACTTACTGTTATTGCCAAGTTTCTTTTATATAATTTATCAAATGCTATTTTCATAGATTTAACACTCTTTCCAATTTAAATATGAGTTGCAATTTTCTTACTGTTATTATATAGTAGAGATATAGATTTAAGTGGGATGAACCAGGCTGGAGCCCCAAGTGTCACCCTTGTACCACAAGCAGAACCATGGTAGCTGAAGTGAAGAAGCATATGATAGATCAGAGCAGTTATCTATTACTGAGTCATTGGACTGAAAAGGCAAATTCAAGTCAGACACCAGATTTTGATTTCAGTCTAAGAGGCATGGCCCCAAAAACTAGATTAGCTAGCTCTGTAGGTTGATTTAAAATTTCATTCATACATTCATTTAATTAATAATGCATGGAGTACCTACTATGAGTCAGCAGACAAGCAGACACACTAGTAGACAAGACAGGCATTATATTTGCTTTCACAGATGATGAGTAGCATTCATTACTGAGGTACCTGTTGTATGATCAGCATTCTGCTAAATACTTCCTCCAGGAATTCTAAAGACTTTCTGCTGCTTCTTTTTATGATCCAGATTTCACAGATAGGAAATTAAATCCCTGAAAAGTTGACAATGTGACTGACTGGAAGAGACTATCTCAGGGCCACTCTGTTGGCTGAAGTTTCTGTCTTTCAAAAACTCTGGCCATATATGGAGGACTTAACTTCTAATATTGGGGGGTGGGCTGAGGGAGGGGCAAAAATGCCTTATATTCTTTTGGTGTTTGTGCTGGGTACAAAGGCGCCATCTTTTGACCAGATGTGGAATTTCACAAGGAAGGGCTATACTGTGGGAAAGGGTTACTTTTTTTGCCTTTTATTAAATAAGTTGTCCTCTAGGATTATAGTATTTTCGACACCAGGAGAAAAGGGAATCAGTTTTGTTACAGCTCAGAAGGAAGATAGAAAAAGGGATACAGATAATTTTAGTATGGAGTCGGTTCCTACACATAACAACCCTGTATAGGGTTTCCGAGAAAGTCTTTCCGGGAGCAGAAAGCCTCGTCTTTCTCCTGCAGAACAGCTGGTAGTTTTAATTGCTGACCTTGAGGCTATTTAAAATATATATTTAAAGTCGCATAAAAACAAGTTATTTCTTAAGACTATAATGTTGAATATATACATTCTCCTTTTAAAATTTAAAATCTGGTACAATTAATGAACAAAGAGAAACTATTGCTTTTGCTTGAACAAAAAGTCTCAGATTTACACAACTATGAATAGACTGTGCTTGCCCAATGGTTGAGGCTGCTAACTGAAACATTGGTGGTTTGACGCCACGTTGCTCTGCTGGAGAAAGATGTGGCAGTCTGTTTCCATAAATGGTTGTTGTTGTTGTTGTTGTT
>NW_006408602.1:3536530-3537879 GCF_000296735.1 Chrysochloris asiatica | reverse complement strand
GTTTAAAATCAGGAACGGTGTGTGTCAGGGTTGTATCCTTTCACTGAATTTATTCAATCTGTATGTTGAACAAATAATCTGACAAACTGGATTATATGAAGAAAAACATAGCCTCAGGACTGGAGGAAGTATCATTAACAACCTGTGACGTAGAGATGACACAACCTTGTTTGATGGATGCGAAGAGGCTTTGAATACTTACTGATGAAGGTCTAAGACTGCAGCCTTCTGTGTGAACTGTAGCTCAATGTAAAGAAAACAAAAATCCTCACAACTAATCCATTAACTATGATAAACAGAGAAAAGATTAAAGTTGTCAAACACTTTATTTGGTTGAATACATAATCAACACTCATGGAAGTCAAAAAAATCAAATGATGTATTACAGTAGGCAAATCTGCTGCAAAGTCCTCTTTAAAGTGTTCAACAGCAAAGATAAATGTTTGAGGACTGAGGTGAGCTTAACCAAAGACAAGATACTTTCAATAACCTAATACACATGTAAAAGTTGAACAATGAATAAGGAATACCGTAGAAGAATTGATGAATTTGAGCTATGGTATCGGAGAAGAATATTGAAAGTACCATAGATTGCCAGTAGAACAAACAAATCTGTGTTGGAAGAAGTACAACCAGAACACTTCTTAGAAGCAAGGATGTCAAGGCTTGGTCTCCTGTTCTTTGGACATGTTATTAGAAGGACCAGTCCCCGGAGAAAGTGGTAAAGTGATGGTAAAGTGATGGTCAATGAAATAGAGGATGACCCCCAACAAGATGTATTGACACAGTGGCAGAAACATTGGGCTCAAATCTAACAATTGTGAGGATGGTACAGGGCCAAGCAGTGATTCATTCTGTTGTGCATAGTGTCACTATGAGTCAGAACTGACTTAACACATGTTGTTGTTGTTGTTGTTGTTAAGAGTTGTTGAGTTGGTACCTACTCATAGTGACCCTATATAGGGTTTACAAGGAGCAACTAGTGAGCAGTTCAATGTTTAACCTATAGATCTACACCAAGAGTCCATTTTGTGTGTCCTTATATAAAAGCAGAAAGCTCATTAAAAAAAAACAAAAACCGAAAAACTATCTGCTCATAGATTGAAACTCTGAGGTATAAAACTACATCTTGGCAATAACTAGCATGTGTTTGCAGCTCTTTTCACCCTAGGCATGAATAGAGGATACTAATGCCCACAATTATTGAAAGTGAAGAGGACTTAAAATACTTACTGATGAAGATCAAAGACCATAGCCTTCGATATGGATTGTATCTCAATGTCAAGAAAACAAAAATCCTCACCACTGGACCAGTTAACAACATTCTTATCAGTGGAGAGAAGATTGAA
>NW_006408602.1:3525593-3530520 GCF_000296735.1 Chrysochloris asiatica | reverse complement strand
AATACATGTTCTATGAACTTGTGAACTCATCTCAATTAATTAAAAGCTAAATATACAAGGTGGCGTCAAAAAGTTCTTGGAAACACTGAATTAAAAGATAATGGGATTTTTTCCCATGAATTTTTGAAGCCCTTTTGTATATAAAAATAATAAGCCCTCTTGTATATAAAAATATATGTGGCAATATGTTTGATTTTAAGAAATATGATTATTTTTTCCAAGTACCGTTATAATACTAAAAACAAAAATGTATTTTGCCACTGGCTATCTCTCTGACTTTAGGTCTTAATTTGGGCCCCTTCCTCACTCAAATGGTTCCAGCTGTCCTGTTTCTGAGCTTTGTTGAAAATACCAGCATTTTCCTGCTTCAGAGTCACCACTTCATTAGTAAAGCTTATTAAAGCTAATTTTTTTCTAGTATGACTTATATAAGAATATTCCATATTACTTAAAATAAATTTTAGTATTTTATATTTTTCCACAAGATAAAAAACAAAAACAATAGGGCATAAAACCAAATGAAAGCTATGGCATAGCTAGCAGCCAAAACAATACAGTGGCAATAAATCTAAAGATATAAGTAATAAAAAGTAACCAGTTTCATATCAAAATCTTAGTCGAGTTAAACTCTCACAAATTTTAATGCTATTATAAAAATGTCTTTTAAGCAGCTTTTAAGATATGATGTTTAAGAACTTCTTATGGGAAAAGTCTATATTTTTAATAAGCATTTTTATTTTCTCATAATGAAAAGAGTCTATCCATGTATTCAATCTTATGCTATTGTATTTTACTGAAATTATTTGTTGGAAGAATAAATGTTTTCTCAAAGGAAACAAATGATATATTATAAATAGTAACATAATGATATCTGAATGTTTCCATTGAATGCATATTAATTTAATAAAATTGTACTTGTAAGCAGGCCTTTATCAGCCTGCTAGTATAAACTCAGTGGAAGAAAAACTTGTTTTAAGGAATAAAAGGTAAATGAATGCATAAGAAATATTTAATTTTGTGCAAGATTTAAGTGCATTTAAATTAGAAACCAAAAATGACATTATCAGAAACCAGAGGAAGGGCAAAAGTTTCTTCTCCTGGTGTTCTCTGTAGGAATACTGAGGATTAGAGGCAAATTTCAAACCCCAGATGCAAACAGTGATTCTTTCCTATTGTTGGAGGCTTGGGAAAGGTAAAGCTGGGGCAGAGGATAATTAGGAGAGCAGAGAGATTTACATGGGACTCATTTTATTCTAGCATATTTTGTGCTACTCCTTCCTTTATCATGTATATAATGAAGGGACATTTTAATTTTTTTATTTTAAAGATACATAGTTACAGCATCCTCTCCCAAAGATTTTTTCTTTTTTTTTTTTTGGAAAGTATCACAGCTGAATAATGTTTAGGGTTGTTGTTGTTGTTAAGTGCTGTCAAGTCGGTTCCAACCCCATAGCGACCCTGTACAGGGTTTCCGAGGCTATAAATCTTTACGGGAGCAGAAAGCCTCATCGTTCTCCCGCGGGGCGGCTGGTAGTCTCGAACTGCTGACCTTAAGATTCGCAGCCCGATTCGTAACCACTATGCTAATGTTTAGGGTAGTGACTGAAAATTGAGTATAAGTTATATGAGCTTATGTACTCATGTACTCATCTCAACTAGTTAAAAACTATATGTATATGTGGGGCAGGCACATGTTTAATATTAAGAAATACTATTTGTTGCCTAACTGACTTTGTAATACCAAATTAATATATAATTCACCATTCTTGTTGCCTCTCTGTGAACCATATATATATATATTTCCATGCTCCCTTGACATTTTTGCTCAGATAATTATAATTTTTTTTTTCAGTAGTATGAGTTCTGAGTAGTCATGAGCTCTAAGGTGTTTTGTTATTTTTTAAACATAGACACTTATTTACCTTATTTCTTAGCATTTTAAAATATCATTTTAATCAGTGTATACTATTTCATCAAATGAAAGCACAATAATTAACTTAATCATGTCATTTGTGAAGATTTAGGAAGCATGCAAACTAGTCATCTTTTTCTTGTGTATGATTTTCTTGTTATTGCAAATATCAATCTAATCTATGCAGTTTGGATTAATTGTATTTCGTATCAGTTCAGAATACCTGGTTGGTGCAGTTAGTGTTGTCAGTTGCTAGTGGAAAAATTTGGAGGTTCAACTTATCCAGAGGTGCCTCAGAAGAGAGACCTGGCTGCCTATATCTGAAAATTCAGCCACTGTAAACACTGTGGAGCACAGTTCTATCTTGACACACATGGGCTCGCAGTGAGTTGGAGTTGACTCCACTGTAACTAGTTTTTTAAATATTCAGTACAATGAGTAGAAATAATTTATTAGAGCAGTTAGGAATTCTATAGAGTGTTACTAATTTAAAGGAAAAAATCAAATATTTTATAATGCTATAAGAAAATTCAGAAGAAGAACAATGAACATTATGTAGCAATTAAGTAAAATACCTCCTAACTATACTTAGATTACATATTCTAGCCTTTTAACTATACATAGAAGGAGATGCAGGCAGGAGAAGAGTGGAGATAGATATAAAAAGAAATGGGCATGATGGAAGAGAAACACTGATACAGAATGGTAATATAATCTCTGCTTGCTTTTCCTCTCTTCAGAACTGGAGGATAGTACTAATCATTTACAGATTTAGTTCTACAGGATCCGTTGGAACATGCCTGCCCTTAGGCAGAGGGAATCTGAGGGGTTTTAAGTCATTAAGTCTTTACTTATGCTTTATTAACTCTGCAAAGGCCTTTGGCTGTGTGGGTCTTAACAAACTGTGGATAACATTGTGAAGAATGGGTAGTCCAGAACACTTAATTATGTTCATAGGAATCTGTACATAAATCAAGAGGCAGTCTTTGAACAGAACAAGGGGATACTGAATGGTTTAAAATCAAGAAAGATGTGCTTGGTTGTATCATTTCACCATACTTATTCTATTTGTATGCTGAGCAAACAACCTCAGAAACTAGATTATAAGAAGAAAAAACATCATCAAGATTCAAGGGAGACTTATTAACACAACCTTGCTTGCTGGGATTGAAGAGAACTTAAAATATTTACTGACGAAGGTCCAAGACTACAGCCTTCGGTATGGATTGCACTCAATGTAAAGCAAACGAAAATCTTCACAACTGGACCAATAAATAACATCATGATAGAGAAAAAATTGAAGCTGTCAAAGACTTCATTTAACTTGGATTTACAATCAATGCTTATGGAAGCAGCTGTCAAGAAATCAAATGATGCATTGCATTACACAAATCTGCTTGAAAGACCTCCCTAAAATGTTCAAGAGCAAAAATGTCAGTTTGAGGATTAAGGTGCATCTGGCCTAAAACATGGTATTTTCAATATCTGCATATGCATGTGAAAGTTAGTGAATAAGGAAGACTGTAGAAGAATCGATATATTTGATTATGGTATTGGCGAAGAATACTGAAAGTGCCATGGACTTCCAAAGAAGTCCTGCCTCAATGAATACTTTTCAATGATTGGCTTCAGGATCCTTTGAGTGCTTAGTAGATATGTGATTCTTTTGTTACCATGTTCTCTATATCTAAAGTCCTTTGATGTGCAAATGGATTTCGTTCAACAGCTAGCCTAAAATGGTGATAGTTTGAACACACCTAACGCTACCAAGGAAGAAAGGGCTGGCAATCTGCTTCTGTCAAGATCAACTAAAACAACAACAACAACAAAACATTAATATTAATATTGAATAGATTCTTCCTCTTGGTGACCCCATATATTACTGAGTAGAACTGCTCCATAGAGTTGCTTTTTTTTTTTTTTTTTTTTTTTTGCTGTAACAAAAAGATCTGTGACTATAAAGATTACAGCCAAGAAATCCCATGGATTGTCCAACAGGGAAGCTTCTTGAACCCCTTTAACAATGATTTGTGCATTTCACCATTTTATTTAGCATAATGCCAGCTACAAAAGCTCCATGATTTGATAAGACAGTCCAATAATAAGTGTTAAATCATATACAAATAGCTTTCATATAAATGTTAAGAATCAAGGGAAGATGAATTAAATCTCATGAGAGAATAGAACATGGATTACAAATCTGAAGAATTCTGTTTAAGATCTAGCTCCATTTTCTAGTTCATCATGACAATGGAAAACAAACTTAACATCTCTGAGTCTGTTTCCTCATTAGCAAATTGGTGATAATAGTCAACTGAAAGGGCTGACACAGGATTAAGTTAATGATGTAATATATAGGAAGATATTAAATATATAGCATATTCTTAATAACTGTGTTTGATTGTTTTATATAAACTTTCTACTATATACTAGCCCTGTGACAGGGTCCCAAACATAATTAGGGCATATTCCAAGCTTACAGGCTGAGCACTAGGGACTTAACTCATTTGCACACTAAATATTTTTAAGCCTTTCAAAACCATACTCCTGATAGTCTAATAGTTCACAATCTAATGAACCTGGTTTGGAGAAAAATACTTATAAATATGACTGAAACAAAGCTGAACCATTCACCGAGTAAACATTATTTGTAAATATGTATTGTTTTGCATCAGATGGCAAAGGAGATTTAAAAGGCTAATATTAGCATGTTAGCTATATGATCTTATTTTCTTTGGCTTTTAAATCATGAAAAGGAAGAAAGAGAAAAAATCCAGTGTGCTAGTTATTGATTATTTTGTTCATGAAGGATAAAGTAGAAATCCTGGGAGAAGTTATTTTTTAGACTCATAACCTGTGATGTACAGATGATACAACCTTGCTTGCTGATAGTGAAGAGGACTTAGGATACTTAACTGATGAAGATCAAAGACCACAGTTTCAGTATAGAATGCATCTCAATAAAAAAGAAAAATCCTCAACATAGGACTCAACATAGGACCAATAAATAAGGAG
>NW_006408602.1:3522603-3524068 GCF_000296735.1 Chrysochloris asiatica | reverse complement strand
TATGAGGTTGTCAGATTCAAAATGGCCAATATCAGTCCACTTCAGCTTACTAATGCCTAGGATATCAATGTTTATGTGTTCCATTTCATTTTTGACAAATTCCAATTTTCCCAGATTCATACTTTGTACATTCCATGTTCTGATTTTCAGTGAATGTTTACAGTTGCTTCTTTTCATTTTGAGTTGTGCCACATCATCAGATGAAGGTCCCATGGGCTTTTCTCAAATGGGTTTTACTCCATTTGTGTCATCATGGTCAACTCTACTTTGAGGAGGCAACTCTTCCCCAGTCTCAGTTTGAGTGTCTTCCAACCTAAGGGGCTAATTTTCTGGCACTGTATCTGACAGTGTTTCTCCGCTAGTCATAAGGTTTTTAGTCATAAGGTTTGGAAGTAGTTCATCATTCTTTCTTTCTAGTCTGTCTTCATCTGGAAGCTCATCTGAAACCTGTCCACCATGGACAACCATACTGTTGGCATAGCTTTCAGAATCACAGCAACTCACAAGCCACGACAGTATGACAAACTGACAGACAAATGGTGGAGATTTAATGTTATGATTATTCATATTAGCTTAATTGACTAGGAGATGAATTATACTTGGTGATATTTGCTTCTCTAGCAAAGGAAAGCACAGCTGATAATAGATAAGAACCTAAGAAAGACAATAATAATAGAAAAAATGTTTTGAGAGCAGCTTCTGTTAACAAAAGACAGTGAGCAGCCAAAGGAGAGTGATTACTGAATCGAAGAGTGTCAGTGAAAAGCTTTGTAACTGAGTCTGGGCCATTACTACAAAATATACTTTCATCTAAACACCAGATATGCAGCAAAGCATGCTCTTTTGAGAGCATTTGAACTTCTGACATATGTCTATTGCATATGTTCTTGTGTTATTGGCTTTCCCTTTCTTTTAGTAATAGTTTGGAAAACATGTTGCAGAGAGAAATGAAAGATGATTTAAATAAATGGTTTTTGTTGTTGTTGTTGTTATGTGCTGTGGAGTCATTTCTATTCATAATGACTCTGTACAGGGTTTCTGAGGCTGTAAATCTTTACGGGAGGAGAAAGCCTCATCTTTCTGCCTCAGAACAGCTGGTGGTTTCGAACTGCTGACCCTGAGGATAGCAGCCTGATTCATAACCACTGTGGTACCAGATTAGGACATACTATAATTGTGGATTAGAGGATTTAATATTATTAAGTTGTCAATAATACCCAAAGTGATCTACAGATTAAATGTAATCCTTAGCAAAACCCTAATTGTTGTTGTTGTTAGGTGCCATTGAGTCAGTACCGACTCATAGCGACCTTATGCACAGCAGAACGAAACACTGCCCGGTCCTGCTCCAACCTCACTACTGTTGCCTGCTTGAGTCCATCGATGCTACCACTTGGCCAATCCATCTCGTTGGGGGTCTTCCTCTTTTTTTCTCACCCTCCAACTTACCAAACATGATATCCTT
>NW_006408602.1:3519124-3521734 GCF_000296735.1 Chrysochloris asiatica | reverse complement strand
ATGAGTCGGAACCAACTTATTGGCATATAACAACAACTAGACTCCAAAAGGGATATATCATTTTGTTTCTTCCTTCAGTCACCATTTTGAATGCCTGATCTCCGCTCAGTCTTGTGTTAGGTTTTAGGAATTCAGAAGCATAGCATCAGCTCTTGTGGTATTCTACTTCTAATTGTGGGGCACATTTGGAAAAATTACAATTCAGGGAGCTAATTGTGATATGTGCAAAGACTGTGGAAGGACTGAAGTGAGAGTGGTGAATTTTATTTATTGGGATCATTAAGGCTCCACAAAGAAAATTATGCTTATACTGGGTTTTGAAAAATAATCATGAGATCACCAGAACACTAAAAGATTTTCAGGCAAATGAAACAAGGACAAGCATAGTGGCACATGTAGAAACAACGTAAGATATAGGAGTAAGTTGTTGATGTTGTGAGGTGTCGTCACATTGTCACTGACTCATAATGATCTACTATCTTGCAGAACAAAATGGCTCTTGGTCCTGTTACATTCTCACAATCATTGCTACATGTGAGCCAATTGCTGCAGTCACTGTGTCAATCTATCTCAGTGAGGGTCTCCCTCTTTTCTGTTCACCCTGTATCAAGAATGATGTGTTATTTAGTGATTGGTTCTCCAGTTATTGGTATCTCTTGATGATGTGTCCAAAGTGAGCAAGAGAAAGTCTCCTCATCCTTGCTTCTAAGTGGCATTTTGACTGTACTTGCTACAGGACTGATTTGTTTGGTTTTCTGGCAGACAGTGTTGTAGTTAACAGCAAACAGCTAAGCACTTGGCTGCTAAGTGAAATGTTAGCAGTTTGGACCCATCAGTCTTTCCATGGGAGAAATATCTATCGATCTGCTTCTATAAAGTTTGTAGCCAAGAAAAACCCAATTGGACAGTTTTATTCTGTCACACTGATCGCTATGAGCTGAAATTAAAACAACAGCAGAGGGTAAGAATAGCTAGGTGTAAAAGGAGATACAGTTGTAAATGTTATATGAGTCAAGTTTTTGGAGGACTTTATGAAATCTGGACTTTGTCCTTTGGCACTTGGAAATAAGTATAAATTAAGGAAACACCATAATCACATTGTGATTTTTGTTTAAATTGGTGATATCATGGAGTGTAGATTGGAAACAGAAGGGAGTGGAGGTAGAGAGATAATTTGTTGTTGTTGTTGTTAAGTGCCGTCGAGTTGAATCTGACCCATAGTGACCCTATATAGGGTTTCCAAGGAGCAGTTGGTGAGCTTGCACTGCCAACCTTGCAGTTCAAATGGCTTTGTAGTTTGGCGTATTAACCCGCAGCACCACACCAGGACTCCAGAGAGATAATTTAGAGGCCATATTGTAACTTGAGTGAGAGATCACCAAGCTACAGTCCATGGGCTGGCTTATTGCTTGCTCTGGTAAGTAAAGTTTAATTGAAACCAACATACCCATTAGTGTTGGTACTGTCAATAGCTGCTTTTGAGGTGCAAAAGCAACTTTCTCAATTGTTTTGAGACTATATGGCCTAAAAGGAGTTCTGGTAGTGTACTGGTTATGAGTCAGGCTGCTAACCTCAAGTTCAGCAGTTCGAAACTACCAGTTATTCCGCAGGAGAAATACAGATAAAGATTGACAGCCGGCAAATCCTATACAGAATCACTATGAGTCTGAACCTACCCACAGCACACAACAACCACCACCACTACCATATGGTCTAAATAGGAGCTCTGGTAGCATAGCAGTTACAAGTTGGCCTGCTAACGTCAAGGCCAGCAGTTCAAAACTACCAGATGTTCCATGGGAGAAACATGAGGTTTTCTGCTCTGTTAAAGATTTACAACCTCAGAAACCCTATGCAGGGTGGCTATGAGTGGAACCGACTCCAGAGCACATATGGCCTAAAAGCTTAAAATATTTATTACCTGTTCTTAACAGTAAGCATTTTCTAAACCCTGGCTTAAGTAGTAAAGAAAAAGAAATGAAAGAAGGAAATAGTGTGACAATGAATAGAATGAGACCATTTTGTGAAGGACTTTATAGAGAGTTTTATTCCCCAAATAACGTATTTATTTTTATTTTTATGTATCCTTATAAAAAGGAGCTCTAGGAACATAGTGGGTTATGAGTTGGGTTTCTGAACAAAAGGTCACCAGTTTGAATCTATCAGTCACTCCATGGGAGACAGATGAGGCTTTCTGCTCTCCTACAGAGTTACAGCCTTGGAAACATAGTACAAGGTCACTATGAGTTAGAAGCAGAAGATGAACTTACAAGCCTTTTATTGTGATGTTTCTGACTATTCCTTTCTCTCCCCCTCCAGTGTCTGCTCTATATTATAATGCAAGGGAAACCAAGATTCAGAAAAACAGTCAAGCATCTTAACACGATTCCCTGCCCATTCCGACTATGGATCAATCCCTGTATCTCAGAGCTCTGGAGCTCCAAGGCTGTGCACACATCGTCCTTTATCTTTGTCCCATTGGTCCGTCTAAACATGCCCTATTGTTCTCCCATCTGCCCCTTTTCTCCACTTCCCTCTCCCTCCCTGTATATTGCCCCCCTCCCCATCACCCAAGCTCTCCTGAGCCCAATCCCCGCCCTGTGCTCCACC
>NW_006408602.1:3501984-3512214 GCF_000296735.1 Chrysochloris asiatica | reverse complement strand
GGAAGCATCAGTCAAGAAATCAAAGGACATATTGTGTTAGGCAAATCTGCTTGCATAAGACCTTTTTAAAGTGTTGAAGAGCAAAGACGTCAGCTTGAGGACTGAGGTGCGCCTGACCCAAGCCATGGTATTTTCAATAACCTCATATGCGTGTGAAAACCCCAATAGAGTCCTTTTATTTTAGAAGTGGAAACGTCAATTTTCAAATTTATGTGGACTTGTAAGGGACCCAAAATAGCCAAAACAATATTGAAACAGAGGAATAAAATAGGAGACTCACATCTCCCAATTTCAAAACAAACTACAAATCTATGTACGTAATCAAGACAAGGTGGTACTGCTATAAGGAAAGACATATAGAACAATGGAATATAATTGAGAGTTCAGAAATAAGTTGACAAATCTTGATGTTTTTCAACAAGGGTGCTAAATTTCTTTATTGGGAAAAGAATAGTCTTTTCAAGAGGAACATAATTTTTGATTAGGTCGAATTTATCTTATGGGTGCCCTCACCAAAAATGATAGATTAAACAACTGGGAGAGGTTTGAACTACTTGCTTAGTTGTCTGAAACTTGGTTGTCTGATATGTGCATGTGAAGTTCAAATGCTCTATGTTCCTAGATGCAGGATAAAGGAAGAAATCCAAAGACTTAAGGAGAGAGGAATGTCAGAATAGACTTAAACTATCATTAAGATCCTATCAGATCTACTCACCCACTCTATGGGGTCCTGATGTGGCACTGTAGGATAAGCACATTGGTTTGAATAGCAAGGTTGGTTTAAACTTCAAAGTTAATGCGTCAAATTCACCAACCACTCCTTGGAAACTCTATGTAGTGTGGCTATGAGTCAGAACTGATTCTAAGGCACTCAACAACAACACTCACTCACTCCAGAACAAATACATTGTCAAGAGGACTACTAGCATTCTTAAGAAGTGGATGCCCTTTGTAGGTTGCAGGGATAGGAGGAGATACTTTCCATGAATAAAGTTTCTTGGTGGGAGAGATCAACTTTATTCTTTTTTTCATTCTGAAGTCATTCTCTTTATTTATGACTTTGTTTTCTACCTTCCCCTGCACACTCTTAAACTAAACTCCCTCTTGAAACCTTGTAAGCCTGTCACTGCGTGCTTTTATCACCCCTTCATTTTAGATAGGCAATGTCTAAGTTGCCCATCCCTATCTACCCTGTATACAAAGGAGATAGGATTGAAACTTGATGTGAAGACTCCTTCCCTCTCAGTTGGTATTTTGAGCTACTACATACATAAGTATAGGTCAAGTTCATCAAATTGTAGCAATTTACACTTGTTTCCTTTATCCAAAATTGTTTGTTGTTATCTTCCTGATTATCAAACCATCAAGAACAGGTCATACAGGTCTATCTGAAAGTTTGATCATTCTTGTGCATCTCCCCTCACTTCATATCAGTTGGATGCTTCACTCTCAGCTCTAGTCCTCCATGGTTCTGTCCTTGTCCCTGTGTTCAAGAGTCACCATTTCGGACCAACCAGCCCTTCCTCTTCTCTCTCTCATTTCCAGATCATCGGCTTTATTCTTTAGATAAGTAGGTCTTAATTCATGAAATAAGCAAAAGGCTTAGAAAAGATTATCAGAAGGTTGATTTGGGAATATCTGGGGTGTCTAATAGATCCTATCTATTTGACTCTTAAGAACAGCAAATCAAATTATTCTGTTCTCATTTTGACAAAAGACAAAGGTATTTTGTCAGATTGCATCACTTGAACGTGTCATATCAATGATTTACCATAGATGCTTTGCTAAAAATATGTTAGTTATCTGATATCTTCAGTTATTTGATCAGTTATTATATTGACCTTACTACTCTCATGGCGGTATTTAGTTTCAACCATATAATAATCTGTTTATTATTGTTGTTAACCATTGCATAATAACGTAAGCTCCATAAAAGTCAGAGTCTTTTCTGTCTTGTTTATTGTGGCATCTCCAGAGCTACTGTAATATCCTTCACATGAGAGTCTGTCAATAAATATTAGAACAAATGAAAAAAAAAAAAAGAATAATCCAACAATATTGCTAGATACACTGGATCTCCATGTGTGAAATAATGTAGTTGGACCCATACCTCTAACCATATAAAAAAATAACTGAAAATGATCAATGATCTAAATGTAATTTATTTATATCACTGTATCTCCCTAATTCTGCTCCTTTGTCTACTCTCCATATAGTAATCATTTAAATACATTTAGTGTAAATTTTCATTTGTATGTGATCTTGTAGAATCAGTATTATCGTTTTGTACTGTATGTATTTTAAAGTTTTAACAAATGTTATTTAGACATTTTATTTAATTTCCTATTTTTTTGCATTAAGGATCTGTTATTAAGCTTATCCATATAGAAATTTAGGAAAATTTTATATAACTAACATGATTTTGCATTAAATCATGTCAAGTATTAAGTAACTAACTACTTAAATATACTTAAATACTAAATAATGCTAGTTAAATAACTACTTAAATACTAAATGTTCTCATTGTTAAGTGTTGCCAAGTCAGTTTCAACTCATAACAACCCTTTATAGGGTTTCCAAGGAGAGGCTGGTGAGTTTGAATTGCCAACCTTGTGATTCGCAAGTCCAGTGTTATTCTAGAGCAGCATACCAGGATTCCAAATATTAAATAGTGTTAGTTAAATAAAAGTTTACAAACAGCTATATGAATAATATAGTGAAGCACTAATCAGTGGACCACTAGGATTTCTAAAGATCAAAGAGGAAAAAAATAATAAAAGCATAACAAAATAAGCTTCTCAATTATGTGCAAATGCATTAAGTAAATAAATAATTTTCTAGGAGAACTATAAATGTTTAAACAAAATCAAGAATAATTAGAAAACTAAGACGAAACTGGAAGATGATTTTAAATGAGTTTACCAGTAATGATTTAAAACATTTTGAAGAAAACAAAATGTTGTGAAGTTACTTTTTTTCTCATTTCGACTATTTAAATCTTTATTAGAATAATCTGTTGCAACACTCAAATATAATGTGATATGAACATAAGAATAAGCTGAAGTCTCCGTAAAACAGTAGATGCGAGAAATCTTAGGAAACAGAAAATGAAATGAAAGGTCACAAATCAGCAAGGAGAATGATATTATTTAGTAGTTGGTACTAAAGAAAGCATCTTTTAAGAAAAAAACTGTATTCTCATATCATACCATATCAAAACTTTCTGGATGGATAAATGAGTTAAATACAAAACAACAATATATAAACTGGAAGGTACTGTCTACTTAATCTTTAGACAGAAAACACTTTCTAAATATATGGTGGTGGTGGTGTGCCGTGGTGCCAGTTCCGACTCACAGAGATCCTATATAGGTTTTCCGAGGATGTAAATC
The DNA here is from genome assembly GCF_000296735.1 of Chrysochloris asiatica. Taxonomy (NCBI): domain Eukaryota; kingdom Metazoa; phylum Chordata; class Mammalia; order Afrosoricida; family Chrysochloridae; genus Chrysochloris; species Chrysochloris asiatica. The sequence goes on along the minus strand of NW_006408602.1, from coordinate 3,508,822 downwards.
TTTACAAGAGCAGAAAGTCTCATCTTTCTCCTGTGGAGTGGCTGGTAGTTTTGAACTTCTGACCTGACTTGTAACCTACTACACTGCCAGAGCTGTATGGTAAAAGTCATAAATCAAAAGCTCATTATGTCTTTCTACATACAATTTAAATATCTGTATATCAAGTAGCTTCATAAATAAAATTAAAGAAAAAACAAGAAATGTAATAAGTTAAGGTTAATATTTTAAAATACATACAAAAATCTTATTCAGTTTGATTTAAAAATCCATTAAGGCCTTAAAAGAAAATGATTGGAGAAGGACATGAACAGACAATTCATAAAAAGGAAAGCAGTTAATAAACATATAAAAACTATAATTAAAAAAATACAGAATACAAGTACCATTAAATAATATTTTCATGTATCAACATGACAAATTATCTTATGAAAGGATAATTTTCCTTGCTGGCAAGAAAATGTGAGGACAAGAAATCAAGTTTTTCTAGGAATGTAAAATTATACAACTTTTATACAAGGAAATTTCAACACTAATCTTTCTAGATCCTTAAGTATGTTCATGTTTCTTGACCAATCAATTCCATAAATGAAGGAAATAATCACAAATGTAGTTAAAAAATATATGAATATATTCTTGTATCTTTTTTATGATAGTAGAAAATGAAGATTCAATAATCAGAAAGTAGCTGTCTGAGCATAAAACATTGTATAGGAATACAGCAGACAGTTAGCATCCACCAAGAAAGCTGTCTGACATTAGACAATACTTAAACTGTAATGTTAATTAAAAAGAATATACATAGGTGCTTGTGTGTGTTTTAAGAAGTTATATAATCTAGATCCACGTGGATAAGACCCATAAGACTTGAAATTTAAAAAACCAAAACTATCTGTTTTAATTTCTAGAGCATGGAATATTGGATAGATTTTTTTATTTTTAATGTGGATAGTTTTTAATCTTTTTGCGCTTTACTTTTCAAAGTTTTCTGTAATTAACGTATATTTTATGTGGAAAAGTGTATTTCTTTTTTTCTGTTTATTAGAGGTAGTAAAGCAATAATTTAAGTTGGTGTGTTTCAGGTGCTGATTCATCACAGGGTAAAAAGAGATTTAATGTAGACCTCTCTTTGTATAAATAATTTAAAAATACAGATTCAAGAATAATAGACTCAATCATCATAGTATTACAGTGATTTAATTTCCAAAGTTTTATATGAATATATTTCTAAATTGAGTTTGGAAGTGGAGGGCAGGCAGAAACAATGATTTTTCCTTTGACATTCTAGTATGGATAGAAAACAACTATGATTGAGTAATGTGTAGGCTAATAGATTTTTTTAATAAGAAATAAAATTAGAGGGCTTTTTATTCAATCTCCACATTTTATAAATGTAGCATCTGAGACTTAACTTTTATCCCAAAGTTTAAAAAATCTATTCATCCCAGCTAGTTAACATTTTCTTCCCCCAAATTCAAAATACCTACCCCTTTTTTGTTGTTGTTAGGTGCCATTGAGTTGATGTCCACTCATAGCTACCTTATGCACAGCGGAATGAAACACTGCCTGATCCTGGGCCAACCTCACTATTGTTGCCATGCTTGAGCCCACTGATGATGCCACTTGGCCAATCCATCTCGCTGGGTGTCTTCTTCTTTTTCTCTGACCCTCCACCTTACCAAACACTGTAGGATAAAAGGAGTTTTGGTAGCATAGTGGTTATGAATCGGGCTGCTAACCTCAGGATGAGCAGTTCGAAACTACAGCTGTTCCGTGGGAGGAAGATCAGGCTTTTGCCCCCGTAAAGATTTACAGCCTCGTAAACCCTGTACAGGGTCACTATGAGATGGAACCGACTCCATGGCACATAACCACCACTACCACTGTAGGATCTCTGGTAGCGTAGCGGTTACGAATTGGACTGCGAACCACAATGTCAGCAGTTCAAAACTACCAGCTGTTCCACGGGTGAAAGATGAGGCTTTCTGCTCCCATAAAGATTTACAGCCTCGGAAACCCTGTACAGGGTCGCTATGATTTGGAACCTACTCTACGGCACATAACAACAACAACAACAACCACTGTAGGATAATGCACTGGAGTGCAAGGTTAGTTTGAACTGCACCAGTTGCCCTTTGGAAACCCTAAACAAGGTCCCTAAAAGTTGGAACTGACTTGATGGCACTTAACAACAACAACAGTCAGAATTTCAGAGCCCTGGTGTGGGGTTGAAAGATAAGCACTGTACTATAAACCACAAGGTGGGCAGTTTAAATCCACCAGCCACTCCTTGGAAACACTATACAGAGTTTACTGTGAGTTAGAACCAATTTGATGGACTAACAACAGCACACATTCAGAATTTCAGGGCGGCTTGGCGTGCCTTACAGGTTTCCTATTTGTTAAGATGAAAAGGACAAATAGGGCACTAAAGGCAGGCTGCTGAATGATGATCATAAATGTCGCCCAAAATGTGTGGAAAGACACTTCTACAGCTTTTGTTGCTAGAAATAAACTCCCTCTGAGGTATTTCCAAGAATGTCTCAGGGTGCCACTATCCATGCTCTCATATCCTAGCATTCACTTCTTCTCCAGACCAGCACTGTTGCCTTTTTTATAGATGGCCTTCTGAAGATTATCAATGATAATAATTGCCCTCATCCAGTGGTTGTCTTTGCTACCACTATCTGGCTTTGAAAGAAGGAATTCCATTATCTGTTGTCACTAACGGTCAGTTTTGGCCACTGACTCATGATGACGCCACATACAACTGCATGAAGTGCTGTACAGTGCTGCCTGATCCCCACCATCAGTTACTGATGAGTCTGCCATTACACATAGAGCTTCTCAACTGACTAATTTTCTGAAGTAGAGACCCAATACGTTCTTCTTTGTCTGGCTTAGTCTAATGCTCCACTGAGACCTGTTCAACATCATAGAAACCAGTAACAGACAGGGTATATCTGTGCATGAGGTGCAGGGACTGAGACTAGAACCCCATTATCCTGCATGGATGACAAGGATTCAATCTTATCTATTTTATTGAAATATTGAAAAATGCTTCTCCTTAATTCCCCATAGCACATCATCAATCCCATGGTTACAAGGGTGACTGGATTTCGTAACATTTTTCTGAAGGATCAAGGATAACAGAAAGAGCACAAGGGAGCCAATAACCATTCATAATCATTACTTGGGCTTATTATAATGTTGTTGTTGTCAGGTGCTATTGAGTCGGAACTGACTCATAGCGACCTCATGCACAGCAGAACTAAACAATGTCTGATCCTGGGCCAACCTCACTACCTATAGAGCCTATCTAAGTAGAATCATCGGATTTTTCACCACAAAAAGTCCGTTAATCACACAGCTCTATTTCCCCTGCACACTATGTACTTAATGAGCAAAGAAGCCATGTTCTTTCCAAATGATTAGACTTGCTTTCTGCCAGATGCCTGTGCTCCTACCAAAAATTGATCTAACTCTTACAACCTTTTTGAACTTCACTAAGGCTTACTATTTTGGACCACCTTGTTATTTGCCGTTTTTTTCTGAACTGCTAAAATATTTATACTTGCAACAATGGAGTATAGGTATTATATTACAATATTTTATTTTGTGTTTTTGTCATGTATTTAAATGCAATCTCTGGAGCTACATGGCTAACATCTCAAGGATAGGAATTACTACTTGTCTTTCATTCCTTTTAATACTTTGCACAACACAGGGTAAACTTTTGATACTCAAACTTTACATGAACTTGACTTATGGCACTAGGATAGGTTGAGATTTGAGATATAAAGGCAATGATCTTCAAATGTTTATTCTCTTTCTTTGGTGATTTAATATAAATTTCTTGGCCCTAAATACAATTGTGAACATAAATCACTGTAAACACTATGAGGAAACAGTAAGGAAGAAAATAGAAAATCAGAGAAGAAATTATATATTCTCAAATGTATGATTAGCTATTTGAACTTTACAATCCTGTGTTATTTTCTGTCTTTATGTAACTTGCTAAAGTTTTTAATAACAAAAATAGTCTGAAAAATTCATTCTATTTTAATATCAGTCCAAGAAAATGCATGGATCAGTACTCTCCTTAGCATATTTACTTGCTGACTAGGGACTATTTTAAAAAACAACAATCTAACATTCATTCACTGGAACAAGGACAAATAGAATAGAAAAACTGTTCACCTCCAGACTCAGGCAATTAGTTTTAAGCATGTCTAGATGAGTACGGCTCCAAGAAATAAATACACTGAATAATAACTATGAAAAAAGATAAATTGCAAAAGAAGCCAAGGTAAAAGTAAATATCCTAACAGAAGGTGCTTGAAAACAAATACCCACCACTATTATTAGGAGGCTCAAAATACAAAAATCTATCAAAATTTTATTTTTGAACTTTTATAGCTATCTCCATGGTAACAATCTGGGACAATTCAGATAGAAATTTTAAAGTAAGATCCATAAGTTAGACAAAAAGAGCAAATGTCCACGAGTCTCTCACCTAACTGAACAGATAAATCTAGCACTCACATTTTTAAAATAGTAATAAACTTTCTGTCGTGATCAGAAAAAGAAGTAATCAGAAGAAAATCAGGTAAAATTTGGTTTAAAATGCGAATATAGAAATATAGTAAGTATTCTGACAATGTTGTTCTTTTTCAAAATGGTGGACACTTATTTCTAAAATTTAAAATCCTTTTATTTTATTCCTTTCATAAGAGTAATAGATGCCCACAGACAGAAATAAGAATTCAAAAAGTATATTTTTGTTGTTGTTATTAGATGCTGCAGAGCTGGTTCTGATCCATAGTAGACCTAAGCACAACAGAACAAAATACTGCCTGGTCTTGCACCACACTCACAATTATTGTTGTGTTTGAGCCCATTGTTGCTGACACTGTGTCAATCCAATCCATTTAGGGGTCTTCCTATTTTTTGCTGATGCTCCAATTTACCAAGCATGATGTCCTTCTCCAGGGACTGTTTCTTCCTATAACATGTCCACGGTAGGCGTGACAAGTCTTGCTATCCTCACTTCTAAGGAACATTCTGGATGTACTTCTTCCAAGATAAATTTGTTTGTTCTTCTGGAAATCCACAGTATTTTCAATATTTTTTTGCCAATACTACTATTCAAATGCATCATTTCTTCTCTGGTCTCCCTTACTCATTAAAAGGAAGACAAAGAGAAAGAGAAGCCAGCAGAAAGAAACATCCTCAGTACCACCAAGAAAGAAGAGCTGGGGAGACATCATCCCTGCACTGAAAATCACCTAGATTCAGGGCAAAGTTTATGGTAAGACACATGGAGATCTCCAAGGATGTCAGGGCCACAGATGTTGAATGGAATCAAGGATCTTCCCCCAGAGCTAAAAGAGAGGGAAAAAAGCCTCCCTCCCTAGAACTGGAGCCCTAAATTTGAACTTCCAGTCTCCTAAATGGTGGTGCTGTAGGATAAGCACTGGATTGAACCACAGGTTGGCAGTTCAAACTAACCAGCTGCTCCTTAGAAACTCTATACAAGGTCGCTATGAGTCGGAACGGACTCGATGGCACTTAACAACAACAAACTGTAAAATAATAGATTTCTGTTTGCTAAATCCATCCACTTGTGGTATTCCTGTTATAACAGCACTGGATAACTAAGACAGCATAATAAAATATTTTCAGATTTATAAGCCCCCAGAAGATTGAAGATTTGCTTTAATGAAATGTAAACTCCCAGAGGTCAGAATTTCTCTTGAAGTCTCAGTTTTTAACATAATGGCTTCCAAGAATTGTTGTGAGTTGCCATGGAGTCAGCTTCAATTCATGTCAGGCCTATATTTGTTGTTGTGATGTGCCGTGGAGTCGGTTCCAACTCATAGCTACCCTGTACAGGGTTTCCGAGGCTGTAAATCTTTATGGAAGCAGAAAGCCTCATCTTTCTCCTGCGGAACAGCTGGTAGTTTCAAACTGCTGACCTTGTGGGTTGCAGCCCGATTCATAACCACAACACTACCAGAGCTCCTTGTCAGCCTTACATACAACAGAACAAAACTTCGCCCAGTCCTGGGTCATCTTCAAGATCATCAGCATGTTTAGGTTCTTAGTTGCAGACACTGTGTATTTTTACATTCTTCCAACCTACAGGGCTCATCTTCTAGTACTGTATCAGACAATATTCTATTATAATACATAGGGTTTTCACTGGTTAATTTTTGAGAATGGATTACCAGACTTTTCTTCTTACTCTGTTGCCATATGGAAGCTCTACTTTGCATAAACTCATTTGTAAGTGGTGAATATTACAGGACAGCAGAATTGGGTTTATTGATGGAAGCCATAGTTAGGCACTCAATAAGTACACAATAAGGAATGAAAGAAGTGTTGAAGGGATGAAGAAAGAAAATGAAAAAGGAAGAAGAAAAAAAGAAAATCTTAAAGTAAACCTAGTAATGAGTTTCACGAATATACATAGAAATAGTTTCATATGAGATTGATAGTATTTGCTGAATAAAGCCCTATATTAAAAACAATTTTGGACACTTAAAATTGAAAAGAGAAAAATAAAAAAGATGTTTCAAGAGAAATATGAAGTAGGATGGCAACTTAGACACTGGCTACCTTAAATGAGGGGGCGATAAAGGCATGAAGTGACTGGCTTACAAGGTTTCAAGAGGGAGTTTAAGTGTGTGGGGGAAAATAGAGTCCCCACGGAACAGTTTTCATCTTGTCTAGATGGGCCTGGTAAAAAGAGATGAGGATAAGATTCTTGTGATTCAATAGTGAGTAATTATCATGACTAATTGTGACTCTCACAATTGTAAAGGTAGAAGTTTTGAAA
>NW_006408602.1:3492153-3501474 GCF_000296735.1 Chrysochloris asiatica | reverse complement strand
TGGTAGTTTCGAACTGCCAATCTTGAGGTTAGCGGCCCGATTGGGAATGATAATCATTGTAATGCAACAAAGCATATGATTTGTTGAATGTAAAACTGATGATCTGCCTTGTAAACTTTCACTCAATTCACAATAAAAACTTATAAATAAATAAAATGATCTGTAACCTTAAAAAAAAAGATATATGAAGTAAGTGTAATAAAATGTATTTTGGTAATGTTTATTGCCACCTTTTAAATAGCTGAAATTGAGTTGTGTTTGCAGTTACTTAGCAGCACAGAATATCTGCTTTTCAACTCCCTTTTAAGGAATGTTGTTGTTGTCAGGTGCCATTGAGTCAGAACCAACTCATAACGACCCCTTGCACAGCAGAACGAAACAATGTCCGATCCTGGGCCAACCTCACTACTGCCACCACACTGGATGCCATCAATGATGCCACCTGGCAGATCGGAATACACAGTAGCTATTAGATTTTTTTTAAAAAACCAAAGTCGGCACTTTGAGCCTACTAACCGCTTCATGGGAGAAAAGATGAGGCTTTTTGCTTCTGCAAAGATTTAAAGCCTCAGAAATTCTGTACAGTGTCACTATGAATCAAAATCGACTCCACAACACTTGAAAACAACAACAGACCATTTTTTCCTGGGGAACGTGGTAGCACTGAAGAAACAAAAGGTTGGTAGTTCAAGTCCACTAACCACTTTGAGGGAGAACAATGCAGCTTTCAGAGCCCACAAGATATAGTCTCGGAAACCCTCTATAAAGTGTTGCTATGAGTCAGAACTGACTCTATGGTACACAACAACAACAACAACTTGTTTTCCTATCTTACTTTGGGGATTGGTTCCCCTTCTCTTATTATGAACTCTGTGGTTAGGGGTCTAAACTATGCCTATGAAATTCTCTTCCTTTTACATTTTTTTTCTTTTTTAAAACAGAGACAACAAACTAAAAAACAAACAAACAAAACCCGCCCTCTCCCTCTCCCCCCTATGTAGGGGTGTACAATGCAGCATTTCCAGGAGCAGCTGACATTCTAGGGGGGAAGCACAGAATAGCTTATCTATCTATCTATCTATCTATCTATCTATCTTTCTATCTATTATCCATCTTGTTGTTGTTGTTGTGTGCCATGGTGTTGGTTCCGGAGCAATCTTGTATTATAGGGTTTCTGAGGCTGTAAATCTTTATGGGAGCAGAAAACCTCATCTTTCTCCCTCGGAGCAGCTGGTAGATTTGAATTGCTGACCTTTCGGTTAGCAGCCCAACTTATAACCCATGACTCACCCAGACATATCTATCTTCCTTATCTATTAAAAAGCACAGATTAAAACTTACAGTGACCCTATAGGACAAGTATAACTCCCCTATAGCATCTCCATGTCTATAATCTGTACAGATTCCTGGTGTGGCGCTGCGGGCTAATGCACTGTACTGCACTGCAAAGTTGGTTTGAACCACAAGGAAAGCAGTTCAAGCTCACCAGCCACTGCTTGGAAATCCTATACAGGGTCAATATGAGTCCGAAATGACTCGATGGCACCTAACAACAATAACAACAAATCTATACAGAAGCATACTGCTACATCTTTCTCCCACACAGCAGCTGGTAAATTCTAACCATGGATATTTCAGTTAGCAGTTAAGCACTTAATTGCTGTGCTACCAAAGTCCATTTCACTTAATTGCTATGCCACCAAAGCTCCTTTATCTATCAATACACACATATATAAAGTTCAATGCCAAGAAGTAATCAGTTCTATAATGATAACTAAGGGCAAGGGAATACAAGGATGGAGATGAGGACCTAGTTTAGTGTCATTAGAGAAGAAAATATTGATAATTTTGTTTATTACATGTTTTGTTTTATTGTTTGTTCTTGTTTGTTTTTTTTTACGAAGACCCAAGGCAAAATCAATTCTTTCTATTATCAGAAAGAAGTTTATGCATTTTTATGAGAAACTGGTTCATTTTTACCATATTAAAACCATGACACTTGTAGCTGATTTCATTACATTTGTGATTTACCCTTAGCAGCCTGAGAGAGAAAGACAGAGTACAGACAAAGCAATGACAAACAGAAAGCTGACATCTTAATAACAGCATTGGAAGACACAATAAAAACATTTTCAAAGTTATGAGAGAAAACAGCTATCAACCACAATCATATGATTTTTTTAAATGTCTTTTAAATTCAGTAGACCTGGTCTTAGTAGTGAGTATGTCCCTGTTATATAGAAGGCTACATCAGGTTACTAAAATTAAACATTTGACTCAGAATGAAAATATTTATAATGCATCTACAACACATGTATGTATATAATCCTTAATTCTTTAAATAATTCTAAAAAGCAGAATTATTTTTCTGTTTTATAAATAAGAACCAAAGACTTAGAGAAGCTGAATTACTTATATCACACAATTAATAAAAAACAATGCCAGGATTCAGACGCATTGTTTGACTTCAAAACCTATATTCTGCACATTACACCATGGGACTCTCTTCTTGCTCTAAATTTATGTTAATCAAGTAAACAATGGATTTTACTACTTATTCCTTCATAAATTTAATTTTCAGGGAATAAAATGACATACTACTTTTCCATAAAGTTCATGTAAAAAACTACATTTGAAACATTAGAGAATTTAGATAAATTTTATTTATCCACAAGTCTTTAGAAAATTATTACTATCAAATAATTAAATGTACTTATATGGACTCCTGGTATGGTGTTTTAGGATCAGCACTGGACTGTAAACCACAGGGTTGGTAGTTGAAGCTCACCAACTACAAGTCAGAACTGATTACATGGCACTTAATAATAACAATATATATTCATAGTGACTTAGTGGTTAAGCGTGCAGCTGCTAAACAAAAGATCAGTGGTCTGAACTCACAATCTACTCTACAGGAGAAAGATGTGGCAGCCTACATCCGTAAAACTGCATAGATTTGGAAGCCATATGGGGCAGTTTTTCTCTGTCGTACAGGGTTGCTATGATTTAGATGACTTTTACAGCAGTGGGTTTGTTTTTTGTTTTTTAATTCAACAAAGCTCCATTATTTTTTATTTAGCTTTCTGACTCTGTGCTTGTGCCTTCAACACTTTCACAATGATTTTCTGCTCCTCAATGAGGAAAACATGTTTGATCCTGTCACAGACACATTAAACACACATGGAGCCACCATAGGCCCTGCTGACATGTTTCTTTGTCTTGGACAACCTCATGAAAACTTTAGGTCTCACAGCATTGATTTCTCGAAGTTGACCTGGGCACACATCACATGCATATTTTGGTGTTTTACCAACCTTTTTGATATGTTGTTGTTGTTAAGTACTGTGGAGTCGGTTTTGACTCATAGTGACCCTGCACAGGGTTTTCGAGTCTGCAAATCTTTACGGGAGCAGAAAGCCTCATCTTTTTCCCCGTGAAACAGCTGGTGGTTTCGAACTGCTGACCTTAAGGTCAGCAGCCCGATTCATAACCACTACATTACCAGAGGTCCTTCCTTGGTATAGGGTAAACGATTCTATTACCAGGGGTTCGGGACAGCCTCGTTTTGTTAGAGGCTGTGTTGTAGGACCGCCTATGATGGTATGTCAAATGCTGGACCATTCTGAATGCCTATACACAGTGTCCCTGGAAGACAACATGACAAGTTGTTTTATCAAAGTGACTTAGCTCAGAAAGTAATAGAGAGACTCCAGCAAAATGGAGGGTTTTTTGTTTTTCATATTCACAGAAGTTTTATATTAATAGAAGTATAAAACTAATAAAATCTATTTTATCTGATTATTTGATATCATCTTTAAGATATAAAGTACTAACCCATCATCAGAAGGACATTAATGTTGAGGATTTTTTTTTTTTTAATCCATAAAGATGGATACTATGCTAGTTTGCTTTCTTCCTTGATTTTCTTTATGCCTTTCTCATACCTCAATTGCAAGGTGATTGGGTATGATTAAACGTTTAACTCAACCATGGCATATTTTAACCCACAAAGAAATCACATTTATGACCTTGGCCTCATTAAAACAATTTCACTAATCATCACTATCTAAATTTACTTTTAAAAAAAATGTAAATAGCAATTATTGTTTGTAGATTTCTTTTAGCAATTAATCATGTACTGCCTTGTGACAAATCTATTGTTCTCTTGAACTGTTACCTAACTATTATATTTATCTTTGTATACAGTTCATATTTCATATCATTATGTTGTTGTTTTTAAGGAAAGACAGTATGATGTCCTTGCCATGCTCAAAAACTACAGAAGACCCAGTCTAATAGTCACCTCTGACTTCAAACATCTGGTTTCCACTGAATTAGTATATGTTTGACCTCATCCACAACACTGTCCCATCTACACTCTTTGTTTTTAACAGCAAGGATCCTGAGGTAGACAGAAATTTATCCATGAATGAATCCTCAGAAACTCTGAATATATTGCCTGTTGTGGTGCTGTAAGATAAGCACTGGACTGCTTACTGAAATATGGGCAGTTCAAACCCACCAGCTGTTCCTTGAAAACCGTCTACAGAGTCTCTATGACTCAATGGCACTTAATAACAAGATGGCAAAAGGGGTTTTGCAAATTTAACAAAGGATGTTGAGATGGGAGATTATTTTTTACTATCCTTGTGAGCCCAATAAACTCACAAAGATTAAAAAATAATGATAAGGGTTCCATTAGGGAACTAGGAAGACAGAAAAGTTATGATCAGAGATGGAGATGCGACAGTAGAAGCAGAGGTCAGAGACAGACTTTTGAAGGTATTAGAAGCCCAAGAATGTGGGCAGCTGTTGTTGTTGTTGTTAAGTGCCGTCGAGTCGGTTCTGACCCATAGCGACCCTGTACAGGGTTTCCGAGGGTGTAAATCCTTACGGGAGTAGAAAGCCTCATCGTTCTCCCGCGAAGCGGCTGGTAGTTTCGAACCGCTGATCTTAAGGTTCGCAGCCCGATTCGTAATCACTACGCTACCAGAGCTCCTAGAAGCTGGAAAAAGCAAGGAATTCTGTAGAGCCTCCAGAAGGAACCAGTCTTGCTGACACCTTGATTTCTAACACTGCAAGACTCATTTTCAGATTCTTGACCTCCAAAACTATAAGATAATACATTTGTGTTGTATTAAGCCACTATGTGTATGGTAATGTATTTTACCAGTGGTACAAAACTAACAGAACCCATTTGTGGAACTCAGTTCTTTCCTTTCATTTCTAAAATAGGATTTCCAATGCTTACTAAGAATTTGAAGATATGGAACAGCAAATTTACATTTCAGTATAACAAGCATCACACATCACTGATTTAAAAAAATATATCCCTCTATGGTTCTCTCTCTCTGTCTGTTGTGCTCTCCTCTTTTACTCACATTTTTATAATAAATAGAAGTCAAATTATTTATTTTGCTTGTTTGACTTGGGAAAATCCATGCCCTTAGGCACTCACTTTCTATCTCAAGTCACTTTATCAAATCAAATTAAAGGTACTCTTATTTCAGGTTTAATATATACATTTTCCACATCACTGCATAAGGTACACAAAACAGTTATATTTCTATAGTATGTATACAGATATGTGCACATATACATATATTGTCATGATTATTGATTCTGACTCATACTGACCCTGTATAGGGTTCCTAAGGAGCAGCTGGTGGGTTTGAACTGCCAACCTTGTGGTTCACAATCCAGTGCTGATCCTATAACGCCACACCAGGAGTTGTGTGTGTGTATATATATACATATATACAAGGTAGTTTTAAAATTTCATGGAAAAATTGAATTAAAAGATTATATATATATGTGTTGCTATGAGTTGGAACTGACTCGATGGCATTTAACAACAACAATAAAAATATTTATGTGTATATATATATATATATATATACACACAAAATAAATAATTTGACTTCTATTATATATATATACACACACATAGCTTCTGCAGTTTCATGGTAAATGTTCAGTATATATTTCTTTAAATTCACTTAATCTGAAGTGCTATTATCTGAATTTAATACGTAAGCTTTAGCCACAAATGTGGTTCTGCAACTTTTAAATTCTCCTGTGCTGAAGGTTCCTGAGATTACCTTTGAATTTCCTGTCAAAAAGAGCCTAATAGATCTAAATTTAGTAGGACATTACTTTGATTCGCAACATCACCAAATACTCTCTCTGATTGATGGTATACATTTTCAAATGTTTGCCCATAATTTCTCTCTATTTCTTTTGTTTTCTTCACAACTTGTAATGAACAAAGGTCTCTGAGTTAGAGTTATTACCATGGTCTAGATTTTCAGAAGAAAGAGCTATGCCAGAGAACAAGTGAATTAGATTCTACCAACCCAAAGATCTGGAAATGCAAACAGCTCTATAGTCTGCAGCTATGGAGGTGAATCACAGCTAAGGTCCAGGGTTAAGAAACCAAAGTGATGGGCAAATATCAAGCAGGAATATTGGCAAAGGAATACCAGAAATGCTCCAGGATACTATTATTAAACTAATTTTGTGATCTTGTTTCCAATCTTCTTAAAAAGCTAATAAAAAGATCATTGAATGTGATCTATATGAGGGAGGTCTAGACAATCTGGATTTTATCTTCCCTTGTTTATTAGAAGAAGAGCAGGTACTGGTTTAACAGAAGAAACCAAAAGTGTGATGTCAACTGCCCTATGTTGTTGTTGTGAGCGTGGAGTCTGTTCCGACTCATACCGACCCTGTACAGGGTTTCTGAGGCTGTAAATCTTTACGGGAGCAGAAAGCCACATCTTTCTCCTGCGGAACACCTAGTAGTTTCGAACTGTTGACCAATTGGTTCGCAGCCTGATTCGTAACAACTACGCTACCAGAGCTCCTTCAACTGCCCTACAGAGAAATGTATTTTCTAAGCAACATGCTCCAACTCAAAACAGGGAAGCTATATATAAGCACATAAGCCAAAATCTTCCTTTGATTTCATATAATCTGTGTGGGAGAACACTATATTCAAGAGAAAAATATTTTCTGGAATCTGATGCTAGCATTCCCCATTCAGGAATCCTGGTGTGGCGCTGTAGGATAAGCACTGGATTGCTAACTGCAAGGTTGACAGTTCAAACCCACCAGATGGTCCTCAGAAACCCTATACTGGGTGCAGATAAGTTAGAACTGACTTGATGGAGCTTAACAACAACATACCCATTCAAACAGATTTAAAAATTAGAAACATTCAGTCATGATTGATATTGATTGATTATAGTGACTGATAGTTGTTATTGTTAAGTGTCGTCAAATTGGTTCCAACTCATAGCAACCCAGTATAGGGTTTCGGATGAACAGTTGGTGAGTTTGAATCACCGACCTGTGGTTCAAACCAACCTTGTGGTTCTGTGCTTATCCTACAGCGCCACATCAGGTCAAAAGGCAGAGATATTTGATAATTTACTGAAAGTCTCATATTGTTGTTAAGTCAGAATTATTTACTTCAAACTCACCTCCACAACAGAAGGTTCAAATTACTTATAAAAGGCCTCATTTTTATAAAGTCCTAACAACTTGCAAAACTTCTCAGCTCTGAAACCTGGCAAACAGACTGGCACCAACTCCCCATGTGAAAGCTCAGTGGGCATGATGCAGAAACTAAAGATTTATATCTATCTATCTATCTATCTATCTATCTATCTATCTATCTATCTATCTATCTATCTATATCCCAGTTACCACTTCTCCCAGCTCCTTGTAACCACGAATCTACTTTTTTTCCTCTTTCCATTGATCTATTCATTATGTATGAGGGGGCTGCAAAAAAAAAAAAAAAAAATCATGGAAAAATTCCATTATCCTTTAATTAATTTTTTTCCGTGAATTTTTTGAAGTCGCCGATGAATCTGTAATAAATCAGTTCTGAAATAAGTCAATTTTTTTTAGTTTTTGTTGTTATTGCCTTTTCAATGTTTGTAATTCTGATCTTTATTTTTCCTTGCTAGTTGGAAACATTGCATGTAAACTTATAGACAGATATATATTTTTTAATGTTTTATTGTGAATTATGTGATAGTTTACATGGGACGACATTAGCTTTACATTCATCCTATCATATATAATTACATTGCCATGGTTATAATCCCCTCCATGCATCATCAAGTAACCAAATGATACACACCGCAAGCTTGCCCTCCTGGTCCTTAGCACACAGCCCCTCTCTCTCTGTGGTTCTAAAGTCCCAAGCCGCTCCATCTGTCCACATCATCATCTCTGCCTCCGTCTTTGGCATAACTGTTTCTCTGGGTAGGGTCCTCCACTCTGGTCTTCTCCCTTGATGGTCCCAGGGACCTCTGCTCCTGGACTGCAAAGTCAACCCCTCCCCTCCTTTTGTTACAAAACATCTACCTTTACATTTCCAACCCTCACAGTCAGTCCTGTTAATAATTATTCACTGTTGTACCACATGAGTGCTATCCACATCTCCTTTCATCAGTCCTGCCCTGACAGATTGGATACTACTCAGTGGAGATTCTGCCCTCCTTTGCGCTTTCTGGATCTAGGATCCCTCTTGAAAGTTTGTAAGCCAGTCACTTCTTGCCTTTGTAATTCCCCCTCCCCCCACCCCCATTTTGGGTAGCCAATGTCCAAGGTGCCCATCCCTGTCTACCCTGTGTATTGAGGGGGTGGGAATTATCCTCACTGTAAAGATTTGTTCCCTCTTTTGAGCTACTGCATCCATAGGTGTAGGTCAAGTTCATCATATTGTATCAGATTACTCTTTTTTTTTCTCTTTTTTCTTCTTCTAGTTGAGCTCTGATCATCCAGCCATTGAAGCCAGGTCAAGTGGGTAGATAGTACCTGTAAGTGTGTGTGTTCTTGTGCATATGCCCTCTATAGATATATTTTGATAAAAACATATACACATTAACAAAACACACACATCACAAAAATGTATTCCAATGGTGAAAGACATTATTCTTGGGAATGAGGATGGTGTGCCTAGTCAGAAAATTAATAAGGGTTGTTTCTATGGCCTTAGGCTTATTTTCTTATTACATTTTGCAGTAACACCTCACTGCTTCCAGAATATGTTTAGTGACTTCAGTAAAGTGATCAGAATTTGGGGCTATGTTTCCAAGCAAGCTAAGTCCTGATTAAATTTAGAAAACACTCAAATTAATATTTGTACTATAAACTTTTTTGACAGCTTCTCTTTTTCCCCTTCCTCATAATTTCCTCTTTGGTACTTTGTTCCTCTTCAAAATCCATTAAGTCCTGATCTGTCTGTTCTACTTTATCATTACCTATGAGCTGTTCCACAAGCGCAATATCAAGTTTTCAATTCAG
>NW_006408602.1:3478171-3490778 GCF_000296735.1 Chrysochloris asiatica | reverse complement strand
TCAGATGAGCCACGATTCCATCAATTCATGGAATCTTTTTTCTTTCCAATGCCTTCAGTGCAGCATGGACTTCTTCCTTCAGAACTATCAGTTCTTGCAATGATTGTGCAACGACCTACCTTGTTTTGATATAGTGATTCTGTGTATTCCTTCCATCATTTTTAGATACTTCCTGTATCATTCAATATTTTGTCGATAGAATCCTTCAGTATCATAAGTCAAGCTTTGGACATGTTGTCAGCAGGAACTAGTCCCTGGAGAAGGATATTGTGTTTAGTAAAGTGGAGGATCAGCGAAAAAGATGGAGACCACTAAGGATTGACACAGTGGCAGCAGCAGTTGGCTCAAACATAACAAAAAATATGAGGGTGATATAGTACCAGGCAATGTTTCATTCTGTTGTGCATAAGATTGCTATGAGTTGGAACCAACTTTATGTCACCTAACAACAACAACAGCCATATGTGCACTTGAAATGTGACTGCTGTGACTAAGGTTCTGAGTTTTAAAAGTTACTTAATTTTAATTACTCTAAATTTAAAATATCCATGTGCAGTAAAGGTCTACTATATGGGATAGAGCAGACCTGTTATTTCTCCAAGACTATTTGAGATCCCACCTCACTGCTAAGGCTTGAAATATCCACTGAAATCCTTGGAGCTAAAGTCAAAGTGGGTTCTTTGTGATATGAATATAGAGACATGTTCTGATTTTTAAATTGTACTCCAAAATGCTGAATTTGTGTGTTCTTGGAAATAGGATGAATTTTTATGGATTATTATCTGATAATATTTGAACAGTTCCATCCTTGTTGGAAATCTGCTTTATTACTAGAAACAGCACTATTTGTCTTTGTTTTTTCTATTTTTGTTTGTCAAGTCTGTAAGAGAAAAAAGAATGAGCATAAGCCCCAATCAATTCATCCCTCAAGCTGGCCTAGGATATGAGGACTGCAAACCATCTTACTTTAGAACTGTTTCTTTGGACAAATTCTGCTCTAGGTTACTGATCAGAATTTTTAAGAACTTTCCTCACTCTTTTTTTTTTTTCACAAAAGCCTAGTTTGAGGAGCTAGCTCATCTCTGAAGTTTCTATCTGCTGTCACAGATTTGAAGTCTAAGTAAATTACTGATTGAGTGGGAGACTCAATGTGGCAGGGTGATGACCAACTATTAGGGGGCTCAAGATTGCAGTGCTTTTAATTAATTGTTGTTAAATCCTTACAAGTTTGTCTTATTCTAAAAGTAAGTCTGTGCCTCATTCTGCTAGACCCCCTGCCTCTAACATGTTTTTATATTTTGAATCTTATTCATATGACTGTCTTTCTAAATGCCATAATTTCACAAAGGATAATTTAGAATTGTGGCCACTTTTGAGAATTTTAGATATGGATGAAATTGTTTATTTTTTGAAGTGCATTGGAACAGAAAAGAACGAAGTCTCAAACATACAATTGTCTGCACTGCTTTTATTGGTATGAAGAAGCATCCAAAAATAAATACCACCTTTACAATTATTTTCTTAAAATCTTTTTTAATGAGATAAATAAAAATGAAAAACTAAAACTACCTTTTTATTAGATATTTTCAATCATAACTTTCACTTTATGGCTTTTATCTTATTATTCTTATTTCCTGTTGTATGTTCCTCTATCCATACCTAGTTTTATGTGGAACTAGGGATATCATTGGAAGAAGTTCAACCAGAATGCTCCTTAGAAGCCAAGTTGGCCAGACTTCGTCTCTCATACTTTGAACATATTGCCAGGAGGGACTAACTCCTGGATAAAGACATCGTGCTTGGTAAAGTGGGGGGAGGGAGAGAAACAGGAAGACCTTCCCTAATGAGATGCATTGGCACAGTGGCAGCAACAATAGGCTCAAGCATAGCAGCAATTGTGAGGATGGTGCAGGACTGGGTGATGTTTCATTCTAATGTACATAGGGTTGCTATGAGTGGGAACCAACTCATCGGCACTTAACAGCAATAACAAAAGGGTTATCATTGTTGATGTCAGATGGATCTTGGCTAAAAGAAGGGAATATAAAAAAGATGCTTACATGTGCCTTACTGATTATGCAACTGGACTGTGACAAACAGTGAGTAATGTGAAGAATGGGTATTCCAGAACACTTAATTGTGCGCATCAGGAACCTAAACATAGACCAAGAGGCAGCCTTTAGTACTGAACAAGGGGGTATTGAATGGTTTAAAATCAGGTAAGGTGCTCATCACAGTTGTATCCTTAACCATACTGATTCAGACTGCATGCTGAGGAAATAATCTTAGAAGTTAGATTATATGAAGAAGAACATGGCATCAAGATTGGAGGAAGACTCATTAACAAGTTGAGATATGCAGATGGCACAACATTGTTGGAAGGAACAGAAGACTTGATATACTTATTGATGAAGATCAAAGACTACAACCTTCAGTTTACATTGAAGTGGATTGCGCTTCAGTGTAAAGCAAACAAAGATTATCACAACTGGACCAATGGATGACATCATGATAAATGGAGAAAAGACTGAAATTGTCAAAGGCTTCATTTTGCTGGGATCCACAGTCTACAGTCATGAAAGCCAGGAAATCAAATGACATACTGCATTGGGCAAATCTTCTGCAAAAGACCTCTTTAAAGTGTTCATGAACGATAATGCACTAGACTGCAAGGTTGATTGGAACCACAACGTTGGCGTTTCAAACTCACCGGTTGCTCCTTGGAAATCCTATACAGGGTCACTTGAGTTGGAAGTGACTCGATGACACTTAAACTTAAACATGTGAAAATTGATACACGTGAATAATGGTGTTGGAGAAAGATAGTAAAAGTACCATGGACTGCCAGAAGAACAAATAAATCTGTATTGGAAAATGTAAAGTCTGAATGAGCCTTAGAAGTGAGGATGGCAAGACTTCATCTCTTATACTTTGAACATGTTATTAGGAGGGACCAGTCCCTGAAGAAGGACAACATGCCTGGTAAAGTATAGGGTCAGCAAAAAAGAGGAATATCCCCCGAAGAGATGGATTGACACAATGGCAGCAGCAATGAACTCAGACGTAACAATATTTGTGAGAATGGCACAGGACTGAGCAGTATTTTGTTCTGTTGTGAATAGGGTCACTATGAGCTAGAACTGACTCAATGATACCTAACAACAACAGCAACAGCATGTTTCTCCATTACTTTCCGATCATACCTCTCTTTCTGACCTTTGTCTTCTGGCTGTTCAGAAATTCCTAAAGCTCAACTCTACCAAAGTTAAAGTCTTTTAAGAACAAGGCAAGCCCCTTATTCTTGATTATGAATGCTAGTCTTGTTATACATTAAGATCCCTTTTCATAACCTATGTAAAACAGAAATTTACCGAGAAATTCAGGATCTACAAATTTATGGAGGTCCCAGATTAATATCACTTTGTTAATATGTTAAGAAGGATCATTCTTTAATGCAAAAATTGTTTGACTAAGGAAGGTTGGGAATACCACAAGGGTTATACCAGAGATCCTGAGCTGTACAGGAAACCTAGAAATTGTAAAGGATCTAGAAAAGTTGTGATGCTTCTAAATTAATTAAGAAACATAACCTGTTTCTTTTGATTCTTTAGAATTAGCCTACCCATTGTTTAGATTATAGTTTATTAGCTAGATTGGACTTTGATTTTCCAGCATATTTTATGTCAAAATAAAATCCAAATTGAAGATCACCACAAGGTACCAGGTTCTGCCTGAACAACACAATTCAACTGGTATTGACAGAATTATTGGGGATGAATTCATCACGCTTCAGATAGAGTCATCTAAACCTTACGTTTTTACAGATGCTAAGACAATCATAAAGTCAATAGTTGAACGTCAAATAGAGAATAGTATTCATACTGGTCCTTAAGTGCTCCTAGCCAAGTCTTCTATTCTAATTCTAATTATAATATAAGTCATAATCAGTAAGGCACATGTAAAAGTAGTCATACTGGTCCTTAAGTGCTCCTAGCCAAGTCTTGTATTATAATTCTAATCAAGAAACCAATGGGGGAGAATATAGATTTGTTCAGGATGTCAAGCTCATAAGAGTAAAAAATTCTGATACTCCTTTGTCTTCAATTCTGCCACCATAGCCCATTATTCTGGTTTTTCCAATGTCACTTTAGACAAAAATATTCAATTCTTTTTTTTTTTTTATAATCTTGTGAAGGGCAATAGTTTGGGCAGTAAACTCAAAGGCTTATCAAGGCACTCTCTTATTTTTTACAGCATCTTAATCAGAATCTTAAAGACTTTGGATTTTTCTTATTTGCAGAATTTTTCTGCTCCTGTAAAGATTTACAGTCTTGGAAACCCCATGCAAGGGTTGCTGTGAGTTGGAACCGACTCTACAGCACACCACCACCACCACTAAAAATAAGGTGAACTTGAAGACAAATTCTTTTACAGGCAGTTACTGAGTTACAAATGGCTTTTTTACGAATAATCTGTAGTTAGAACCAACCCCCACAAAGACTATTACACTAATAATTCAAAGAAACACAATGGTTCATAATAACTAATGGGTGCTACTTTGGGGTGTACATCAAAACATTATTATTACTAACTGCATTATTATGCTAATGATGTTTTAGTGTATCTGAAAGTATTATTATTATTTTTTATGTATAGAAAAGTCCACTGTAGACTTTTCTAAGACACATATTTGTCTACAAATCTTATATATGGAGTCCTGGTATGGTGCTGTAGCATAAGCACTGGACTGCTAACCATAAGGCTGTTGGTTCAAACATACCAGCCACTCCTTGAAAACCCTACACAGGACTACTATGAGTAGAAACTGACTCAATGGTATTTAACAACAACAACCTTATCTATGAACTGTACCTAAATTTATATAAAAATTCGATTTAAAGACAGATTTAGAAATTGGAACTCATTTGTAATCTAGGGACTGCTTGTACTTACTGTTCTACTTCAGA
Organism: Chrysochloris asiatica; assembly: GCF_000296735.1. Classification (NCBI taxonomy): domain Eukaryota; kingdom Metazoa; phylum Chordata; class Mammalia; order Afrosoricida; family Chrysochloridae; genus Chrysochloris; species Chrysochloris asiatica. The sequence goes on along the minus strand of NW_006408602.1, from coordinate 3,485,811 downwards.
AAGGTTATGTTATTTCCATAGGAAAGTCTCATTTTTGTCAGAATATAGTCACTTATGTATGACATAATTGATCCCAAGTGTAATATCTGGTAGTTTATAAGCAATTCAAAACTTTCCTAGACAGATTACTAAGAGATTTTTCTGGTTTTCATTGGCTATAGCAAATGATGGGCTCCCAACTTTTTGAAAGTTTCACATCTCTACATGACTTGCTAACTCTTTGGTAACTGAAACTTTATCCTGGGAATTAAAACATAATCAGGCATTTGGTAACTTAAAATTACCTCTTCAGAAGAATCATACTCTAGCATTCTTAATTACCATAAACCTTTCTGCTCATTTGTATATCGGTGCTCTGAACAATTCCTTGGTATTCAGATGTAAAACCATACACATCACCAGACACCAATTGCTTATTTCAATCTTTTTCTAGACCATACCTTCCTTTTGTAAGCAGTATCAGTCAAACAGGAGTTCTGATGTGTTGCTGTGGGACAATGTACTGGACTGTAAGGTTGCTTTGAACCCCAAAGTTGGTGGTTCAATTTCCCTAGAAACCTTATATAGGGTTATGAGTCAGAGCTGATGCAAAGGCACTTAACAACAATAACAAAGTAGTGAAACAACTGTAGTCTTCTACAACTTAGCTTTAGGATCTTCCTTAAATTTTATGGTGCCTCATATTGTGTAATTTGTGTTACTTATTGAAAACACATGTCATTTCTCAGTAGGCAGATATACCGCCAATTCAATTTTACCATTTATTTAAAAATCACATTTAATTCATCATTGTAATATATTAAGCTCTGCTCTTAACAACAACAACAACAACAACAACAATCTTTCATTACCAAATAAATGACACCCTGTTCCTCTTTAGCTTCTGTTTAAGGACTGACTGTTTTCTCGGCTCTTGGTTTAGATGTGGACTATAAATTCTGATCATAATATTCTTAGCTTTTCTGCATGTTCAGATATGCCTTCTTCAAGTCTCTTAAATTTAAATACCTCTCATATTCAATCTTCCATCAAATCATCCAACATATGATAATCCCACAAAAAGAACAGGAAAATCTGCTATATCTAATGGGTTCAGTTACTGCCAGTGAAAACCTGTTATGTAATGAATACTACAAAGAGCTATGCAATCACTTGCTAGTATTTTAACCAGGTATCCTTCAGCTCACGAAACCAAACGAAGTATTGCATTTGGCAAATTTGCTGCAAATTTGCTGTAGGATTGCGAACCACAAGGTTGGCAGTTCAAACCCACCATCTGATCCTTGGAAACCCTATACAGGGTCACTATAAGTTAGAATCTACTTGATGGCACTTAACAACAGCAACAATAACCTTTTTAAAGTGTTAAAGAGCAAAGATGTCACTTTGAGAACTAAAGTACATCTGACCTAAGCCATTGGACAATGAATAAGGAAGACAGGAGTAGAATTGAATTAATGTATTAGAATTACGGTGTTGGAGAAGAATGTTGAAAGTACCATGAAAGAAGAACAAACAAATCTATCTTGGAGGAAGTACAGTCAGAATGTTCCTTAGTCGAGAGTAAGTTGAGTTTTGTCTCATGTACTTTGTACATATTATAAAGAGGAACCAGTCCTTGGAAAAGGACATCATGCTTGGTAAAGTAGAGGGTTATCAAAAAAAAAGAAAGATCCCCAGTGAGATGAACTGACACAGTGGCTACAACAATGGATTCAAACACAGCAATGACTATGAAGATGGTGAAGGACCAGGCAGTATTTCACTCTGTTGTACATAGAGTCACTACAAGTTGAACTGATTCAATAGCAACAACATCCTCCAGCTGCGGAAGAATGACCATACAAGAGGACTGAGAAATGAGGCTGTAAATGTCAACAGAGCATTGGACCACAAAGTAAACAAGACTTCCTTGTTTGTTACATAAAAAGTTTGCTTGAGGGAGATAGGACTGTAGACTAATATATAAACTCACTTTTTGCTTCATGAAATTCCTATAGATCAAATGATTAGAGACAATGGTCTATTTACTTGGGCAAATTACTTAATTATTACACAGTTTTCTTGTCATGACTTGTTCAAGACCCATACTTTATTGTGTGTATCAATCCTAGACTATTACATCACAAACTTTAGCCACTTTCATTCAGTTTTCTTGCTTGATAAACTCACCTTAACCCAATTGAGCTCAGACTTCAAAGTTCTATAAAAATATCTCACTCTGATGTACTTTTTCTGAGTTACTGTTATAACTCTGTAAAGATGGTGTTTTCATTAATGCAGTTATCCAAATAAACTTGATTTTGCTTTACTAACAGATTGTTGGGTGATATTTTGAGGAGTTCAACAGCAGGTTGTACAAATACCTTTCGAAAACAACAAAATTTCTGTTTCCTGTAAAGTTTATAAATTTCATATGCAGACATATGAAATTTATAACCACCGCAATAAAGTGAATATCATAATAAAAAGTGCCATTTGAATTTTTTGATTTCTCAGTACATATAAAAAGTAGGACTCTTGGTGTGGCACTGTAAGATCAGCAGACTGTGAACTACCAGGTCAGAAGTTCAAACTCAACAGCTACTCCTTGAAAACAATGTATAGCATCACTATGAGTAGGAACCCTGCCAAGAAATTTGGAAGACAACTATCTGGCTGACTGATTGGAAGAGATTCATATTTTTGCCCATTCCAAAGAGAGGTGACCCAAAGGAATGCGGAAATCATCGAACAACCTCTTTGATATCCCATGCAAATCAAGTTTTACTAAAGGTAATACAGAAACGGCTGCAAGCATACAGAGGTTCAAGCTGGATTCAGAAGAGGTCGTGGAATGAGGGATATCATTGCTGATGACCAATGGATCTTGGCTGAAAGCAGAGAATATCAGAAAGATGTTTACCTGTGCTTTATTGACTACACAAAGGCTTTTGATTGTGTGGATCATGACAAGCTATGGAAAACATTGAGAAGTATGAGTATTCCTGAACACTTAATTGTGCTCATGAGGAATCTGCACATGGACCAAGAGGCAGTTGTTTGAACAGAACATGGAAACACTGAATGGTTTAAAATTAAGAAAGGTGTGCGACAAGGTTGTATTTTTTTCACCATACTTATTCAACCTGTATGTTGAGCAAATAATTTGAGAAGCTGGGTTATATAAAGAAAAATGTGGCATCATGATTGGAGGAAAACTCATTAACAACCTGCAATATGCAGATGATACAACTTTGCTTGCTGAAAGTGAAGAGGACTTAAAACATTTATTGATGAAGATCAAAGAGCACAGCCTTTGGTATGGATTACATCTCAATGTAAAGAAAACAAAAATTCTCACCACTGGACCAATAAACAACATTCTTATCAATGGAGAAAAGATTGAAGTTGTCAAGGACTTCATTCTTCTTGGATCAACTACCAACACTCACGGAAGCAGCAGTCAAGACATCAAATGACGTATTGCATTAGATAAATCTGCTGCATAAGACATTTTGAAAGTGTTGAAGAGCAAAGATGTCAGCTTTAGGACTAAAGTGCACCTGACCCAAGCCATGGTATTTTCAATAACCTCAAAGCTGGACAGTGAATAAGGAAGACTGTAGAAGAATTGATGCATTTGAGTCATGGTGTTGGAGGAGATTATTGAAAGTGCCATGGGCTGCCAAAAGAACCAAGAGATCCGTTTTGGAAGAAGTGCAGCCATAGTGCTTCTTGGAGGCCAAGATGGCCAAACTTTGTCTCTCATACTTCAGACATTTTGTTAGGAGGGACCAGTCACTGGAGAAGGATATCATGTTTGGTAAGGTGGTGGGACAGAGAAAGAGAGGAAGACTCCCAACAAGATGGATTGGCCAAGTGGCAGCATTGATGGACTCAAGCGCGGCAACAGTAGTAAGGTTGGCCCAGGATCGGGCTGTGTTTTGTTCTGCTGTGCATAAGGTCACTATGAGTTGGTACCAACTCGATGGCACCTAACAACTACAGCAGTGGGTAGGAACAGAGTCCTGGTGTGGCGCTGTGGGTTAATGCGCCAGATTGCAAAGCCATTTCAACTACAAGGTTGGCAGTTGAATCTCACCAGCTGCTCCTTGGAAACCCTGTACAGGGTCACTATGGGTCGGAACTGACTTGATTGCACTTAAGAACAACAACGTAAGTAGGAACAGACTTGACAACAACATACAAGTTATGAATACAATGTACTGTCGTCTATTAAAGAACTCCTAGTGGAGTTGTAGGATAAGCAATGAAAGATCTGTAGTTCAAACCCAACATTTGCCCCAAGGGAAAAAGATGAGGCTTTCTGTTACTGTAAAGAATTATGGCTTCAGAAATTCTATATAGGGTCACTATGCATCAGAATTGACTTGATGACAGTGGGCTTGTCTATTAAGTACGTAATGCTGTTGTTGTTGTTATGTGCCGTGGAGTTGGTTCTGGACTCATAGCGACCCTGTGCAGGGTTTCCGAGGCTGTAAATCTTTATGGGAACAGAAAGCCTGCAGAACAACTAGTCGTTTCGAACTGCTGACCTTAAAGTTCGCAGTATTATGAAAAAGTTATAAATATTGTGAGAACTACCAAAATGTGACACAGAGACACAAAATGAGCACATGCCATTTGAATGTTTGAAAAAAGGGTGCCAATAGACTTGATTGATGTAGGGTTGTCACAAACCTTCAATTTGTAAAAAATGAAATATTTTTCTGGAAAGTACAATAAAGCACAAGAAAACATGGTATCCTCGTTTTATTGAAAGAAATTACTATTGACTTTTCATTTCTTTTTTAAAGATTTTTCTCAAAAATGTAAGCATCCTTGTATTGTGGAAATTTAATAAATCAAAGCATGTGACCTGTGGGGCTTAGTTAGCAATCTTAGCAGTAGGCATTTACAACCTTAAATTTTTAAAAAACAACTGAAGTGAAAAGATAATTAACTGCTGGTGCTTATTCCATTAAAAAAAATTGATATACAAACAAAACTTTAGATATGGACAAGCTATTTTTGACAATGAGAAGAAGAGAGGAGAGTGTAATAAGAAGAACTTTAAAACACTGAGTAGTACAGGACATTTAAAACAAAGATAACATTTGGAATACGGTTTGATTGAGATAAGGTTCACTAAAAATGAGTCCTATATCTATCAAATTGAGTATTGATTTTGTGTATTTATATATTGTGCTGACTGAAAGTGAAATGATGAACTTAGAGATTTGGAAACTAGGGTAGGAGAAAAAAGAGGACAGTTGGGTGACCTAAATTTCAGTTAAAAACCACTGAGTGGAAGTAATGAAAGCACTGTTTAGCCTTCAAGGGGAAAAATAAGAAATTCAGCTAATTGAATGGGTGTTGTAACTGACCTTAGTACAAAGGAAAATTGATTAGTTGAATTGTATTTATCCTTAGTTGAAATAGGAGTTAGACCAAGTCAGTCTTATTTTGACTCTGTGTCTTATTTCATGTCATTCCAAATGTTTCAACTATGTTGGAAAAGAAAATAAGTCAGAGAAACTCTGATAAATTAAAGAAGCTTTATGACTAATATTCTGTGCATTTCAGGAACTCAAACATGCTAATAAAACTTACTGCTTGGAAAGTAACCTAAATGTGATCTTGAACTGGCTTAGCAATGATTTTCATTTTAGTGCAATTATACTTCCATCTCATATTTTTCCTAAAAACTTACTGTGCACCATCACAACATACTCTTTTTGTAAACTTCAATTCTCAAAATATCTTTGTGAGATTGAAAGATGAAACATTAATGAACTGATAATCATTGAAGTGAAATAGATTTCACAGCTTTATACATAGTCGAAATGTGTTCCAAATCCAATTTGTATTTCTTCGTTGCTATTATATGTTATCAATGAGAGCATTATGCAACCAGAAAAACAAAACTCCTCTTGTAGTTGCCACATTTCAAGAACTTTCAAAGACTCACAAAGAAGTGTTGTTGATGACAATACTCTTTCAGCAGAAAGTGTCTCTATTTCATCTGGTTATGAAGAATCATTATTTTTGTGTTTCAAAGCTTCAGAATACTCATAATAATCAGAGACCCAGGATCTTTCTTTTCTTTTCTTTTAAAGTGTTTTCTGTCTTCCCCTACAGCTGATTCATAGAATGGCTGCCAGTCCCTACTAGGGCAAGATAATGCTTTATCTATGGCCACTGTGAAAGAAACTATTCCTTTTCATAAGCAAAACCAAGAACCACTGACACTGGAGGACACTAGGTGCTAATTGATTTAGACCTGGTAAACTAGCCAAACACTGAACAAGAAGGATGAAATTACCCTGATTGTCTAGGGCCTGGGAAGGGTTATTCCAGGAGCTGGAGCCATTCTAAACTACATAATTGAAGAAATGAATGTTGGAGGGACAACATCTGTCTGCCCCGAAGGTTATATTTATGTTGCTTCTTTGAAGAAAAATGTTGATTCCTCCAATATTTCTTCTTACTGAAATACTTCTCAATTTTAAGGATAAGGTTAAGACTCATCTTACTATGGGTATTGTATGCCCACTGGTTCCCTTGTATGTTAAATATTTACTTGGTACCACATGATATATGGCTAAATCATGTTCTGCTATTTAAAGTTAACTCAGATCTTTTTAAATAGAAGAGTGGGTTAGACACACAAATGAATAACAAAACTTAAATGGTCTTAGTTTCTTATGTCTTACATTAAGTAACTCTATTATGGTAGAATGTAGGCTACATACAGGCGTTCTCCAGAGAACTAGAACCAACACACACACACAATTCTGGCTAATGCCATTTTGTTTTACACACACATTTTAAAAAGAAATTGGCTCATGTGATTGTTGGGGTTGTCAAGTCCAAAATCCCTACGTCAGGCAGACAGAAAGCTATGGTAGGATATCTTTGTTACAGTCTTTGAGGCAGAATCCTTCCTCCTTTGAGAAACCTTAAATTTCTCTGTTAAGGTCTCATTGGATGATTTGGTGAGGTCCATCTACATTAAAGAGGTTAAGATACTTAAGTTCAACTGATAAAAAACATCAACCACATGTAAATAACCTTCATGTTGCTGTTGTTATAATGTGCCATAGAGTGGGTCCCAACTCACAGTGACCCTGTATAGGATTTCCAAGGAGTGACTGATAAATTTGAATCACCTGACTTTCAGAATGAGGGATATCATTGCTGATGTTCAATGGATCTTGGCTGAAAGCAGAGAATATTAGAAAGATGTTTACCTGTGCTTTATTGACTATGCAAAGGTTTTCGATTGTGTGGATCATGACAAACTATGGACAACAATGTGAAGTATGATTATTCCAGAACACTTAATTGTGCTCATGAGGAATCTGTACCTGGACAAAGAAGCAGTTGTTCGAACAGAACATGGAACACTGAATGTTTTAAAATAAAAAAAGGTATGCGACAAGGTTGTATTTTTTCACCATACTTATTCACCCTGTATGCTGAGCAAATAATCTAAGAACCTGCGTTATATGAAGAAAAATGTGGCATCAGGACTGGAGGAAGACTCATTAACAACCTGTGATATACAGATAATACAACTTTGCTTGCTGAAAGTGAAGAGGACTTAAAACATTTACTGATGAAGATCAAAGAGCACAGCCTTTGGTATGGATTAC
>NW_006408602.1:3459580-3478071 GCF_000296735.1 Chrysochloris asiatica | reverse complement strand
GTCATGCAGCTAGAAAATGGCAGAGTTAAAATTTGGCTTTATGCCTTTAAGACTTCACTTTTCCTCAATACTTTCTCCCAATAGAACTGGGGGTTTATTTTTTAAAAATCTGCTCTTTAAGTTCCATGTATGCTCTCTAAGGAAGAGACGTCACGATCCTGCCTCCACAACAATATCAGTGCTAAAGTATTTACCATGTTGTTTATATTTGGGCATGCAACATGAAACATATCACATCTTCATTAAGTATTTGTGGAGCAGAGCCAAAAGTGTGCCTTTAGATGGTGAGGAGTTTTCTGTTTACTGCTCCATCCACTAAGAATGATGATTTGTTCTGTAAACCTTCATCCAATTCACAATAAAATATACAAAAAAAGAATAAAGGACTCCTGGGAAATACATACACTCAGAAGATCCATTCCTTCATTATTTGATTGCATCTTAGTTTGACCAAATGAAAATTTTACCCAAACAAAACCATATCAGGAGTTCTATCAAATGGAGTCTAGGCTCAGAGAGGAAAGAACCACACTACTCAGGAAGGTAGAGAAAGAAACTCAGTGTTCTACATCACCATTTCTTCAATGGTCAGTCCTGTTTCCAACATTCACCTTGTTCATTTTCACCTCTTTACTGCACAAACAATGTGAAAGGGACCATTTGAAAACACATTCCTTTGGTAGAACCTCTGGTCTAGATGAAAATCACATTGAATTATGAAAGGTATTATCTGTAAATTCTGAACTGCTAAAATAACTGACAAGCAGCCCTGGATTTTGAGCAAGACTGCTAACTATAAGGTCAGCATTTTGAATTTACCATTTACTCCACTAGAGAAAGAAGAAGCTTTCTGCTTCCATAAGATTTACAACCTTGGAAACACCAACACAGGGTTGCTATGAGTTGGAACCAACTCGTTGGCACACAACCACTATCATCAAGAGTAATGTCCTAATGAGAAAACCTGGAAAACATGAGAAAAAACAAATCAGACATTGTAAACATGGTATAGTGAATAAACCACGGGTATACTACTACGTGCGAAAGCTGGACAGTGAATAAGGAAGACCGTAGAAGAATTGATGCCTTTGAGTTGTGGTGTTGGAGGAGAATATTGAAAGTGCCATGGGCTGCCAAAAGGACCAATAGATCCATTTTGGAAGAAGTGCAGCTAGAGTGCTCCTTGGAGGTCAAGATGGCCGAACTTCGTCTCTCATACTTTGGACATATTGTCAAAAGGGATTAGTCACTGGAGAAGGCTATCATGTTTGGTAAGGTGGAGGGTCAGAGAAAAAGAGGAGGACCCCCAATGAGATGTATTGGCCAAGTGGCAGCATCGATGGACTCAAGCATGGCAACAGTAGTGAGGTTGGCCCAGAATCAGACAGTGCTTCGTTCTGCTGTGCATAAGGTCACTATGGGTCGGTAGCGACTTGAAGGCGCCTAACAACAACCTTTAGGTTCAAACTGACTTTGTGGTCCAGTACGTTATCACACAATGCCACATCAGGACTCCAAATAACCTTCATAGCAACGTTTAAACTAGTTTGAACTAGTTGCCAGAAGAACTTGACGTCATAACTTAACCAAACAGATATTTGCAATTAATCGTCACAAAAACACATTCTTAGGTATTCTCTGTACTTGTTTCATGTGGATTCCTTTTGTCTTTCAAGTCAGATATCTTTCAGGCAGTTTTGTCCTTTATTTCTCCTGTGTCTCACAGAGTTGAGCTTCGGAGTATAAACAGTAGGTTATTATTGTCTAGTTTTTAATGATCCAAAATAGAACATTGTTTATCATTGTTATGGTTTTAATCATTTACCCTTAAAACTTACTTTTAGAAAGTCTGTTTGACTTAGTTTTAAATGGTATACATTTAAGTTAAAAAACAACAACAAAAAACCCAAAAGCCTCAAGATTTTGAATATAGTCACACAATTACCTAGTCTTAGTTTTATATGTTTTATGTTAAGTAAATATATGTTATGGTAGAATGTAGACTATATACAGAAATTATTTTTACCTGAAACATATTCCTAGCTGTGTAAGAACAACTCTAGATCTCTTGAATGTTTAATGAATATTTGTACTTATTACACTCTAGTTAGTCTATTATCTGAAAAATTAAATTGAATTTCCTAAATTTAATAGTAGAAATTTGTTGTTGTTTTTAAGTGTCGTTGAGTTGACAGACAGATGATAACCCTAGGGTTTCCTAAGAGCAGCTGGTGAGTTTGAACTGTTGACCTTGCGGTTCAAACTGACTTGGTAGTACAGCATATTAACCACTAGTGCCACACCAGGACACCAATAGTAGACAATGGGGCATTCAATAAAGGAAGGTTAAAGGGTTTAAGATTTTAAATCACTATATATCAAAATCATAATTCCAAGTGCTTTTTTATTCAGGTTCCTTACAAATGGCTGGTATGTTTTGTTTACTCTGTTTAATGTAGTTTCTAAATAAATGATGAGTTACCATAGTTTCTCTTTAAGATATAATTATTTTGAGTAAGAGAAAAATGATTGAAATGCTGTAAATTATAGTTCTTAAAAGTGTGAATTGTGGATCTGTACAGCTTGTGTTTGAATCCTAACTGAATAGTCTCGAATACAATTTCAAGGATGTTGGATAAGTTACTAAATTCTTTCTGACTGAGTTTTCTCATCTATAAAATTTGCATGAGGGTAAATATTTATGTTATCTCCAGGTCTACATATATGTTGAATACAAAATATCATAGGATTACACACTTTGCTGTCAATCTTGTTAGTTGCAAGGTTTATGTAATAGAATGAAATGTTACCTGGTCCTGTGTCATTTTTGGATTTGGTATGCTTGAGTCCATTGTTAAGGCTGTTATGCCAATCTGTCTCATTGAGAGTATTCCTTGCTTTCACTGACCCTCTACTTTTCAAACAACTGCTAAAAAAGAACACTGCTGAAAAAGAACTGCTAAAAAAACCCCAAACAACTGCTAAAAAAAGAACACTGAAGTTGTCAGAGACTTCCTTTTGCTCAGATCAAACATCAAAAAAGTTGCAGTCAAAAAAATCAAACAACATCAGCAATGATATCCCTCATTCCATGTCCTCTTCTTAATCCAGCTTGAACCTCTTGAAGGTTCTATGTTAATGTATGGTTGCATGCCTTATTAATTATATTGTCTGATGATTTCCACATTTTGTTGGGTCACCTGTCTTTGGAATGGACACAAATATTGATTTCTTACAGTCAATTGGCTAGGTAGTTGTCTTCCAAATTTCTTGGCATAGATGAGTGAGTGCCTCTAGTGCTGCATCAGTTTATTCAAAGATTTCAATTTGCATTCCATCAATTCACAGAGCCTTGTTCTTTGCCAGTGACTTCAGTGCACCTTGGACTTCGTCCTTCAGCATCAATAGCTTTTGATCATAAGCTACCTCTTGATGTGGTTGAACATTAACCATTTATTTTCGGTACAATGATTCTGTGTATTTTTTTCATCTTCTTTTATGATTTCTTCATCATTCAATATTTTGTCGATTTGTTGTTGTTGTTGTTGTTATGTGCCGTGGAGTCGGTTCCGACTGATAGCGACCCTGAATAGGGTTTCCGAGGCTGTAAATCTTTATGGGAGCAGAAAGCCTCATCTTTTTCCAGCGGAACAGCTGGTAGTTTCGAACTGCTGACCTTGCGGTTTGCCGCCCGATTCGTAACCACTACACTACCAGAGAATCCATTAATATTGCAAATCAAGGTTTGAATTTTTTCTTCAGTTCCCTCAGCTTGAGAAATGCTAAGCATGTTCTTCCCTTTTGGTTTTCTAACTCCAGGTCTTCCTATATTTTGTTATAATATTTGACTTTGTCTTCTCAAGCTAACGTTTGAAATTTTCTGTTCAGCTCGTTTCTTCCATTTGCTTTAGCATCTCTGTGTTGGAGAACAAATATCAGAGCCTCTTCTGACACCGATTTTTAAAAAAAAAATATTTTATTGTGAATAATGTGATAGTTTACATGGGAGAACATTAGCTTTACATTCATCCTATCGTATATAATTTCATTGTCATGGTTACAATCCCTTCCATGCATCATCAACCAACCAAAGGGTATACCCTGCAAGCCTGCCCCTTGGTCATCAGCACACAGCCCCTCTCCCTCTCTGGGTCTAAAGTCCCCAGCTGCTCCATCTCTCCAGGTCATCATCTCTGCCTCCATCTCTGGCATCACTGCTTCTCTGGGTAGGGTCCCGCACTCCGCTCTTCTCCCTTGATGGTCCCAGGGACCTCTACTCCTAGACTGCAAAGTCAGTCACTCCCCTCCTTTTGCTACAAAATGTCTACCTTTACATCCCAACCCTCACAGTCAGTCCTGATAACAATTATTCACTATTGTATCATAAGAGACCTATCCCCATAGTCTTTCACTAGCCCCACCCAGACAGATTGGGTACGACTCAGTGGAGACTCTACCTTGCTCTGTTCCCTCTGGATCTAGGCTTCCTCTTTTGATCTTTTCCTTTTTTCTTGTCTTCTTAGTAACCTTTAGCTTTCTTCCTGTATGATGTTCTTGATGTCATCCCACAAATTTTCTGGTCTTCGGTCTTTAGAGTCTAATGCATCAAATGTGTTCTTCATATGATCTCTAAATTCAGGTGGGGTATGTTGAAGGTCATAGTTTGGTGGTGGTGGACTCGTTTTAAGCTTTTTTCAGCTTCAGCCTGCACTTGCATACGAGCAGTTGGTGGTTTGTTCCTCATTTGGCCACTGGTATTGTTTTGGCTGTTGATATGGAGCATTCCCATCAACTCTTTCTACAAAAGTATTTTATTTTACTTTTGTGTAATCCATTTGGTGAGATCCATGTGCATAGTCATCTTTTATGTTTTAAAAAATATTTGCAATGAAGAAGTCATTGATGTTGCAAAATTCTATCATGTGATCTCTGGCATCATTTCTATCACCAAGGCCATATTTTCCAATGACTAATCCTTCTTTGTTTCCAACCTTAGCTTTCCAATCATCAGTAATTATAAATACATTTGACTGTGTGTTTGATCAGTTTCAGACTGAAGAAGTTGGTAGAATTATTCAATTTTATCATCACTGTCTTTATTGGTTGGTGTATACATTTGAATAATAGTGGTATTAACTTATAGGCACATGGATATTATCGTATCACAGACTGCACTGTACTTCAAGGCAGACCTTGATGTATTCTTTTTGATAATAAATTCAACACCATTCGTCTGCAATATGTCATTCACAGTATAGTGGGAATTGTCAGACTCAAAATGGCTAATACCAGTCCATTCCAACTCACTAATGCCTAAGATAATCAATGTTTGTGAGTTTCATTTCAGCTTGTCCATAACTTTTCATGATCCCCACAGTCAAAAGTCTGCATAAACAATAAAGAACATGTAAATATCTTTCTGGTAATCTGTGCTTCCAGTTAAGATCCATTTGATGTCAGCAATGATACCCTGGTTCCACATCCTCGTCTGAATCTGGCATGAACCTCTGGCAGTTCTCTGTCAATGTACTGTTGCAGCAGTTTATTTATTTATTTTTTATCTTTAGCAAAATTTTACTTGCATGCAATATTTCTGATATTGTCTGATGATTTCTGCATCCCATTGGGTCACCTCTCTTTGGAATGGACACAAATATGAATCTCTTCCAATCAGTTGGCCAGGTAAATATCTTCCAAATTTCTTGACAAAGATGAATGTGTGCCTCCAGTGCTACATCATTTTATTGAAAGATTTCAATTTGTATTCCATCAATTCCAAGTGCCGTTGCCAATGTCTCCAGCGCACCTTGGGATTCTTCCTTCAGTATCACTGGTTCTTGATCATATGCTGTCTCTTGAAATGACTAAACATTAACCATTTCTTTTTGGTACAGTGACTCTGTGTATTCCTTTCATCTTTTTTTGATGCTTTCTGCATCGTTCATTATTTTGCTCATGTTGTTGCTGTTATTATGTGTCATTGAGTTGGTTCTGACCTGTAGCGGCCCAGTATAGGTTTCAGAAGAGCAGCTGGTGAGCTTGAACTGCCTACTCTGCAGTTCAAACCAACTTGTAGCCCAACACATTAACCCACAGCACTACACCTGGACTCGTAGACTCCTTCAATATTTTAAGTCACGGCTTGGATATTTTCTTCAGTTCTTTCAGCTTAAGAAATGCTAAGCATACTCTTCCCTTTTGGTTTTCTAACTCCATGTCTTTGCACATTTTATTATTATTATTGACTGTCTTTTTCAAATGGCCCTCTGTAATTTTTTGTTAGGCTCTTTTCTTCCTCATTGCTTCCATTTGCTTTAGTATCTCCAGACTGTAGAATAAGTTTCAGAGGGCCTTCTGTCTTTCATTTTGGTCTTTCCCTTCTTTCTTGTCTTCTTAATGGCCTTTTTGCTTTCTTCTGGCATGATGTTCTTGATGCCATGCTACAACTCTTCTGTCTTTGCTCATTAGTGTCTAATTCATCAAATTTCTTCTTGAGATGATCTCTAAATTCAGGTGGGATATGTTCAAGGTCAAATTTTGGCTTTTGCAGACTTGCTTTAGTTTTCTTCTATTTCATACTGAACTTGCATATGAGCAATTGGTGTTCTATTCCACAAGGTGCTCCTGGCCTGTTTTTTGCTGATGATATGGAGTGCTTCCATCCATCTTTTCCCACAGATATAATCAGTTTGATTCTGTGTGTTCCATTTGGTGAAGTCCATGTCTATAGTCATCCTTTATGTTGTTTGAAAAGTGAAATTGCAATGAAGGAGTCATTGGTCTTGTAAAATCTTATCATGTGATCTTCATCATCATTTCTATCATGAAGGTAACATTTTCCAATTACTAGTCCTCCCTCTGTGTTTCCAACCTTAGCATTCCAATTGCCAGTAATTATCCATTGAGCTTGATTGCATGTTTAATTAGTTTCAGACTGAAGAAGTTGGTAGAATTCTTCAATTTCATCATAACTGCCTTTAGTGGTTGGTATGTAAATTTGAATACTAGTGGTATTAAGTGGTCTTCTTTGTAGTCAAATGGATATTATGCTTCAAGATAGATCTTGAAAAAATTTTTTCTTTGATGATGAATTGATGCCACTCCTTTTCAATTTAGCATTCCCAGCATATTACACCTTGTAATTAATTGTCAGATACAAAATGGTCAATGCCAGTCAATTTCAGCACATTAATGCCTACAACATTTATCTTTATGTGTTTCATTTTATTTTTGACAGCTTCCCATTTTCCTAGATTCATACTTCAGATATTCCATAATCTGATAATTAGTTGATGTTTAAAGCTATTTTCCCTCATTTTGAGGCATACCCTATCAGCAAATGAATGTTCCAAAAACTTTCTCCATTCATGTCATCTGGCCAATTCTACTTTGAGCTATTCCCCAGTCAAATTTTTATTGCCTTCCAACTTGAAGGACTCCTCTCTGACACTATATTGATAATATTCTGGTGCTTTTCATTAAGTTTCCATATTAAATATTCTGGTGCTATCTGCCAATGTTTCACTGTTATTCATTAGGTTTACAGTGGCTAAACACTCAAAAGTAGTCTGTCTTTCCTTCTTCCTATTCTGTCTTAGTCTTGGAGCTCAGCTGAAATCTGTCCAGCTTGGGTGTACCCTGCTGGCATTTAAAATACTGTGGCATAGCTTCTGGCATCACAGCAACACTCAAGCCACTACAGTCAGACAAACCAAAAGACGAGTGATGATCTTCATAGTGACCTACAAAGTTAGATTTGGAAGTTAGAAATCTTAGGGACCCTTGGGCCAGCTCTCAACTCGATAAAGTGCATCACTTGCACAATCTATTCTCAGGAGGATGAAACTAGAATGGATGCCTGCCTGTGCAGCCCCTGGAAGCTAGCTTGTGTGGATTAGGCAGTGGATTCAATAATCCTTGGGTATGTGAATTATAACTTAGAACAATATTCTTCAGTTGTCACTCACAGAGCCTGGTCCATGAACTATTTGTTAGTGGTCTGCAATGTAATGAACACAGAAATTGAGGGTGCAAGATCAGAAATTTTTACAGAAATTTGACAGAGGAAATTCCTATCTTTGAATCAATTCACATATTTTATATACCATTAAAAAATCATTAGTCTATTTCTATATTGTATTTTACAGAGGTTTTGCTCTGTAATGGATATGGGGAAAAAAAGCTCTTTCTTGCCCACATATAGTTACATAGTTTGAGAAGGACTAGTCTAGAAGGAGTGTCATGAGCTCTGGTTTGGCACTTCCTTTACAGAGTCCACACCCCAAGGATGAACCCACTAAACTAGAAATAAGTGGGACCTTGAATGGTACAAGAATTACGTCAGTGCACTTCTTGCTTGATCTTAAAAACAGTAGTGGATGGTGGTTGTCATTATTGTTACATGTCATCGATCGATTTCGACCCATAGTGATCCTGTATATGGTTTCCAAGGAGCAGCTGGTGAGCTTGAACAGCTTTGCAGTCTGGTACATTAACCCACAGCACCACACCAGGACTCCGAGGAATGAGATTTAATTATTGGATGAAGATAAGGAAAGTATATGTCATTAACCAAAAAATGATGGAGATTGATTTTTTAACCAAGGTATTACTTTTGCATTTAATAAATGGAAATTATGGAAAATATGCATGAAGCTATTTATTAAAGAATTCAGAATCTCATGAAATGTAGCGATTACACTTATTGATATTGATTTTTAAGAAGGATACGAATAGGCTATTATTTTATCTTTAAATAACATGTTATGTTAAGTGCCGTGGAACTTGCTGTTTCTGACTCAAGCTACCCTGTAAAGGGTTTCTGAGGATTTGTTGGTGAGTTTGAACTTCTGATCTTGCAATTCAAACTGACTTTGTAGTCCAGTGTTTATCTTGCATCACACCAGGACTCCCTTGCTGTGCATTAAATAACATGGGATTCATTCAAATTTGATATGGATTCAAATCCATTCAAGAATGTTGAGGAGGAATGACAAGATTGAAATGAGAAATAGTTCATTGGTAGTAAGTGACTTACTTACTTTATAAAATTATAAAGACAAACAGAAAATACATAGCAATAAGTGTGATCATAATAAACATAAGCTGTAATATTTCTATATTGCTTTAAACTTATATAGCCAGTTTATGAACAGTCTAAATTAAATGGAATATAAATTGTTGTTGTTGTCAAGTCAGTTCTGACCCATAGCAACCCTGTAGAGGGTTTCTGAGGAGCAACTGGTGAGCTTGAACTGGTGACCTTATGGTCCAAATCAACTTAGCAGTCCAGTGCATAACCCACAGTACCACATCAGCACTTTTTTTTTTTAAGTCACTACTTTAAAAAAAAAAATGTTTTATTGTGAATTATGTGATAGTTTACATGGGAGAACATTAGTTTTACATTCATCCTATCGTATATAATTTCATTGCTATGGTTACAATCCCCTCCATGCATCATCAACCAACCAAAGGGTATACACTACAAGCCTGCCCCCTGTTCATCAGCACACTGCCCCTCTCCCTCTCTGTGTCTAAAGTCCCCAACTCGCCATCTCTCCATGTCATTGTCTCTGCCTCCATCTCAGGCATCACTGCTTCTCTGGTTGGGACCCACTCTCTGCTCTTCTTCCTTGATGGTCCCAGGGACCTCCGCTCCTAGGCTGAAAAGTTAATCACTCCCCTCCTTGCTACAAAACATCTACCTTTACATTTCCAACCTTCACAAGCAGTCCTGATAACAATTATTCACTATTGTATCCCAAGAGACCCATCCACATTTCATTTTATCAACCCTACCTAGACAGAGTGTATACTACTCAGTGGAGATTCGACCTTCCTTCGAGCCTTCTGTATCTAGGTTCCTTCTTGATAGCTTGTAAGCCAGTCACTTCTTGCCTTTGTAGACCCCCTCTCCCCTCCCCCATTTTGGATAGCCAATGTCCAAGTTGCCCATCCCAGTCTACTCTGTGTATGGAGAGCAAGTCACTACTTTTAAGAGTTATATACCTTATGCTAGATTTCCCTTCTGACTTTAGAAGCTAACACTGGAAAATTTGAAAACTTCCTGACCCAATTTAGTCTAAATAAAAGCTTTAATTTCAAATCCTTTTATTCACTTTTCTTGTGTTTTTGGTTTCATTTTTTGTTTTCTAGTTTAGTTCCAATCCTTAACTGAGGAAACTGCACTGGGGAAGTGGTGGTGTCTATGTGCCATGGAGTTGATTCCAACTCATAGCGAGTCTGTACAGGGTTTCCAAGGCTGTAAATCTTTACTGGAGCAGAACACCTTATCTTTCTCCCGCAGAACAGCTGGTAGTTTCGAACTGCTGACCTTGAGGTTCACAGCCTGATTCGTAACCACTATGCTACCAGAGAAGACTAGGAAAGCAAGGGGATAGTCTGCTCTTTCATTTTTCCTTCTACTTTCCCTTCTCTTATTCCTCCAGAGGTGTGGAATGGATTAATGGTAAAGAATAAATATTATTAATTTATTGGGACTATTGCACTAGAATCTTTGATGTCCTTGTGTGGCAAGCCTTCAAACGTGAGTACTTTTATATTGTCTATTTTCTGCAATTTTTTGTAGCCTGCACATTTGCTTTTTGCAATTCCCTGATGCTGACGCTGAACTCTCTTATTGACTTGTGAAGTTGTTTGCTTGCTTTTCACCATCAAGCAGTATTTCATAGAATTTTTACTGCTACTTCAAAATAGCTCAAGACTGGTTACCTTTGTGGTTGTTGTTGTTGTTGTTAAGTGCCTTCGAGTCGGTTCCGACCCATAGCGACCCTGTACAGGGTTTCCGAGGGTGTAAATCCTTACGGGAGTAGAAAGCCTCATCTTTCTCCCTTTGTGGTACCCACTTGATTTCTGGGAAGTTGCCCATTACAGCTTCTCTCCTTGATTAGACTTCATGGGTACCATAGTTAGCCTTGTGAATTCACAATATTCCAGGCAAGAAGCAAACACCAGTCTCTAGGCTCAATGATGTCTCAGTTTCTTGGATGATCAGTTGCCAAGTTCTTTCAATAATTGCCTGATCACTCTGCATGTGATGGCATGCCAGTAGTGGGGTCTCTGAGTAGCTACAATGTAGTAAGTATCAGCCAGGGATATAAGTATCACCCACAGTCCTTGAGAGTTCTCTAGGTCTAGGAGTTTGGATAAGTGTAAGCAACTCCTCTGATTATTCTGTGGGGAAGAGACAGTCTCCATTTTATTTCTATGGAATTTATAAAATTCTATCTAAGTTGATTTGGGTAGTGAGGATGTCTCTGACTTACTCTGTATCCTGAAGGGGTGTTTGGAATCCTTTGTATCTGTTTTACATATCTTTGGTTTGAGGACTTTAGCCAAAATTCTGAGTAAAAAGAAAAGTCACTTTCAACAACCTGTTACATAGGTTACCTAATTTAATTTTCACAATGAATCTTGAGATCTGTGGGATAATGTTTTTGAATTATGATCTCCAAAAGATATGGTGAAGTCCTAACCCTGTGAATGTGACCTTGTTAGAAATAGCATCCCTTGGTGGTACAAATGGCTAACACACTTGGTTGCTACCTAAAACTTAGAAGTTTGAGTTTACCCAGAAGAATGCCCTGATGACTTACTTTTGAAAACTTAGTCATTAAAAACTTTAAGAATCACAGTTCTACTCTAACACACATGGGTCTCTATCTGTCAAAATCAACTTGATGGCAATTTGTTACTGGTTTGGAAATAAGATTTGTAGTGTTGTTACTAGTTAAGTTAAATAAAGTCAAACCAGAATAGGGTAGGTCTTAATTCTAACAGTTAAACAGAGTAACACACTTGGGGGTGGGGGGTGGGGACAGGAGAATGTCACCTGAAGATACATCTACAAATAGCAAGATCAGGCCAAGGATTGCCACCAGCCACTACTAGAAGCTAGGAGAAGTCCATGGGGGCACTTCCTATCTCAGAACTCTCAAGGAATAGACTTGACTGATAACCTGATTTAAACTTCTAGCCTGCAAAACTCCAGACAATAAATTCCTACTTTTCAAAGCCACCCTCTTTGTGGGATTTTTTAAATGACAGCACAAGGCCACTAAGACAGGCAAGTACTGTTTCTACATTTTACAGTTAAGGAAATAAACCCTCAAAACTTAAGGGACTAAAACAAAACACAAAACCAAAAAAACAGAGGGAATGGAAGCAAACACTGCTGAATGATGATGCATGGAGGAGGCTGTAATCATTGCAATGAAATGTAAAGCCAATGTTCTCCCATGTAAACTATCACTCTGTTCACAATAAAAAAAAAAAAAAAAAAAGTTAAGGGACTAGTCAGTCTGTATATATAGTTAAAGTAGAGTACTGCCAGATAGATATGTCTCCAGATTTAAGATTTACAATTTTCAACCAAATTATGTACCTTGAAAGTCCATCTCCTCCGTAATCAATGGGCCTATCAATGTCCTGGGTATTTAAGACTTCAACAAATATTTGAAAAAGAAAATTGGCATAAATGATTTAATATGTAGTCTTGTGTTGTTGCTAAGTGCCATTGAGTTAGAGCAACCCTATATAGAGTTTCTGAGAAGTGGCTGGTGAGCTTGAACTACCAACCTTGCAGTTCAAACCAGCCAGTACATTAAACCACAGTGTCACACCAGTATTTTTTTAAAAATTGCATGGGAGAAATAAAACAAATAAAAATACTGAACTTATTCAATACCTATTGCTTTTTGTTCCTTATTTACCTTTACGACTTGGGACAGAACTGTCTATTTTCGTTGTGATATAAATGCTCACTCCAAAGACACTGAAAAACTTAAAATACCTCATCTATTTTTCCAGTCTACAAGTCCATATTTTATTTGTCTTCCTTCTTCACTTTCAGCTGCACTTTGCTAATAAGAAAAAGCTAACATTTTTCTAGCAATCAAAATCCATTCACGATACTGATTTCCAATTATTTAAAGAATGAATTGCATTTTGCAATTTTGGCTGGTTTAAAGAGTGGATTCAGTAAATATCTTGCCTGGAAAAAGCGATAATAGGATCACCATCACTATCGTCCCTTAAGTTGGAGTTACACAACAGTGGTTTGTTTAATCCTTTTCTTTCCCTTGCCCCCGGTAATGACATTTCATTAACATTTTAACTTCTATGGCAAAAAAATCATATTACTTTAAAGCTTTAATAACCTACCAACAGTACGTTTTCTGTGAGCTGCTGATGCATTTTCTTCTTATTTTATTTATTTTTACAAAATAACTTCAAACAAATTCTAATATTAGTTTTCAGTTTGAATTCTTGGTAGTATCAACTGACCCACTGAGATTTCCAATATGTAGTTTGAGCCATGTTTATGTTATTCAGAGAGAACAAACCTTAACTGCATAGACTTAGAATACAAAAGAAGTAGATTCATATTTCAAGCTCTACTCTGCTTGGAATCTTCTAAAGGAATATCATTCAAATTAGTATCTTGGCCATGGACACTTCATTAATCACCTTTATTTAGCATATTTACCACTTACATTTCCTCTCTGCTGGGTAGAGCAGGTACAGATTGTCTATGTTCTGAGTAATTTTGTTGGGCATTGGTTCTCCTGAATTTGATCATTAAAAAATATATACACATTTTTTTTCTGAGTCTTATGCTAATTTTTAAAATTAGCTTTACATAGGAAATATTTACTGAATTTATTAAATAATTTGATTAAGTATCAGTGACATTGCAATGTACAGAAAACTTATATTTAATTTTGATATCCAGTCTCTCTTTATGCTACTAATGCCTGCTCTGTAACTGAGGATGGTGCCTCAGCATTTATTCCTTTCTCTTCTTGACTGCTTCTCCTTTTTGATCTTCTTTCCACCATCTTTTTATGTGACGTGGTTCAATCTTTTCAGAAAGCTTAGTTATAAAACTGAGCTTTACTTCTTTGGATGCAGATGGACACATTTCCTCTTTCTCCTGCTATTGTTATAATTTTCTCTTTTCCCTTCCTATTTTTCTCTCATTTTTATACACACATTCATTTTGTTTGTATTAGACAGCTCACGTTCTTCTCTAGTGCAGGGCCTGCTGCTGCTCCTTCTTACTTCAGGGCTACTCTCTTGAGCGTGGCACTGTGGGTTAATGCACCAGACTGCAAAGCCGTTTGAACTGCAAGGCCGGCGGTTCAAGCTCACCAGCTGCTCCTAGGAAACCCTATACAGGGTCGCTATGGGTCAGAACTGACTCGACGGCATTTAACAACAACTCTCTTGGGCTTACCTACATTCTTTTAGGCTTCCCTGAGCTGTCTGGAGCACCTCCATCCAAACATTTTCTGGGTCACTTGCCCTGGTGGTGCTGTGGGTTAGGCATTGGGCTGTTAATCACAACATTGTCAGTTCAAATACACCAGTCACTCTGCATGAGAGAGATGAGGCTGTTTGCTGCTGTAAAGATTTGTCGTCTTGGAAACACTATATAGGTTCTCTGTGAGTCAGAATTGACTCTACAGTAGTGGGTTTAGTTTGATTTTTACCCCTAAAGATATGGCCTGTGTCACCTGTTTCATAGAGAACTTGGTCTAATTTAAGGAGCTCTGGTAGCATAGTGGTTATGAATCGGGCTGCGAACCACAAGGTCAGCAGTTCGAAACTACCAGCTTTTCCACAGGAGAAAGATGAGGCGTTCTGCTCCCGTAAAGATTTACAGCCTCAGAAACCCTGTACAGGGTCACTATGAGTCGGAACTGACTCCATGGCACACAGCCACCACCACCATAAAACAGCCCATCTCTCCTCTGTAGTTTAGGTAGGGATGCATACTGATTAGCAGCAGATAATCAGTCTAGAAACTAATCTAGTCACTGGCAATATTCTATGGTGATTGGGCCATATTTTCCTTAGTCTTCTTTCCTGAATTACAGGAAGAACGACTTTCTCAGGAAATTAATAATTTTATAGAGAAGAATCTAAGAGGCAACCAACTCCCTAGAACAAAGGATTATTTTATAATGCTTTCTGGTTTTCTCTACAGTGACCTCAATTGTATCTATGAAGCAGGATGAATTGGCTATATTATAGAATTTTTGAATTTGTTATTACTTCTTCCCTACCTCTTTCAAGTTGCTGGAAACTTAGTGTTGTTATTGAATGTCAAGGTGTGTGGAATTCAAACAAAAGAATTTAAATAAAAGCATCAATGACCACTGATGGCCATGGTTAGCTTTATTTATTAATTTAATAGTTATTAAAGACTGTTTGCATACCAGGCACTTTTAAAAAGTACTTGGGACATGTTTTTATTGTTGCTAACTTGGTATATAGCAGTGAATAAAACAGACAAAATATTTTGCCTTCATATAGTTTGCAGGTTACTCGGGGAGACAGGCAATAAGCAAGAAGGGAAGAAAGGCGGTATGTTCATTTCAAGTAGTTAAGCTATAGACCACTCGCTAAGCATAAGGTCCCAGGTTCGAATTCACCAGCCACTCCTCAGAAATCCTATACAGGGTCGCTGGGAGTTGGAACTGACTCCATGGCACTTAACAATAACAATATATTCATACAACGAAAGATTTAATAGTAATAAGAATAGTGTCACATACTACATTGATAATCTCAATGATTTCTCTTATTTAAAGTTGAAAACAAAATTAATTGGTAGTAAACACATAATAAGGAGTACTAGATAAGCACTAGACTGCAAGGTCAGTTCAAATCGTAAGGTCTGTGGTTCAAGTTCTCTAGTTGCTCCTTAGAAACCCTATATGGGGTTGCTATGAGTTGGAACCAACTAGATGGCACTTAAAAACAACAATGAAACTATGTAATAGGAAAATGTGATCATAATTTAAATACATATATATATATAATACTGAGCTTGGAACGACCACCAAGAACACTTCTGTAGGTTATTCCTAAGACATGAGCATTGCTTTGTCGTGATTAATAATGTAACTTTTAGAGCATCAAATTTATGTTGAAATGTAACATAAATAAGAAGAGTGCACAATCATAAATTTACAGTGCAGTTAATTTTTCTTAACTGTGAGGTGCTATAGGATAAGTATTGAACTGCTAATTGCAAGATTGGTGGTTCAAACCTACCAGCCACTCCTCAGAAACTGTATAGAGTACTATGTGTCAGAATCAACTTAGCATTTAACAACAACCATGTGCACATTAATGAATGTGCTCTAGGATGAGCACTAGACTGCTAACCTCAAGGTAGTCAGTTCAAACCCACCTGTCGATTCGAGAAGAAAGAAGAAGAAGCAGGCTTTCTGCTCTGTTAAAGATTTCCCGCTTTGGAAACCCTTTATAGGGTCGCTATGAGTCAGAATCAGCTAGATGGCAGTAAGCTTTATGGTTTATTTATTGTTTTTAATGCTCAGAGTTTTATTTCAATGTTGCAAATTCTGAACAATTTTAACAAGCATCTCTATGTTACTAACATGTTATGTATCATTACTCACATTAGGACCAAAAGGCAAGTACATAAATTAGGCATTTGTAAATGTGGTATCTACATGTACAAATTATCGGAAAAAGTAGACTAAAGTCTTAACACTTCTCATGATCTCAAAAATAATCTTTATTGTTCTTAACGCAGTAACTCTCCTTACATTTCCTGGTGAGAGACTCTTAATTCTCTAATGCTAGGCAAATTACACAGGGTTGTTAAATGCTAATACATCAGTGCTTTTCATTAAATGCATAACACACTCTAACGAGACAGGATTGTTCTCCAGGCAGTTGCAGATAGATAGCATTTGGTCAGGAATGACTGTATGAAACTCAAGTCTGGCATGTTCTGGTTAGTTTTGCCCATTCAGAAAAGCAGCTTTCTCAATCTAGTATCTTTAGAAAAGCTTTTGGTGAAGTTAGGCCTACGGGTATCACGGGAGGAGTAGCCGCCCCGCCACCATCTTAGCCTTGCCGGTCGCGACCTCTCGCTCCCGCCTCCCACCCACCTCCGCTCTACTATGACCAGAGGGCTCAAGCTGGGGGTTGGGGTTCGGTTGCCCTGCCCTACGTTGGGGACTTCTAAGAGCGGCATGAGACGCGTTGGAAGGAGCAGGTCGGAGGCAGCCGCAGCACCTCAAAGGACCATGTGAGTGAATCGGTTTATTTATTTATTTTTCATGTACACATTAGTATAAACACTATTTAGAATATTAATGGTTATACTAATGTGTACATTAAAACTGAAGCAGAATATACTAACACCCAGAATCCTTCATGCCCTTTTCAGTCACTTAAAATTTTCTCCCAAAGGAAAGCACAATTAAATCTTTGTTGTTAAGTGCCGTCAAGTAGGTTCCAACTCTTAGCGACCCTGTATAGGGTTTTTTGGGGAGCAGCTGGTGAGTTTGAATCGCCCATCTTGCGGTTCAAACCGAACTTGCAGTCGAGGGCATATCCAGGACTCCTTATTAATGTGTTTACCATCAGTTAATTTTATTTGTTTTAAACTTTAAGCGAAATCATTGAGATTATCAATGTAGCCTGTGACAGTATTCTATTCTTATTGCTACTTAATCTTCCATTGTATGACTATATTGTTGTTAAGTGCCGTGGAGTCAGTTCCAAATCACAGCAATCTTATATAGGATTTCTGAAGAGGGGCTGGTGAATTCAAACCTCGGACCTTGTGGTTAGCACTCCAGTGCTTTATCATACAGTGCCACACCAGGACTCCTGTAGTACCATGTGGGAGCAGCACTGGACTGGGAACCACAAGGCCCA
The DNA here is from genome assembly GCF_000296735.1 of Chrysochloris asiatica. Taxonomy (NCBI): domain Eukaryota; kingdom Metazoa; phylum Chordata; class Mammalia; order Afrosoricida; family Chrysochloridae; genus Chrysochloris; species Chrysochloris asiatica. The sequence goes on along the minus strand of NW_006408602.1, from coordinate 3,460,344 downwards.
TAGTTCAAACTCATCAGCCACTCCTCAGGAAGCCTCAGGATTACGATGATGAGTCAGAACCGATTCAACAGCTCTTAACTACAACATCAATCCTTTTTGTTGTTTCCAATTTCTCACTATTATGAAGTGTTGCAATGAATATTCTAATAGTTATCATTTGATTAACATATTTTTTCCTTTCTGTAGTGTACATACATAGGAATAGAATTGCTTGGTCCTGTTGTTGATGCTACCTTAGTTATTCAGTGCAGCATAACAGTAGGCCTCTCATCCTCTGTTCGTCTCTCTCCTTTAATCTCTTGTAAGATAAAAGATGTTGCATGCCACACCACTGGGATCTCTAGTAAATGATTAGGGTAGTGGATCCCTTATCTTCTTATCACATCCAATCACATCAGGAGTCCTGGTGTGGTGCTGTGGGCTAATGCGTCAGACTGCAAAGTCGTTTGAACTGCAAGGTCGGTGGTTCAAGCTCACCAGTTGCTCCTTGAAACCCTATACAGGGTCACTATGGGTCAGAATTGACTCGATGGCACTTAACAACAACACAGTCACATTATGGGGATTAGCTATATCTCAACTGTTAAACCACTGAGAATCCTGGCCCAAACAAATGGACATTTAACTATCATGCTTACCCTTACTGTTGTTGTTGTGAAGTGCCAATGAGTTGGTTCTGAGTCATAGATAACTCTGTATAGGGTTTCCTAGCAGCAGCTGGTGACTTTGAACTACCAACCTTCTGGTTCAAATCGACCTTGTGG
>NW_006408602.1:3451104-3459360 GCF_000296735.1 Chrysochloris asiatica | reverse complement strand
ATATCACTTTAGTTTTACTTTGCATTTCCAGGTTGAGTAATGACTATCATGTTTATTAACCATTTGGATATCATCTTTTATGAATTGCTTGTAAAAATCTTTTGTCTATTTTTCTATTGGGTTGTCTGTTCTTTGTCTTACTGACTTGTTCTGGGTGGAAGTCCTTTATTGGAGAAATTAACTGATCAATGTCTTCTCTTGCTTGTTGGCTTACTTTTTCACTCTTTTGAAGGTATCTTTTGAAAAATATGGTTAGTATTTTTGAACTAACTGATTTGATGGCACTTAATAACAATAAAAATTAACTAGCTAACTGGTTAGTTACTGCTGGATCAGCTCTGATTTATAGTAATCCCATGAGTGTCATCAAAGTAGATTTGTTCTCCCTAAGGATTTTCAATAGCTGATATTTTGAAAATAAATAGACAGAACTTTCTTCCAAGGCACTAGAACCTCCAACTTACCTCCAAACTTGTCAATTAGCAGCCAAGCATGCTAACTGCTTATACCACCCACTGATAACAGGTGCTTTTGAAGTGTTATTTTTAAAAGTCTTTGGGTACCTTGATCTGTTGCTGTTGTTGAGTGCTATTGAACCAATTCTGACTCACATTGACCTGGCCCAGGATTGGGCAGTGTTTCATTCTGTTGTGCATAAGGTCGCTATGGGTCGGTACCGACTCATGGCACCTAACAACAACAACAACAACAAAGTCTCAGAAGACTGGATGGCTGGCTTGAGCCACTAACTTGCACTTAGCTGTCCAATGCTTATCCTATGACATCATACTTTATGTACAGATTTGAGATGAAAATACATCTGGAAGTAAATTTTTTATTCACATAATCCAATTTCTCGAATTATTTGCTCAGCATACAAATTAAATAAAAATGATGAAAAAATACAAACCTTTCCTAATTTTAAACCATTTGGTGTTCCATTGTTATCTTCAAACAACTGCCTCTTAGTCTATGTGGATGGTCCTCATGAGCACAATTAAGTGTTCTGAAATACTCATTCTCCCCAATGTTGTCCATAGGTTGTCATGATCCACACAATAGAAAGCCTTTGCATAGTCAATAAAGCACAGGTAAACATCTTTCTAGTATTGTCTACTTTCAGTCAAGATCCATCTGACATTAGCAATAATATCCCTCATTCCATGTCCTCGTCTCAATCCAACTTGAACATCAGGAAGTTCTCTTTCAATGTATGGTTGCAGCTGTTTTTGAGTTATCATTACCAAAATTTACTTGCATGTGATTTTAATGATATTGTCCAATGATTTCCACATTCTGTTGGCTCATCTCATTCTGAATGGGCACAAATATAGATCTCGTCTAGTCAATTGGCCAGGTAGTTGTCTTCCAAATTTCTTGGCATAGATGAGTGAGTGCCTCCAGTTCTGCATAAGTTTGCTTAAAGATTTCAATTTGTATTCCATAAATTCCTGGACCCTCATTCTTTGCCAATGCTATGAATGCACCTTGGACATCCACCTTCAGTATCATTGGCTCTTGATCAATATGCTGCTTCTTGACATGGTTGATCATTGAGTATTTCTTTTTTGTACAGTGACTCTCTGTATTCCTTCCATCTTCTTTTGATGCTTTCTGTATCATTCAATATTTTGCCCATAAAATCCTTCAACATTGCAAATTGAGGCTTGAATGTTTTCTTCAATTCCCTCATCTTGAGAAATGCTGAGTGTGTTCTTTCCTTTTGGTTTTCTATGTCCAGGTCTTTGTGCATCATTATAATATTTGACTTTGTCTTCTTGAGCTGACGTTTGAAATTTTCTGTGCAGCTCTTTTATATCATCATTTCTTCCATTTGCTTTAACATCTCTATGCTGGAGAACAAGTGTCAAAGAGTCTCTTCTGACATCCATTTTGTTATTTTCCTTTTTTCTTGTCTTCTTAACAACCTTTTGCTTTCTTTCTGTATGATTTTCTTGATGTCATCCCTTAACTCTTCTGGTCCTCCATCTTTAGTGCCTACTGCATCAAATCTATTCTTGAAATGATTTCTGAATTCAGGTGGGATATGTTGAAGGTCATATTTTGGCTGCTGTGGATTTGTTTTAATTTTCTTCAACTTCAGCCTGAACTTGTATATGAGCAATTGATGGTCTGTTCCACAGTCTGCTCTTGGCCTTATTTTCTACCATCTCTTTCCATAGATGTAGTCAATTTGATTTCAGTGTGTTCTATCTGGTGAAGTCCATGTGTATAGTTGCCTTTTATGTTGTTTAAAAAAGGCATTTACAATGATGAAGTCATTGGTCTTGCAAAATTCTATAATGAAATCTCCAGTTTTGTTTCTGTTACTAAGACCATAGTTTCCAATGACTGATCCTTCCTCTTTGTTTCCAACCTTTGTATTCCAGTCGTCAGTAATTATCAATACATCTTGATTTCATGCTTGATCAATTTTGGGCTGAAGAATTGGTAGAATTTTTCAACTTTATCATCACTGGCTTTGGTGGTTGATGCATACATTTAAATAATAGTGGCATTAACTGGTCTTCCTTGAAGGCATATGGATATTATCCTATCACAGACTACTTTATACTTTAAGACAGACCTTGCTATGTTCTTTATGATGATGAATGCGATGCCACTGCTCTTCAATTTGTCATTCCTGGCATAGTAAACTATGTGAGTGACAAATTCAAGTTGGGCCATACCAGTCCTATGTAGGGCTGCTATGAGTCAGAATCAACTTGAGAGCACTTAACAACAAGAACAACAAATGTCTAGGATATCAGTGTTTATTCATCCCATTTCATTTTTGACAATTTCCAATGTTCCTAGGTTCACATTTTGTACACTCCATGTTCTGATTATTAACGAATGTTTATAGCTGTTTCTCTTAATTTTAAGTTGTGCCTCATCAGTAAATGAGTGTCCAGAATGCTTTACTTCATCCGTATTATCACGGTCAACTCTACATTGAGGAGGAAGCTCTTCCCCAGTCATATTTGAGTGCTTTCCAACCTGAGGGGCTCTTCTTCAGGCACTATATCTGACAATATTCTGGCATTCTTCATCATGTTTCAATAGTCAATATTCTGGTGCTAATAGTGTGCCTCTGCTATTCATAAGGTTTTCTAAATATTTTCAAGTACTCTTGTCTGCATCTTCCTAGTTTGTCTTTGTCTGGAAGCTCAGTTGAAACTAGTCCACTGTGAGTGACCATTCTGGTATTTAAAATACCCTTGGAATAACTTCTACACAAGCCATCACAGATCAACAAACTGATAGACAAATGGTAGTTTCTATGTATTAAAGTTATCAAATTCATTTAATTCTAATAATTTATCTATGAAATATGTATGTTGTTGTTATTAAGTGCCATCAAGTCGGTTCTGACCCATAATGACCTTGTATAGGGTTCCCGAGGCTGTAAATCTTTGCGGGAGCAGACAGCCTCATCTTTCTCCCATGGAAGCACTAGTAGTATTGAACTGCTGACCTTGAAGTTAGCAGCTCAACTCATAAACATTATGCTATCAGAGCTCCTTATTATATATAATCGTGACACCCATGATTGAGTAGAATTTTGTTTCTATTTTTATCCCTTTTTACTTGGCTTTTTGAACATATTCAGCTCTCTAAAACAATGCTGAATTTAAAGTTCAGTGCATTTAATATTTTATTGTGAGCATGATGTTTTCTGTAGATTTCTTTAGTAGCTCATAGCCAATTTGTGAAAATATTTGGAAACATTATGTGTGAGTTTTAAGTTACCAAATGCTTTTTCTGTGTAGTTGGATAGCACTGGATTGCTAACCATAGGGTCAGTGGTTCAAAACCAACAGATACTCCTTCAAAACCCTAAATAGAGTCAGTAAGAATTGGAACCGACTGGATGGCACTTAACAACAACAAACAATGGAATAATATAAATGCTTTTCTCTTATTTTTCCTCTTAATGTGGGAAATTACATTGAATTTTCAAAATTAAGCTAAACTTTTAGCCTTAGATTATATCTAACTTGCTTGTGATGCATTTAAAAAAATAATCTAGATTCACATTGTTTATAGTTTGTTAATGATTTTTTTCCCCAGGAATTATAAATCTATTGTTTTATGAAGACAAAAACTGACAAGGTAGTATGAAGTTTTCATTTAAAACAATGTTTTTCACAGAAGCCTAACATGTGCCTAAAAACATTGCATAATGCAACTCTAGATTCAGATTAGATGATGTCAAGAACTGATGGATCTCATGATTCAATATTAAGCATTTTGGTGATCAACTAATTCTTGGGATTAAAAAACTTTTTTTTTTTACCAGAACAACTGGCACAGTGTGAAAGTTTAATCTTCTTCTGAAACTAGTACTGAAAAGTGGCTTGAGAAGATGGCTTTTGAAAGGCCGGTATAGTTTCTGCACCCTGAAACGGATGAAGTGCTTTAAAGCATACCTTATCAATTGTACATCCACCCAGTGGAGGGGAAGGGGATAAATGTTTTAAGGCAACTCATTCTGTGCTTTGGTGAGAAGTGCAAATAGCCTTTATGAAGGATAAAACTGGTAGAGTGGGTGTTTGGGAGAGCAGAGAGATACCTTAGTTATTCAAAACCGCAACCTTCTTCCCAATAGTGTTAGCTATACATTTTTATAGAATAAAATGTACATAGTTTTTGGCTATTGTTGTTAAGTGCTGTTGAGTCAGTTCTGATGCATAGCGACCCTGTATAGGGTTTCCAAGGAGCAGCTGATGGATTTGAACTGCCAACCTTGTAATTTGCAGTCTAGTGCTGATCCTATAGTGCCAAGGATTGAAGGGGTGGGTCGGGAAGAGTGGAGATTGGTATGATCATTTTTGTTAAAACTTGGAGCCTGATTGGAGAAATAGAGAAACAATAGAAAGAATACACACATATTGATTTGGTTCTACATCCAGAATATTTTACTTTTTTTTTTCAAAGTCAGTGGCAATGTAAATGAGGACTATGAGAAGCTATTTAAAAGCTCTGAATGCCTGACATCTAAAGCCAAGGTATCCCCTACAAAGCATTAAACCAGTAAGTTAAGTTACCAAACATCCATTTTGTAATGGAAACTGACTGAGGAGGAATGTTCTTTATTGGAAAGTATACATATGCAGATTATTCTGTTTTAGAAATACTAGTTCTTGAAATTGATAAGAAGACCCTTTCTTTTTTAATAAGTCATAAATACCAGCTTGTCCTTTCAAGACTCTGATAGAGGTATAGGGGAGGCAAAGGAGAGTAGTGTAGATGAGAGAGTAGGAAGGACAGGGCCCCCCATGCATGTTTTTAGGGTAGAAAACACTGGGAGCCTCTTTATGAGCTTTGAGCTCTGAAGTAATTGATGGCAGGGTTCAATCACTAATAGCACAAATTTCATTGAATCAATTCGAGAGTTGTTAATGGTTTTTGCATCTATATTCATAAGAGTGATAAAACTATAATTTGCTTTTTGGTGATATTTCTGTCTGTTTTTGTAAGACATATAGAGCTGGGTATTGTTTTTGTAAGACGTATAGAGCTGGGTATTATTATTTTTAAATTAAATTACTTAGTCTTTTCACATTCAATGTAAAAATTAATACTTTTATTAAGGCAAGGAATAAGAAAGACAAGAAGAACTGATACCTTTGTATTATGGTGTTGACAAAGAATATTGGCTATACCATAGACTTCCAAAGAATGAGTAAGTTTGCCTTAGAAGAAGTACAACCAGAATGCTCCTTAGCAGCTTGATGGTGAGTGAGATTGTCTCACATGTTCTGGAGTGTTTTTCTGGAAGGCCTTGTCCCTGAAGAGAACAATATGCTTGGTAAATAATCAAAACAGAGGAAGACCCTCAGTGAGATAGATTGACAGAGAGTGGGACTCATCTTTTGTGAGGCTAACTCAGTGTTTCTTTGTCTTGTACACAGGAGTGCTATGAGTCAGAATTGACTAGATGGCACCTAACAAAAACTGATACATTTTGAATTATATCTACTTTCTTATTTATTTTGTTTTTGCTGTTGTTATTTTCACGTTCCCTGTCAGAATTCCATCTTTTATCATTGATATTCTTGAACACATTAATCACAGTATTTTAAATACCATTTTTGGTTAACTCCAAATTAAAAAAAAACAGAGAATCTATTTCTACTATCTTTCCCTGCCTGTTTTCTCTTGTTCCTGGTACTTTGTAAAATTGTCTTATTGGTTTATAGGTTTTGTGTATGAAAAATTGTAGGAGTTTTGGGTGATACTATCTTCCTCTAAACAAAATATAACTTGCCCTTTGGAAAACAGATAGTTACAAGCCAATCACCTCAATCCAATAGTTGAACAGAATGTCGTGAAATTGAACAGGGTGTTTCCTAGACATATTGTATATAGCCTTCCAGAGACCCCAGTTGAAGCCTGTGATACTTGGTGATCCTTCTTCCTGGGCATAGCCTTTAAAAAGCTTTGTTTTGCATTTCAATAACTGTCTATTTAGCTTTTTAGCCTCTCAGCTTGCACAGTGTAAAATTTGACAAACATCTTTAAAAAAAAATTTTTTTTTTTTTTGTGTGTGTGTGTGTGTGTGTGAATTGAGTGAAGGTTCACAGAGCAGATCATCAGTTTTACCTTCAATAGATCATGTGCTTCCTATCATTTCAGTGATTGCAAGCTTCTCACTATAGCGTCACTTTTTCCACTTCCTCCCTGTAATTCTTGTTTCCCTTCCTCCTTCTTTCTCAACTCTTCTGAATTTTGCCCTTAGGAAAATGTTGCCCTTTAGAATTTAAAGGATTAACCATTCTCTGGTGTGCAAACCTCAGTAGTGTTCCTGTTTCCCCTATCCCTTATGTATCTATTTAATGTTGTTGTTGTTAAGCACTGTAGAGTCAGTTTGGACTCATGGCGACCCTGTATAGGGTTTCTGAGGAGCAGTTGGGAGATTTGAACTGCTGACCTTGTAGTTTGTAGTCCAATGCTGATGCTGAAGTACCACACCAGGAGTCTAGGGCATATGGCAAAACTTATTAAAATATTGATTGAAAATTGAGCCATGAGGATGAGTTTAGTTCCAGACCTAAAGGGTGACCAGTCTCTTTCTGACCAGTAAAGCTAGTCTTTTTTTTTAAAATAATTTTGAGTTTTGTTCCACATTTTCTCTCATTTTATCTAGGACCTTCTAATGTCATCCTGTTCAGAGCAGTTGGTTGGTAGTGATAGCCAGGCACCATCTAGTTCTTCTGGTCTCAGGATCATGGATACTGATGTCCACATGTTTCATTAGTCCATTGGACATCTTCAATTTTCGTCACTTTTCTTGCATTTGCACAAGGAGAGACTAATAGTTGCACCTCAGATGACCACTCATGAGTGTTTAAGATCCCAGGCACTACTCACAAAACCTAGATGTAGAACGTTAAGATTTGACAAATATCTTGAAGGAAGAAACAGTGCAGCATGTTGAGCTTATTTCTTTGAACTCTTCTCTCTAGGTTCTTGCCTCCCAAGTGCTGGTCAGATCTGAGCTCAAAGTTTGATTTCCCCAGGTCATTGAGACCACTGAAAGCATTACTAACCTGCTGTTCTGCTTGTTCTCAGACTTGTCCCAAAGTCCTCAAGAAATGACACATGCCTTGAAGGACAAAATGTACACATGATGTCAGGCTTACTCTAATAAGTTTTTTTTTTTTTTTTTTCTCTCTTTGGGATTGAATGAGGGGCTTCAAAATGTTTGTGGGAAAATTCCATTATCTTTTCATTCCATTTTTTCACAAATGTTTTAAATTCCCCTCATATTAATTTCCTATGATTGCCCAAAACAATACAAAGTAGTTAATTTTAAATAACAAATTGCTTGCCTCACATTTCTGGAGGTTACAAATGCAAATCAGGATATTGGTCATATTGATTCTTTCTGAGAATGAAAAGGAGAATCTGGTTGATGCCTCTCCTAGCTTCTGGTAGCTCCCTCCAGGTGTTCTTGACTTGCACTGCAGTATCTCAGGGTATTCTTCCTCTGTTTCACTGTCTCTACATCTTCTCATTCTCGTTTTTTATAAGAACATCAGTCATATAAGTTTAGGGCTTTCCTTAAACTTCCTGTTAGCCTAGCTGATAACATCTGTTGCAAACTCTGTTTCCAAACAAAGTCGCTCAGGAACATTTTTTTTTTTTGTATTTGAAAACACGACTCAATCCATAACAAAGATCTTGGTCCCTTAAAACCTGACTGCTTTAAAGATCTCCAACAAATCCAAAATAAGTAAAAAAAAAAAA
>NW_006408602.1:3437585-3447220 GCF_000296735.1 Chrysochloris asiatica | reverse complement strand
TGGATCAATAAACAACATTCTTATCAATGGAGAAAGATTGAAGTCGTCAAGGACTTCATTCTTCTTGGATCAGCTATCAACACTCATGGAAGCAACAGTCAAGAAATCAAATGACGTATTGCAATTGGCAAATCTTCTGCACAAAACCTTTTTAAAGTGTTGAAGAGCAAAGATGTCAGCTTGAGGACTAAGGTGCCCCTGACCTAATCCATGGATTTTCAATAAGCTCATATGCATGTGAAAGCTGGACAGCAAATAATGAAGACCATAGAAGGATTGATTCATTGAATTATGGTGTTGGAGGAGAATATTAAAAGTGCCATGGGCTGCCAAAAGAATCAACAGATCTGTGTTGGAAGACGTACAGCCAGAGTGCTTTTTGGAGGCCAGGATGGCCAACCTTCATCTCTCATACTTCGGACATATTGTTAGGAGGGACCAATCACTGGAGAAAGATAATATGTTTGGTAAGGTGGTAAAGAGGAAGACCCCACTGAGATGGATTGGTAAAGTGGCAGCATCAATGAGCTCAGTGTGGCAACAATTTTGAGGTTGGCTGAGCACCGGGCAGTGTTTCATTCTGTTGTGAATAGGGTCCCAATGAGTCGGTACCGACTCGATGGCACCTAACAACAACAACAAGGAAAGGGCACTAAGGGTGATAATTCATCTTCAGTATGGCTGCATGAAGGTTGCCATGATCATCCCAATACTAGAATTTTAGACTGCCATCAAACAGAAACATGAATGAAAAGAAACAGAGTAGGTTTGTTAATGACTCATTAGAATTTAACAGATATTTTTATCATGACTTTTTTTGACAAAAACATTCTTTTTCTTGCACTGCAATGAATAAGAGTTGCCAGTTATGATCCTTGAACCTATTTCAGTCGATATCAATGAGAAAAATCACAACTTTTTCTTTAGCACGTTCTTGGGGCAATGCTTGCTTAAATGTTTTCAGAAAAAGCAAGAAAGTGCCTACTGAGGAGTGTCCTGACACCAGTATTGTCAACAACATGCTTTTCAGACCCATGAGGGACAGATAATTACAGCCTCAAAGGGTAATAATGTTAAGTTTGAAAAAATTTTAACAGAGCCAGCTATATTCTATATAGTTCAAATGCAGTGGAAAATCATAGGCTTACATAATAGGAAAATAATGTACCTCAGGGTTAGCCTTCATCTTACCCAGAGTCCCCCTGTAGCTACATGCTTGGTAGGGTTTGGGAAAATGCCAACCATCTAATAATGAGAAGTATTCCTCCGTGTAGTTTTTTTTTTTTTTTTTTTAAAAACAGCTGTTAAGGAAGGGACAGAGATTTAATGATTTGCAATGATACATGAGACACTATGCAGCAAGCATGAAAATGCAGATAGAGTGTCTTCAGTCTGATGAGTGACTTAAGGAAAAGCTAGTTTTGTTTAGTGAAGTTCAGTGTCGGCACTTACGAATGAGTAGAGACAGAGGATAATTTCTAATGTCACTGAGTCCTGTTCAACAATCATCTATTGAGTACTTATTATGTACTAAATATCGAACAACAACAACAACAGTCTCAGCACCACTGACATTTTGAGAAAGAGATTTCTTTCTTCTGGGAGGTTATTCTGTGCCAGATACTTAGCAGCATCATACTTCAGACATGTTGTCAGGAGAGACCAGTCCCTGGAGAAGGACATCATGCTTGGGAAAATGGAGGGTCAGCAGAAAGAGGAAGACCCCCCAAAGAGATGGACTGATACAGTGATAGAAGCAATGTACTCAAGCATAATAACTGTGTGGATGATGCAGGACCAGGCAGTGTAAGTTCAGTGGTCTGTTGTGCATAGGGTCACTATGAGTTGAAACTGACTGGGTGGCATCTAACAACAGCAAAGTGGCATCATAGGTCTCTTCACAATATATGCCAGTAGCACCCCCTGCTAGTTGCAGCAACCATAAGTGTCTCCATATCTACCTTGGGAGACAAAATCACCCCCAGTTGAAAAACACGACCACAAAGCAACTTGAATCTAGTGGGAGACGCTGAGGAGTACAAATAACTTAAATAATGAAAAAGTGTGCAAATGTGCTGTGGAAGCAAAAAAGAAATATATGTAGCAGATTTTTATGTCTGAAATAGGGTACAGAGAGGATTATTAGACAAGATGAGCCTGAACTGATTTTGAAATATATGTGGGACTTAGTTACAAGAGAGAATCAGTATGTGTAGCAAGAAGTACCTTGCTACCTGACATCAGACTACCTGAGTTCAAACTCCAGCTTCAACATTACTGCGTACGTGAGTTTGGACAAGTGACTTTTTCTTTCAGTATCCCCTCAAAGAAAGACTAGAGTCTCTCCCTCAAAAAGTGCACAAATTGAGTTAGGAAACCATGTGACAAGCTTAACTCAATGCTTTGCATACAAGGGTGAGTCATAAAGTATTGCCACCAGTGGTCTAGTTCATACATGCATAGGACTATTACAACTAAGATATATTTAAACATGTCTTTATGATCAGTGGATAGCTGCAAACAAGTTCTCTTATTGTATCCTCAGTAATACACTTGTCTTAGTCTTACTTGGGTGCTTTCAAAAGAAGGAATAGTCAAAATAGTGACTTTCAAAGCAATCTGCTAGGCCAGTTAAATTTAAGGCAGAGAGATCAGTTCAGAAGGTTATGGCAATTTTTGGGGGGACACCAAAGGGATAATGTTAGATTTTCTCTAACAATACAGAATACTGATGTGGCTTTTTATGAAGTTTAAAGAAGGTGAAAAACTACATTGATGAGAAAAAGTCCAGGAAAGTTGTAGTATGGGAAAAAGATGAGGCTTTCTGCTCCTATGAAAATGTAAAGCCTCGATAACCCTATAGCAGGTCACTATGATTTGGAGCCGACTTGACAACGTTTAACAACAACAACAAATAGTCTCTGAACTAGAAAAAAACCACCTTGCACTCAGCTACCCCCAACAAACCTTCTGAGTGTTTCTGGTTTTATGGCTTTTAGCTAAAAATTAGCCAGTTACTGTTTAAGAGACCATGGAAAATTTGTAATACAGTGTGCAGAATATCTGTAATACTAGATAGTTTATGTTTGTGAGTAATATGAGAAATCTAGGAACATACACAAATATCTTGTGTGTATAAGATCAAGATGTATATAACAACATGCTAGGTAGCTGTCTTCCAAATTTCTGACACAGACAATTTAGTGCCTCCATTACTGCATCAGTTTGTTGAAACATTTCAACTGGTATTTCATCAAGTCCTAGAGCAGTGGTGGGGAATCTTTTTACTGCCGAGGGCCATTTGTATATTAATAATAACATCATTCATGGGCCATACAAAAGTATCAACTTAAAAATGTGTCACTATTTTTTCATTGATGATTCTGATTTAATCAAACCAGAAATTAAGCAGATTTGAAATCAGAATTTCACCTTTTTGAGTGCTCACTGTATTCATAGGTTGTAGAATTTTGGATTTCCCACTGGAAGGCTTTTGGTATTTTAACATGTGGCCCTTCTTTGGAAGTCAATTTTTGTCTTCCTAAAATCCTCTGACTTGGTGTCACTGTAGAATAAGCACTGGACTGCTAACCAGCTGCTCTACAGGAGAAAGATGAGAATTTCTGTTCTGTGAAGATGTACAGGCTCAGAAACCCTATACAGTGTTGCTATGTGTCAACTGACTTGACAATATAACAGCAACGAAAAGGGTAGGTCAGATTCCTCTGAAATTTTCTTTCACAATAATTTGTGTAGTTGCAATTATTAGATTATTGTAATATAATCTGATTTTGGACCATAAGGTCAGTTTGAACCACAAGGTTGGAAATTCATGCCCACCAGGCCACTCCTAAAAAACAACAACCTATTTTACCCAAACAGGGATTCAGTCTACTTCAACAGACTGTGTTATCACAATGCTATTTACTTAGTAAATGCTTCCCAAATAAATATAATGTGTACTGCCATACTTAAACTAGATTGTTGTTGTTAAGTGCCATCGAGTTGGTTCCGGTTCATAGCAACACTGTATAGGGTTTCTGAGGAGTGGCTGGTGGGTTTGAACCACCAATCTTATGGTTAGCAGTACAGTGTATATCCTATAATTATACACTAGGACTCCTTAAACTAGATTAATATTTCCCAAAATACATTCCATAAAAAAGGAGTTTCCAAGTCAAATAGGTTTTGGAAACACTTTATAATTTATCTAATTTGGGCTAATCACAACATGCATTAACACATTTTTAATTTTAGGAACTAGAAATTCCACAATAATGTGTTGCTTTTTTTTTTTTTTTTTTAATTATTGTTGAGTGTATCTTTACACTCAACAAATCATAAAGTTTGTTTTATCTTACAAAATAAAGTGTTTGACTTTGCTTATTCCTAAATCTAACACTTTAAAAAAATACATGAACAATCTTTTCTCTGTAGAATATACTTCAGAAATCATTTGGGTAGATACACTGAAACTGGAAATAGAAACTCAGAGAGTTTTTAGGTTTTAGGTAAAAGAAATTTCACTTAGTAATGAGTACTGAAAATTTAGGATGACTGAAATCAAAATCAAAGAGGCTTGAAGGACAGCTTCATCATAGCAATACCTACAAGACTGGAGTTTAACTGATAGGGATAAAATATTTTTGCTTTCAGTTTAATACAGCAATCTACACAGCTCCACAAATGACATGAAGCAGAGAGGTTTCAAGCACTGATCACAAGGGACTATTGTTTTGAGCTAAAGTACTGTATGTTGAACTGACTGCTTCAGTTACCCATGATTCTTTGGCAGTCAGGTAGACCCAGCAAATATTTTACATTTGCTAGATTTGTATTGACAGTTAACTAGCCCTTGCATCAAAAAAAGGATGACATGAGAAGTAAAAGCAGATGGAAACAGCATTTCAACTGGTATATAAAGCAATTTTCTCTTCAGAAAATTCCCAGTGGCTAATTGTAAATTGTTGTTTCACTATAAGTAATAGCTAATTCATATTTCTTCTAATCGGCTTTCCTTCTCTGTTGCTCTCCCTCTGGCTCCTTCCCATATTTAATGAAGTTGAAAAAAAATAACTAGAAATACTCTATGATTATACTTCATATCTGTACAATTGTTCCTTTTCTAGTTCTTCAGATTTTTTTCTCTTGCTTTGATGTATTTGCCCTGTCAGATTCCACATTCACTTGTCACTGTTGTATCTACTTCCTTCTACTATTTAATTCCTCCCTTGTTTTCATCAATCTACATTTGCTATTTTCTGCTTTTTCATAAAGATCTTTTTGATTCTAATTAGTCAGAAATGATGATACCTTTAATGCATCTTGGAATTGAGGGAGATGTAAAAATGATGTGGATATAAATGAGCTCTGGTAGCGTAGTGGTTACGAATCGGGCTGTGAACCGCAAGGTCAGCAGTTCGAAACTACCAGCTGTTCCGTGGGAAAAAGAGGAGGCTTTCTGCTCCCGTAAAGATTTACAGCCTCAGAAACCCTGTACAGGGTCGCTATGAGTTGGAACCGACTCCATGGCACATAACAACAACAACATAATTAAAATAGAAAAATCAAGTTGAATACCAATAAAAATGGTAATGAAATTAGTTTGAGTCTCACACGCTCTGATTTTCCATAGAGAATGAAGCTTAGAATTCCTAACTACATATCTTGCTTCAGGAAATCAGACAAGCTTTTCCTTCACTTCACCTATTGCCTGTTTCTGGTTACATAACTGACCTTGCTCCCATGCTCAATTTCTAGAAATTGTCATGTAGAGTTTGAGATATAGGCAGTCACGCTAAGGTACCAGATATCACTTGAATGGATAAATCTGAAATCTTTGTGTTTTTATCCATGAAAACCAAACTTCAGTCTAATATTTTCTACCATCTTTTGGACATATTTACATGATTATTCCATAGTACCTCAGAGTCATTATATCCATAACTGAATTGAATTATCTTTTACACTTTAACTCAGAACTTGACGTATGATAGACACAGTTTTTTTTCTTACATCAATCCAGCCTGTCTTTGTGATTCCCTTTCCCCTTGATGGCTTTTTTTTTTTACTGATACCATCATTTTAGGCAAGTACACTTAAAATGTTCAACATCCTACTTTTCCCTAACTTTTCATTCAACAAACATTTAACATCAGTCTCCCAGGTTTTAAGAATTTTGTACTGGTGTGGCACTGTGGGATAAGCACTGAACCATAAGGTTGGTTTGAACCACAAGGTCGACAGTTGAAATCCATTGGCTGCTTCTTGGAATCCCTACACAGGTTAGCTATGAATCTGAATTGACTTAATGACACTTAACAGCAGCAGTACCACAGTAATGAGAAAGACACAGTTATGCTCTCCAGAAGATTGCAATTTAGTAGAAATCCTGGAAGGAACAGAAGTCATAGAGCAGCAAGCACAGAAGTCAGTGTACAGTAAGTACCATGGAAACACAGAAGAAAGCATTACTCCAGCTTAGCAGAATCACAGAAGATTCCTCAGAACAGATGACAAGTATCCTGAGTTATGAAAGACAGGTAGGGGTTATCCCTAAGAAAGTGAAGAAGGTGAAAGGTGTCAGGAAGAGCTTGTCAAGATTTGGAAGCAAATGTGTGAAGAGATAAACACATACCACTTTCCTATGAGCGGGAAAGGAGTTGGGGAGATGAAAAGGGAAGCAAACATGTCAAGCAGTTCCTTGTTTATCAAGTTAATGTATGCATATCCCAAGGACAGACAACCTACCAATAATGGTTGCTTTTGGGCAGGCCTATATCACTGCTACTAGCGTAGGAGTAAGGGTAACTGTGAAAGTCACTGTGTTAATTTCCAATTTTCCTTCATTGACACAGGAAGTGAATTCTCTTCAATGGTGCAGTTACTAGAAGGGTGAGATCCCCAAAAGCCTATACTTCTGTTATCATGAAGGGTCATGCTGATCTAGAGCAGACAACCCTGCTGAGATTTGGGGGTCATTTGTTATTAGAGTATTGACTTCTTAACTGTTAATATTCCATAGAAAGATTTCTCTTTATACCCAATCTAAAGTTTCCACTCCTTTCTCCATTATCTTTATAGCAATTATCATTGTTTAAAACTACCAGGGAGTTCTGGTGTGGTGGTGCGGGTTAGTGCACTGGACTGCAAAGTCAGTTTGAATCACAAGGTCGGTTCAAGCTCACCAGCTGATCCTCGGAAACCCTATACAGGGTCGCTATGGGTCAGAACTGACTTGACAGCACTTAACAACAACAACAAAAACTATCCTTCATTTGTTTATTGTCTATTATACAACTTTCTAAAATACAAACTCCACAAAGCAATATCTTGTCTCTCTTGTTCACTATGCTCTTGTTCTCTATGCTTTGGAATAGCGAGCATAGAACAATGGCTGGAATTGACATGAAAGGACTATTTTACATTTAGAACAGTTATACAGAAAAGGTAAGCGTGACTCATTCAACCATTTTGTGAAATATAGAAAATAATTTTGTTTTATTTCTTACATATTATACACATTGAAAGGGGAGAATGGAAGATACTATGTAGATGACGTAGGTCAGAGAAAGAGAGTCCTGCTTGCCTATTTCAGCATGAAGAGAGCTCAGAATTCATTTAACTTGGAGCATGGCTATCATCATTACTGATTTTCACCTTGCGATAATGATAATGTATAGTGGGAGATTTGCTAGTTCATAGTTTCGTGTGTATTGTTAAGGTGGCTCTGTTGCTGTTTAATTTCACACAAGTACATTTTGAATCCTCCTTTCTGTCCCTACTATAACTTCTGCCCTACTGCACTTATTAATCTTCCCAAATTATGGAATGTTACCATGATAGATACAAGATGATGCTAAAAAAAGGTCTAGTTTTTAAATCATGAATAATGAATTTTGAATCAAAATATAAGGTCACTAAGCAAAATAAGCACAGGCTTGGGCCATGTTATATTCTGTTGTTCATAGGATCGCTGTGAGTTGGAATTGATGCAATGGCACCTAACAGCAACAAGAAGCAAAATAAATTATTGATATGCCAATGGCCACTAAAGCAGTTTGATTAATGTTCATTGAAGGAATGAGACTGTAGGAAATATTAGGAGTTAAGCTGTATCTGTTGTTTGCTGTTGTTAGGTGCCATCAAGTTGGTACCAACTCATAGCGACCCTATGCACAACAGAATGAAACACTGCCCGGTCCTGGGGCAATCTCACAATTGTTGCCATGATTAGGCCCATTGATGCTGCCACTTTTCCGCTCCATCTCGCTGGGGGTCATCTTCTTTTTCTCTGACCCTCCACCTTACCAAACATGATTTCCTTCTCCAGCAATTGGTCCCTCCTGGCATGTCCGAAATATGAGAGGCCTCCCAGGGTCACTCTGGCTGCACTTCTTCCAACACAGATCTGTTTGTTCTTTTGGCAGCCCATGGTACTTTCAATATTCTCCTTCAACACCCCTGTATATAGTCTAACAAAATTAGAGATCTCTTATTGGTATATTTGCAGGAACTTCAAAATACTTTCCTAGTCTTTTCCCCTTGAAGTCTTGAATTCTCTCTAGGATTGAATTACTAAATCACATAGAATTTGGTTTGGGTTCTGGCTCTGTCATTTACCTCAAAGACCTTACGGTCAAGTTTTTGAACTTTGTCATCATCCACATATAAAAGATGTTGTTGTTAAGTGCTATGGAGTTGGTTCTGACTCATAGAGACCGTTGGAGGGTTTCCGAGGAACAGTTGGTGGTTTGAACTTCCAATCTTGTGGTTAACAGTCCAGTGCTTATCCTAGAGTGCCACACCAGGTCTCCACAGTTATAGTAACTAATAAAATACTGGTGTGACACCAAGGGTTAATGCACTGAACTGCAAGGTCAGTTTGAACCACAAGCTTGGTGGTGCAAGCTCACCAATCACTCTTTGAAAACCCTATACAGGGTTGCTATGAGTCGGAACTGACTCCACAGCACTTAAGAAAACTAACAATAAACTGTAACACTAGCCTGTGATAAGAATTAAATGACTTGAACCAGTTAAGGGCTTACCACAAGCTTGTACTAAATATTTGCAATTGGTTATGGGGTAATATATCTGAAATATTACCTAATTTTTCTTTTCTTCTCATCAATCCAATGGAATTCTTCCATGGGAAGCAGTAGTCAAAAAGCCAAATGATGTACTACATTGGGCAAGTCTGTTGCAAAAGACCTCTTGAAGAGTTTTAAAAGCAAAGTTCACTTTGAGAACTAAGATGCGCCTACTGAAACCACGGTATTTAAAATCACCTCATAGTCCTGTGAAAACTGGACAACGGATAAGGAAGACCAAAGAAGAATTGATGCATTTGAAATATGGTAAAGACTATTAGAATATGGACTATCAGAAGAAAGCAAATATGTACAGACAGAATGCACTATAGAAGGGAGAACGGAGACATTTTGCTTCTTACTTTGGTCATGTTATTAGGAGGGAGCCCTGGAAAACGGCATCATACTTGTTAAAGTTGTTGTTGATGTTAGGTGCCATCAAGTCGGAACTAACCCATAGCGACCTTATGCACAGCAGAATGAAACACTGCCCAATTCTGGGCCAACCTCACTGCTGTTGCCACACTTGAGTCTATCAATGCT
>NW_006408602.1:3415580-3427021 GCF_000296735.1 Chrysochloris asiatica | reverse complement strand
CTCTTGATCCTTGGTTTTCAGTAAGGTAAGGTGTTGCAATCTTATGAATGTTTTGGTGCAGCTTTTGTCGAAATATATAAATTTTAACTATTGATTTCATGTTTTGTTTACCAAGGAGCAAACCAGAGATCATGTATGAAAATGCAAAGGAGGCATGAGCTTATTCAAGATAACCTAAAGAGGGTTTTAAACTTACACGACCTGTAGAATTTTTAGGCTATTTGGAGAACAATTTTACTTAGAGCTCAATGTGTGGAACATTTCATACTGACACCTGAGTTACGTATGCTGTTGTTGTTGTTGTTAAGTGCTGTTGAGTCAATTACGGCCTATAGCGACCCTGTATAGGGTTTCCGAGGTCTGGCTGGTGAGTTTGAACTGCTGACCTTGCAGTCAAGTGCTTATTCTACAGCCCCACACCAGCACTCCATATATTTACAGTTTGTCATATTATAGTGCTTGTGCGTTGCTGGGATGCTGGAAGCTATGCCACTGATATTTTAAACACCAATACGGTACATAAATGGTGGACAGGTTTTAGCTGAGCTTCCAGAATAAGATAGACTAGGAAGAAGGAGAGAAGGAGAGGCAGATGATTTCTAAATGCTTTTACCAATGGAAATCCTTATTAATTGTGGTATACTGTCAGATAGCCATAGAATACTGAGTATTGAAACATGGTGAATAACATTAGAATAGAATGATGAAATCATGGGACAATATCATTAATATCACATGCAAATAAAATTTTGTTAAAGGTAAATTTAAAAACAGCTGCAACAGTCCATTGAGAGAGAATTGCCCAAGGTTCAAGATGGATCAGATAAGGATGTGAAAGGAGGGATATCATTGTTGATGCAAGATGGATCTTGGCTGAAAACAGAGAATACCAGAAAGATGTTTACCTGTACTTTGTGAAGGCTTTCAACTGTAGATCATGACAAGCTATATACAACATTGCAGAGAATGAGTATTCCAGGACACTTAATTGTGTTCATGAAGAATCTGTACATGACAAAGAAGCAGTCATTTGAACAAAACAAGGGGACACTAAAACGTTTTTAAATCAGAAAAAGTGTGTGCAAGGGTTGTATTCTTTCACCATATGTATTTAATCTGTACATAGAGCAAATAATCTGAGAAGCTGGATTATTTGGCATCAGGACTGAAGAAAGACTCATTAACAAACTGTGGTATTCAGATGATACAACCTCGCTTGCTAAAAATGAAGAGAACTTAAAATATTTACTGATGAAGATCAAAGACCACACAGCCTCAATGTAAAAAAAAAAAAAAAATCCTTATCAATAGAGCAATAAATCAATCATGATAAATGGAGAAAAGATAGAAGTTGTCAAAGACTTCATTCGCTTGGACCTACTATAAGCACTCATGAAAGCAACAGTCAAGAAGTCAAACATCATATTGCTTTAGACACATTTGCTGCAAAAGATCTCTTTAAAGTGTTCAAGAGCAAAGATGTCAGTTTGAGGACTAAGGTGCCCCTGACCCAAGCCACAGTATTTTCAGCCACCTCATATGCATGTGAAAGTTGAACAATGTATAAAGAAGACCTTAGAAGAATTGATGCATTTATGTTATGATTTTGGAGGAGAATATTAATATAGCATGGACTGCTTAAAGTACAAACAAATCTGTGTTGGAGGAAGTTGAACCAGAATGCTCCTTAGAAGCCAGCTACTCATTGGAAACCCTATACAGGGTTGCTATGAGTCAGAACCAACTTGACAGCACTTAACAACAACAATTTATGCCATTTCAAAACCTAGGCATTAGGGAAATTTACTCATTTAATGTTCAAAACAAACAAACAAAAAGCAACACAAGCAAAATCTATTACAATAGACTTCAAAAATTCAGACCATAACTTTAGTTTTGCTGTAATTCATTTATATTGATTTAAACTATAGATTTGTTAGCTTAGTCTTGGCAATATTTTTGCTAAGTAGAAAGAATACCATAGTATTTATATTAATGCCATAAATCCTAAGAATTTTTCTGAATTGTATAAACAGAGACCTTATAATTATTTATATGAGTTAAGAATGCTAATATGCATAAATTAATGTTATATTTATTTTGAAAAAAGGTACTTAATTACCATATACAATTATTAGAATGCCAGACCTAAAGGGGTTTTAAATGTCATCCTATTCCTTCAGTTGATAGATGGAGAACTGAAGGCCAGGTATCAGATTGACTTGTTCAAGCCATACATGTAGAAAAGAAACTGGAACATGCCATTCCTGAATAGTAGTCAAATTATTTTTATACCATACTAGTTTCTACAATCTACAAAATGAAGATAATCTTTCTTAAATTTTATTTTATTGGGATTTGGGTGAACGTTACAAAGTAAGTTATCTTTCAGATCAGCAATTAAGACACATTTGGTTATGTGACATTGATTGTAATCCCTAACAATACTATTACCTTTTCATTTCTGTGTTTACTGTTTTCATTCAAGCTTTTTTCCCTCTCCCATTCTGCCTTATGAGCTTTAACACTGGGCAAATGCTGCTCTTTTGATTTCATATGGCTGATTGTTCTAATGCGTGCCTGTATCCCTGTTGTTACTGTGTACCTTATAGACCTATCATTTGGCTGAAAGTTGCATCATGGTAGTGAATACAATCCCATGTTTGAATGATGTGTCTTGGGGTTTCAACAGTTTCTATCAGAGCAATAAGCCTTGTCTATTTTAGGAAATTGAGTGACTGAAAACACTCCTCTTGCAAGTGTAATCACATTGAACAATCTTTATGGTCCTTTTCCTCCCAAACACATTTTAAAATTTAGCATTAGAGCAACATCTATATTGGTACCAAAATTTTCTCTAAAGAACTAAGAATAAATAATTACTTGTTAAATAAAGTACAGAGAGCTGTGCATACTAACCCTCAACATTTTTGTAAGACTGAGGAAATATTATGTCTTGGGTTTCTCCAGTGCCTCTCATCAGAATGATACATTCTCTAGTTGCTCCCACTTAGCATTATCCCACCACTTTGTATAAAATACTACATTTCAGAAGTAAACAGTTTCAGCAACATTAAAGTGCAAACCTTATGAAGTTAGCCTCAACAATCAAGTTGTTCTGTGTTTGTTAGGTACCGTTCAGTTTCATTACTGTTACCACCATGCCAATCCATCCTGTTGGGGATCTTTCAGTTTTTCACTGCCTCTCCACTTTATTGAGCATGATGTCTTTCTCCAGGGACTGATCTGTCCTGAAAACATGTCAAAATTTTGAGAGATGAAGTCTTGCCATCCTGGCTTATCAGGAAAATTCTGGCTGCTCTTCTTCCAAGACAGATTTGTTTGTTCTTCTGGTAGTCCATGGAACTCTTAATATTCTTCTCCAGCTATAATTCAAATGCATTAAGTCTTCTACAGTCTACTTATTCACTGTGCAACTTCCACATGTATATGAGGCAATTGAAAATACCATGACTTACTTGGGTCAGGCACATGTTATCTGCAAACAGATATCTTTCTCTTGAACACATTACGGAGGTCTTTTGTAGCAGATTTGCCTAATGCAATGTATCTTATTTCTTGATGCTTCAACGCATGTTGATTGTGGATCCAAGCAAAATGAAGTCTTTGACAGCTTCAATATTTTCTCTGTTTATCATGCATGATGTTTTTACTGGTCCAGTCATGAGAATTTTTGTTTTCTTTACATTGAGGTGTAACCCATACTGAAGACTTATTTTAAGTTCTCTCCACTTTTAGTAAGCAAGATTTTATCATCTGCATATCACAAGTTGTTAAGGAGTCTTCCACCAATCTTGATGCCTCATTCTTGTTTATATATCTAATTCAACTTCTCAGATTAATTGCTCACACAGATTGAATAAGTATGGTGAAAGTATACAACCCTGGTGCACACCTTTCCTGATTTCAAATCCTTCAGTATTTGCTTCTGTTCTAACAACTACCTCTTGGTCTACATACATATTCTTCAGGAGCACAATTAAGTGCTCTGGAAAACCCATTCTTCACAATGTTATTCATAGTTTGTAAAAATCCACACAGTCAAAAATCTTTGCATAGTCAATAAAGCACAAGTACACATCTTTCTGAAATTCTCTGCTTTGAGTCAAGATCCAGATGACATAAGCAAATATCCTAGTTCCATATCCTCTACTGAATCCAGCTTGAATCTCTGACTATTCCCTGTTGATGTACAGTTGCAACCATTTTTGAATTATCTTCAGCAAAGTTTTACTTGCATGTGATACTAATTATTTTGTTTGTTGATTTTCACATTCTGTTGGGACACTTCTCTTTAGACTAGGCACAAATATATATCTTTTCCAATTGGTTGGTCAGGTAACTGTCTTCCAAAGTTCTTGGCATAGATGTGTGAGATCATCCAGTGATACATCAGTTTTTTAAAAAATTTCAATTTGTTTTCCATCAATTCCCAGAGCCTTACTTTTCACCTATACTGTCAGTTCAATTTGAACTTCTTTCAGTACCATTGGTTCTTGATTACATGCTCCCTCTAAAATGGTTTAACAATGACCATTTCTTTTTGGTATAATGTCTCTGTGTATTCCTTTTATAATTTTTAAAATACTTCCTGTATTATTTAATATTTTGTCCATGTTGTTGTTACTAAGTGCCATCGAGTCGATTCATATTCATAGCTATCCTGTATAGGGTTTTGAGGAGCAACTGATAAGTTTGAACCACTGACCTAGCAGTTCAAACCGACCTTGAGGCAGAGTATCCTGTGGTGCCACAATAGAATCCTTCAATATTGTAAGTCGTGCCTTGAATTTTTCTTCAGTTCTCTTATCTTGAGAATTGCTGAGGGTGTTCTTCCATCTTGGTTTCATATCTCCAAGTATTTGAATAGTTCATTATAATGCTTGACTTTGTCTTCTCGAGCAACCCTTTGAAATTTTTTGTTCAGCTCTTTTACTTCCTCTTTTCTTCCAATTGCTTTAGGTTCTTCTCTAAGCACAAGAGCAAGTTTTAGTCTCTTCTAACATCCATTTTAGTTGTTTCTTTCTTTCCTGTCTTTTTAATGACCTTTTGGTTTCTTCCTGTATAGTGTTCTTGATGTCATCACACAACCCTTCTGGTCTTCAATCATTAGTGTCTAATGCATCAAACATGTGCTTGAGGTGGTCTCTAATTTCAGGGTGATATATTTGAAGTATTATTTTGGCTCTCATAGAGTTGTTTTTATTTTCTTCAGCTTCATCCTGAACTTGCATCTGAGCAATTGATTGCTCCACAGTTTGCCCCTGGTCTTATTTTGGCTATGATATTGATATTCTCCATTGTCTCTTTTCACAGATGTAGTCAATTTGATTTCTGTGTATTATACCTGGTGAGGTACATGTGAATAGTCATCTTCTCATTATGTTGTTTAAAAGAGGTATTTCTAACAAAAAATTACAGGTCTTGTAAAAATCTATATGATCTTCAGCATCATTTCCATCATCAAGGCTATATTTTCAAACTTTTGCATTCACCATTCATCAGTAAGTATCAATGAATCTTGATCACATGTTTGATCAATTTCAAACTGAAGAATGTGGTAGAATTCTTCAGTTCCATCATCACTAACTTTAGTGTTTGGTGCATAAATTTGAATGATAGAGGTATTAGCTGATCTTCCTTTGTACTTCAGGATAGATCTTAAATTGTTCTTTTTGATGATGAATGCAACACCGTTCCTCTTGAATTTGTCATTTCTCATATAGCAAGTCATATGATTATCTGATTAAAAATGGCCAATACCTTTCTATTTCAACTCACTGATGCCTAAGATGTTAACCTTTATACATTTGGTTTCATTTTTTATAAACTTCAATTTTCCTAGAGTCATACTTTGTATGTTTCAGTTCTGTTTACTAATGCATTTTTGTAGCTGTTTCTTCTCATTTTGAATTGCACCCCATTTGCAAATGAAATCCTAAATGTTTTGCTCCATTCATGTTATTAATGTCAACTCTACCTTGAGGAGGTAGCTCCAGTTGCATTTTGAGTGGCTTCTAACCTGAGGGGCTCATCTCCTGGCACTATACCTGACAATGTTCTGCTATTATTCATTAGGTTTTCAGTGACTAAACATTCAGAAGCAGTTTGCCTCTTCTTCTTCCTAATCTTTCTTAGTCTGAAAGTTCTGTTGAAACCTGACCACCATGGGTGGCTCTGGTAATATTTAAAATATGGTGGCATAGCTTCCAGAATCATGTAGTAGGACAACCTAACAGACGAATGTTGGCAATAATCAAGTAACACATTTTTATTGAACTCCTCTCTTACATTTATCATGGTACCAGAACAGTGCTTGATAAATGTAAGGAATGAATCTCACATTCAAGGAAATCTTACCATCCTGGGGAGGAGATAGAGTTAATTTATTTTAAAATATTAAACAGAAGAACTGTGTGCTATATTGTACCACTCTGAATTTAAACTGAAATAAAATTTCTAGGAAGAATAATCTTCTTTATGTTCCCTTAGTTCTTTATACCTTTCTTTGGTATTTTCTTTACCCTCAACTTTGGGGGAAAAAAAAGAAAAAAGTATAGACATTTTGAGGGGGATTACCAATGTTTTTTTTTAAAAAACCAAATGAACATTTTTGAACTGATTGATAAGTAAAGGAGGCCTTGTGAAGCATTGTAGAATAAGCAATGGACTGCTAAACACAAAATGGGTGGTTCAAGCCCACTAGCTGCTCCTTAGAAACCCTATACAGGGTTGCTTGGAGTCAGAACCAACGTGCTGGCACTTTACAACATAATAAATAAAATAAATCATTAATACATATTTGTATAGACAAGTGATATGATAAAATTGGGTTTTAGGAAAATTAGTGTCAGGCTCTAGTATGCAAGCTGGGTTAGAAATGAAAAGACTTACATAAGAGAGGAAGACATTTTCAGTAATTCCAAATGATATAATGTAGATATGTTGGAATTGCGAAAACAACTTCAAAAATTAGTGACTTAATGTAATAGAGGTTCATTTCTTTTTTGCGTTGCAATCCATTATGGTTTAGTGTGGAACCTGACTACACAAAATCATACAGGGACCAATTATATCTATTAGCATCTTTAATTTGAGGCTTCAAGTTCAAATTAGAATTTCATCAGTCATTAGACTGGAGAGATGAGGAAAAAAAGAGAGATATGATACTATTTCTTCTGAATAAAGCAAAGAGGTCTGAACATTGTAGTTTAATTGCTTGCCACTAAGAGGAAACTGGTTTGTGAGCATCTTGTCATCTCTGTACAGGCTAAGAAAATGAATGTTTAAGCTAGAAAAATGAAGATAAACTGAGAGTTACTGAATATTTACTATGGACATGCACTGAGTAATACATAAATATTTCCCACATTTGCCTTATGATAATGATCATTTAGGAACCTTATTAAAGCCTAGTTCCCAGACCTTATGAATCATTTTCCGGAGAAAGGGTCTTAGAATCTATTTTTAAAATAAGTATTCCCAGTATTCCCATTGATTTTTATCACTAGAAAAATTTAAGAAAGATTTGAGAAACAGAACAGAAATCTGTTTTAGGACTATTTTTATTGCCTCATTTTACACCTGATGTTAGAGGAGGTAAATAAGTTGCTCAAGGTCACAGAACTAGGGGAGGACATAAATAGGATCTGAACATAGTTTCACGAGATTCTATAATCCAAGCATTTACATTTTCCTTTATCCTGCCTCTTCATAAAAATCGATACTAACTGGAATTGCTCTCAAGGTAATCCAGGACCTCAGGTGCTGTTTTCTTTTTTCTAAATGCTGTAACACTGATAATTTTAATTTCTTACTTCTGAGTAACAAGGTGAATTAGTATCCTCAGACTACTTTAACAAAGTACTACAAATTGGGTATTTTACAGGAACAAATTTATTGACTCTCTGTTCTGGAGATTAGTAGTCTCAATTCAGCATGTTCTTTCCAAAAGCCTTAAGGGAAGATCCTTTTTTGTCTGTCCTGGTTTCTGGTAGTCTCAGGCATTCCTTGGCTTGAAGCTGTAGCATAATTTGGAGTGCACATGGCTATCTTCCTTCTGTCTCTGTGTCACTTTTTTTTTAGAATACTACTCATACTGGATTGGAGTCTTGGTGTGGTGTCGGGGTCCAGCCTCGATGGGGAAGTGGGTTTCACAAAGTTGGGGGGTCTGGTAGGCGAAAGATATAGCATAGAGACAAAGAGACAATACAGACACAAAGAGACAGACACACAAGGTTGATGCAAACTGATGGGCAGACAGTTCTGCTGCAGACATTGCACACTAAACTAACTCTAGGTGGGATGTCTGGATAGGCGAGAGAGAAAAAAACACTCGGAGACCAGAGTGGATACAAGCTGGCAGGCAGATAGTCCTGCTGCCAATAATGCACGCAGAACTAGCTAAACCCCAGTCTTTTATTAACTTTTTAAGGAAGAGATCTTTATAGAAGAAGAATGTGATTATTCAGATAAGACAATGCTTAATGATTCACAGAGACAATCTTTAAGATAATTCCCGAATACATCATGAGTCAAGTAAGCTATTATAGATTAACCTTTAGGCCTATATGACTTAGGGCAGCGACTTGTACTCAAGGACGTCTAACCTACTTTTAACACTTAATCACTAGTGGGTAAAGGTGAAAGACTTAAAAGCTCATATAAAGGTTAGTTTATAATTTCTGACGGGATTTAAGCTGTTTTTTCTCTGCTTTGCAAATACATGCATTTGAACAAGATTTCAAACATTTAGCTTTATTTGTTAAGCTAGTAATCCTTTCTTCCTTACTGGTTTTAACCTTTCTAATGAAGGTGAGGTTTCACCTCCACCTTCCTTTTCCTCGTTCTGGGTTCCATATCCAAATGCTACAATGTTTACTGTATCCTCAGGGGGAGGATGAGCATCTGGATCAAACTGATTATACCCAAGGGTGGTTTGAAGGGGCTGCCACCATTGTCCCTTAATCCAGTATGCCCAGAATTTACCACTCCACCTCAAGTGAATACCCTGGGCAGTTCTTCTCCAGAACCTCCCTGCATAATCCCAGCAAATCTGCCCTTGTTCTTCTTGAGTCGTATGAGGAAGTTTTACTGCCTCAGTTCTAGGGGGAAGTTTGGTTTTAATTATTGTACATGGACATCAAGAGCTCATGTTTTAAGTTAATATCAAAACATAACTGAATAGTTAGATAGGGAGCAGTTCTGACATTCATCCCAGGTGGCTATAGCCTGTTCCTCAAAAAGATTTGTTCCTAGGACCCCACATACTGCTAATACCTTCAAGGTAGTGACATTTACAGTGGAGCCATTAAAATAGGCATTACGTACATTAACATTTTCCCAAAAGCTACAATTACCGGAGTTAGAAGCATAAAGAACAAGTACAGAATGAACAATATTAAGACTAAAGAGAATTGCACAGAGGTAGCCATCCAGTGAGTTTTTAAAGACCTATGAACCCGGGACGCCAGGAGGACGCTTCCTTGGCCCTCAGGGTCCATGTGAACCTGGGACGGCAGGTCACTTCCTTGGCCCTCAGTGTCCATGGTTCGCAATTCTGAAGAGGGCTCCTGAATTGGATTTTCATCCATCTTGTCACAGGGCCACAGCTTCTCAGTATGCTGTCCCCAGCAGTGTGGCACTGTAGAATAAGCACTGGACTGCTAACTGTAAGGTTGGTAGTTCAAACCTACCAGTCACTCCTTGAAAACCTTGTACAGGGTTGCTATGAGTCAGAACTGACTCTATGGCAATTTCCAACAACAACAGCAACAGTAACAGCAACTCAGATGGATTAGGATCTGCAATAGTCAGGTATGACTTCATGTTAATTTAACTGATAACACCTTTAAAGATCCTATGTTTAAACAAGGTCACATTCACAGTTATCGTTGTTTAACTTATCAACAATTTTTTTGAAATGCAATTTAATGTATTACACAAAATATACACATAGACAGCAGAAAGCAAACCATTTCCTTGTATACATTGTTGTTAAGTACCATCCAGTGGGTTTCAAGTCAGTTTCGGATCATAGCAAAACTGTATAGGATTTCCAAAGAGTGGCTGGTGAGTTTGAACTGCCATTCTTGTGATGCAAACCAACCTTGTGGTCCAGTGCTTTACCCCACAGTGCCACACCAGGACACTGAAAGTGTAACATGGATATACACATTCATATGGCTGCAATTATGGAATGAATCTCAGTAACTCACAGTAGTGATCTAAGAACAAATTGAGTTAACTTGGTGGTTCCTGGAAACATAGGCTTGGCCATTTTCAAAAAAGATGCCCTAACATGTTCCAAGATAGGTGGGAGGTCAACTTACTGGACCAAGAGTAAGTCATTGAAGCTGCTGTGAAGAATGGGATGAATAAAAATAAACTTTTGGAGGTAGGGATATGTTACTTTGGTAATGACAAGTAATCCTTGGGAGTAGAAATGTGACTGGACAATCTTTAGTGACAAAAACCTCGAAGGTGAGAATGTACCATTCAGAAAATAAATAAATAAATAAATAAATAAATTAGAAATTCGCTTTCTGGCTAACTGTATGGCAGAAGTTGTTACTCTAAAATAGGATGTAGTGATGGTAGTTATGTGCCCTGGAGTTGGATCCAACTCATAGCAACCCTGTATAAGGTTTTGGAGGCTTTAAAACATTAAAAGAGCAGAAAGCCTCATCTGTTTCCTGTGGAGCAGCTGGTAGATTCGAATTGGTGACGAGGTTAGCAGCTTAGCTTGTAATCCACTACTCCACCTAAGATCCATAAAATAAGATGTAGAGGTGTCTATGAGAAGGCAATGATTGGCAGAACAAACAAGATGGCAGATAGGGTAGAAGAGCAGTAAGGAGCTCCATCAGCAACAACACCGAATACCAGACCAAGCAGGCTCAGGGAATAGGCCCAGAACTCTGAACCACATATAAAGGAATATTTAGAAAGTTGGAAGGCTTACAGCCAGTGGAATTTGTATCAGAAGCAATAAATCCAGTGCTTTTTAATGCAAGACATTCAGCTGCTACCTGAGCAGCCATCTTGGGCAAGACTAAATGGGGGAATAATCAGAGCAGCCACGGATGCCTGACAGAACAATGGAGATAAAGGTGTGGACAATGTTTTTTTGATAGCTGTTCACTGGTCTCTTGCTGTCTGTGTACCTCTATTCTGGTGACTAGAGGAGGTGCTTGAACAACTGGACACCCCACCTCCACCTCCAGAGAGTTCTATTACATATGCACACAGATCTCCACAAAATTTAAAGGGACAGTTTCCACTTAAAACCAAACAGTAGCGCAAAACAGCCACAGCCAGCCCTGAACTATTTATCACTAGGAAAAACATCCTAATGGGAGTTCTGTGGGCTGAGAACCAACAAGAACAGATAACAATGAGAGATTGACATACATGGCAAC
>NW_006408602.1:3412078-3413940 GCF_000296735.1 Chrysochloris asiatica | reverse complement strand
TCGCCTCTGTACACAGGGTAGATAGGGATGAGCAACTTAGACATTGTCTATCTAAAATGAGGGGGCAATAAAGGCGACAAGATTCTTAAGATTCAATAGTGAGTAATTGTTATCATGACTAATTGCGACTGTCACAATTTGTAAAGGTAGAAATTTTGTAACAAAAACAGGGGAGTGGTTAATCTTAGAGTTTAGAAACAAAGGACTCTAGGATCATCAAGGGAGAAGAGCACAAGTGGAATGCGAGACCTTATCCAGAAAAGCAGCGACACCAGGGATGGAGGCAGAGATGGGGACATGGAGAGAGGGAGCAGCTGAGGACTCTAGATTCACGGGAAGAGAGGGAAGGTACTGGCATCCAGGAAGCAGACTTGCAAATTGTGCCCTTTGGTGGTGTAAATTATTATATATGCCTGAGTGTTTTTTTTTTTTTTAAAGAGTTAAAGTGAATAGAGAAAAACACTGTTAACTAATGGTACATGGAGGGGATTATAATCATTGTAATGAAACAAGGTGTATAATTTGTTGAATGTAAAATTGATAATCTGCTCTGTAAATTTACACAATCTACAATAAAAACCTTAAGAAAAAAGAAGGCAATGATTGCTAACACTGTGCAGCTGGAGGAGCAGTAATCAGTGGTAAGATCAGATCTTCCTGGGCTTCCAATATAATTATCTGGATACTCAGAAGGACTGATAGGAGCCTTAAATGGTCATAAGATGCTGGCTGGGACCGAATATAAGATCAATAAGCCAATTTATGGCTCCATAGTTGGCTATACAATTAGTGTGTGTAATAAGATCAAGCTAGCAGGCAACATAGAGGCAAAATGACCACATCACACATCATCCGCTTTGTGGGCAAATCATACAGTGAAGTGTCTTACTACCAACTCTGCATCTGTCTACATGGAAAGATCTTTTTACCTTTAGGGACTTTAAATGATAATGTGAAAATTAAGCACATATAACCCTGTGAAGGATTTTAAGAAATGTAGAATATGTTAGTGGCCTGGTATATGTGAGACCTGGTTCAAACCTTTCTTTTACTATGCTTTGGTTCTGTGTCCCTGAGTAAATTATTAGCATATCTGAGCATTACATCTTTGTCTATCAAATGGGGAAATAGTATTTAATTTGATTGGTTGTTGTAATGATTAATAGTAATGTACAAAAACATCTTGCACAGTACCTCACACAAATGTCCAACAAATAATGGTTCTTCTATTTAATGTTTCAAAAAATGTAATTATTTTCATTCACTGTGTGTTATGTTCTTATTGTGAAGTGCTGTGGAGTTGGGACCCTGTATAGGGTTTTCGAGGCTATGAATCTTTGTTGTTAGGTGCCATCGAGTCAGCTCCAACTCAGAGCCACCCTATGTACAACAGAAAGAAACACTGCCAGGTGCTACATCATTTTCACAACTGTTGTTAAGCTTAAGCCCATTGCTGCTGCCTCTGTGCCAGTCCATTTCTTGGGTGTCTTCCTCTTTTTTGCTTACCTTCTATTTACCAAACATAATGTCCTTCTCTAGAGACTGGTTCCTCCTAATAATATGACCTAAGTACGAGAGCCGATGCTTTCCCCTCCTGGATTCTAAAGAGCATTTTGGCTATACTTCTTCCAGCACAGATGGATTTGTTTTTCAGACAGTCCATAGTACTTTCTTCTGAATCTGAGCAAATAATCTGAGAAGCTTGGCTATATGAAGAAAAACGTGGCATCAGGATTGGAGGAAGACTCATTAGCAACCTGCAATATGCAGATGATACAATCTTCCTGCTGAAAGTGAAGAGGACTTAAAATATTTACAGATGAAGATCAAAGAGCACAGCCTTCGGTATAGATTACATCTCA
>NW_006408602.1:3406769-3411538 GCF_000296735.1 Chrysochloris asiatica | reverse complement strand
TAAGGTAGAGGGTCAGAAAAAAAGAGGAAGATCCCCAACGAGATGGATTGGCCCAGTGGCAGCATCGATGGACTCAAGCGTGGCAACAGTAGTGAGGTTGGCCCAGGATTGGGCAGTGTTTCGTCTTGCTGTGCATTAGGTCACTATGGGTCGGTACCGACTTGATGGCACCTAACAATACAACATAGCACTTTCAATATTCTTCTCCAACACCGTAGCTCAAATGTGTCAATTCTTCCATGGTCTTCCTTATTCATTGTACGACTTTCACATTCATATAAAGCTATTGAAAATACCATGACTTGGGTTAGGGGAATACTAGTTCTCAAACTGATATCTTTACTCTTGAACTCTTTAAAGAGGTCTTGTGTAGCAGATTTGCCTAATGCAATCTGTTGTTTGGTTTCTTGACTGCTGCTTCCATGTGTGTTGATTGTAGATCCAAGCAAAATGAAGAGTTTGACAAGTTCAATCTTTTCTCCATTAAATATCCTCTTTTGAATCTTGCTTGAGTTTCGGGAAATTCCCTGTCGATGTACTGTTGCAGCCAGTTTTGAATTATTTTCAACAAAATTATACTTGCATGAGATATTAATGACAGTGTTCAATGATTTCCACATTCCGTGGGTCACCTCTCTTTGGTATGGGCACAACTATGGGTCTCTTCCAGTCTTTTGGCCAGCTATCTTCCAAAATAAGTGAATGAGTGCCTACAGTGCTACATTAGTGTGGTGAAACATTTTAATATGTCTTCCATTGATTTCTGGAGCTTTGTTCTTTGCCAGTGTTTTCAGTGCAACTTGGGCTTCTTCCTTCAGTATGATTGGTTCTTGATTATTTGCTGCAATCTGGAATGGTTGAACATTGACCATTTCCTTTTGGTCCAGTGACTCTGTGTATTACTTCCGTCTTCTTTTGATGCTTTCTGCATTATTTAGTGTTTTGCTCATTGTTGTTATTAAGTGTTGTTACATCAGTTCCAACTCATAGCAACCCTACGTGGGGATTCTGAGGAACTGGTGGCTTTGAACTGCTGACTGTGTGGTTCACTGTTCACACTAACTCCTGTCCACAAAAGCTCCAGACCAGGAGTTTTGGTCACAGAATCTTTGAATATTGCAAGTCAAGGCAGATTTTTTTTTCTTCAGTTCTTTCAGCATGAGTAATACTGATATGTTCTTCCCTTCTGGCTTTCTAACTCCAGGTCTTTGCACATTTCAATATAATAATTGACTTTATCTTCTCTAGCTGCCATTTGAAATGTTCTGGTCAGCTCTATTACCTCCTCATCTCTTCCTTTTGTTTTAGAATCTCTACCCTGGAGAGCAAGTTTCAGTTTCTCTTCTGATATCCTTTTCCTTCTTTCTTATCTTCTTAATGACCTTTTGCTTTCTTGCTGTATGGTGTACT
Source organism: Chrysochloris asiatica (assembly GCF_000296735.1). Taxonomy (NCBI): domain Eukaryota; kingdom Metazoa; phylum Chordata; class Mammalia; order Afrosoricida; family Chrysochloridae; genus Chrysochloris; species Chrysochloris asiatica. Next base: position 3,410,128 of record NW_006408602.1, on the reverse strand, counting down.
TCATGTCATCCCACAAGTCTTCTGGTCTCCAAGCATAAGTGTCTAATAAATCAAATCTATTCTAGAGATGATCTCTAAATTCAGGTGGGATGTATTCAAGGTTATATTTTTTTCTTTCGTGGACTTGTTTTATTTATTTATTTTCCAGTTTTAGCCTAATCTTTCATATGAACAATTGATGACCCATTCAACAGTATTTCCCTGGTCTTATTTTGGTTGATGATATTGAGCTTGTTCATCCCTTCTCTCCACAAATAGAGTCAACTTGATTCCTGTGTATTCCATCTCGTGAAGTCCATGCGTATAGTCATTTCTTTTGTTGTTTTAAAAAGGTATTTGCAATGAAGAAATTATTGGTCTTGCAAAATTCTATCATTCGATCTTCAGCATCATTTCTATCACCAAGGCTGTTTTCAACTACTGATCCTTCCTCTTTGTTTCCAACCTTCACAGTCACATCAGTAATTATCAAAGCATCTTATTTGCATGCTTGATCAATTTCAGACTGAAAAAGTTGGTAGAATTCTTGAGTTTCATCATCACTGGCTTTAGTGATTGCTGCATTAATTTGAAAATAGTGGTATTAGTTGGTCTTCCTTGTAGGCATACAGATATTATCACAGACAGCATTATACTACAAGATAGGTCTTGAAATGTTCCGTTTGGTGATGAATGTAACATCATTCATCTTCAATGCCATTCCTGGCAGAGCAAACCGTATTATTACCAGATTTTAAATGGCCAACGCCAGTTCATTTCAGCTCACTACTGCCTAGGTTATTAATGTTTATGCATTCAATTACATTTTTGATAACTTCCAATTTTCCTAGAATCACACATCATACATCTTTTGTTCTAATTATTAATGGATGTTTGTAGCTATTTCTTATAATTTTGAGTTGTGCTCCCTCAAGGGCCTGAAAGCTTTACTTCATTTGGACTATCACAGTCAACTCTACTTTGAAGAGGCAGCTCTTTCCCAGTCATATTTTGAGTGCCTCCAACCTGAGGATCTCATCTTCTAGTACTATATCTGACAATATTCTGGTGCTACTCATAATGGTTTCATTTTCTGGCACTATATATGACAAAGTTCTGCTGCTATTCCTAAGGATTTCACTGGCTAAATATTCAGAAGAAGTCTGCTTGTCCTTCTTTCCAGTCTATCTCAGCCTGGAAACTCAGCTGAAACCTATCTACTATGGGTGACCCAGTTGGCATTTGAAATACCAATGGCATAGTTTCTAGCATCACAGGAACATGCAAGCCACCACAGTATGACAAACTGACAAATGAGTGGTAGTTATCTGACAATATTCTCGTGCTATTCTTAGTGTTTGCATTTTCTGGCACTATATCTAACCATGTTCCACTGCTAGTCATAAAATTTTCAGTGGCTAAACTTACAGAACTGGTAGTTTCGAACTGCTGACCTTGCGGTTTGCAGCCTGCTATGAGTCAGAACCGACTCCACGGCACATAACTAACCAACAACCAAACTTTCAGAAGTTGTCTGCCTCTCCTTCTTCCTTGTCCATCTTAGTCTGGAAACTCCACTGAAACCTGTCCACCCTGGGAGACCCTGTTAGTATTTAAAATATAAGTCATACAACTTCCAGCATCACAGCGACATACATCTTTTCTCTAGCAGAGTGGTCAATGGTCTCAGGCTGCTGACCTTGTGGTTTGAAGTCCAGTATTGATCCTACAGTAGCCACAGTCCTCCCTCTATTCACTGTATGACATGCATTGTTTCACTGCATGACATGAGTAGTGGGTCAAAGTATTAGCTCAATTTATAGGAAAGCGGATAGACTTTGTGGTTATTTAGTTAATAAGCTCTTTTTTCAAGGCTGTAAAAATGGTGTGTGGATGTGTCTGACCTCTAGTCACAATCTGGAAGAAGAGTTAAGATCAACATCAGCAGCAGTCCAAGGTTGATTCCTATGAGTTGGAGGTCAGACATGCCTCCACCCTCCAAATTTTATACCAATTCTGACCCCAGCCACCCCTCCCATGGAACTCTTTACTTCCCTGCTGTGTTCCATTATTCATCGCAATGGCCACACAGAACCCACAAACAATATTTATGATGATAAGGTTTAATAGGAAAGTACTGGTGTGGCACTGTAGAGTAAGCATTGAACTGCAAGTCATTCTAACCTACCAGCTGCTTTTCAGAAACTGATTTGGCTGCACTTAACAATAATAGGTTGCAATTCAGATCAGAAATGTTCAGGATACAGTTCTTCAGAACATCCTCAGGAATAACCAAGCTGCAAGTTCCTTGGACTGCCTTTGCCCCACCCTACCCTCAGGCAAGTATTACAAAGGTCTTTTAATCAACTCAAAGACACTTAGCATCAGTATCAATAAGTGCTTAGAGCAACCCACTCCGCCAGCAAATCTCCTGATTAAAGGTACTAGGTTTTTTTGCTTCTGGGCAGAGAAGCCCCTTGGTGGTTCCTGCCAGGATTCTGGTTCTGCTGCCTCTGCTTCTTTGCCAACATTTCTTGCCATCTATGGTGTCACAATTTTCCTAGATTGAGGAATTTCAGCACATGGATTTCAGATGCAAAGGATGAGTTCCACTCTTGGCTCTTTTATCTTGATGGTGATGAAGCCCCACTCTCCTCAAGGGAGATGGCTCATTTATGCCTAGTGGCGAGGTAAAACTGACCAATCCTCACATTAGGGCTCCATATGTCTTATTTGCAAGGTTCCATCCCCACAAGAGAGTCCTGGTGTGGCGCTGTATGATAAACACTGGACTGTAAACAAAGTCTGAACTGCAAAGTTGGTGATTCAAATCCATCAGCCACTTCTTGGAAATGCTATACAGGGTTCCTATAAGTTGAAGCTGACTTAATGGCACGTAACCACTACCACAACAACATCCCTACAAGAATGCCATGTATCCTATTTTAATTGTAAGAAAGCTGGCCAGTCCCTTATGTAGAACACAAGTACTTCATATTTGGATCACCCTACCCTCAAGACTCTTGCTGTGGTGCTGTAGGATAAGCATTGGACTGTGAACCACTAGGTCAGCAGTTCAAATCCACTAGCTGCTCCTCAGAAACCCAGGGTTGCTATGAGTTGAAACCCATGCGACAGTGCCTAATAACAACACACTCTTTTGTCAATTTGTTGTACTGTGGTGGTTTGTGTGTTGCTGTGATGCTGGAAGCAATGCCACCAAGTTTTAAAACACCAATTGGGTCACTCATGCTGGACAGGTTTCAGTGGAGCTTTCAGACTAAGACAGACAGGAAGAAGGAGAGGCAGACCTTTTCTGAATGTTAGCCACTTAATAACACATGAAAAGCAGCAGAACATTGTTAGGTATAGTGCCAGAA
>NW_006408602.1:3403446-3406304 GCF_000296735.1 Chrysochloris asiatica | reverse complement strand
CACCATTTGTCTGTAAGTTTGTTGTACTTTGGTGCTTATGTGTTTCTGTGATGCTAGAAGCTATGCCACTGGTATTTTAAATACAAGCAGGATCACCAGTGGTGGGAGATTTCAGCAGAGCTTCCAAACTAAAACAGACTAGGAAGAAGAAGAGGTGAATTACTTCTGAATGTTTAGTTACTGAAAACCTTATGAATAGCAGTGGAGCATTGTCAGGTATGGTAGTCGTGTTGGTGGTGATGTGCCATGGAGTCATTTCCTTGTAAAGATTTATAAGGCTGTAAATCTTTACAGGAGCAGACAGCCTTATCTTTCTCCCGCAGAACCACTGGTAGTTTCCAACTGCTGTCCATTGAGATTAGCAGCCTGACTTCTGACCACTATGGTATAAAGCTGGAAAATGAGTCCCTCAGGTTGGAAGGCACTCAAAATACTACTGAGGAAGACCTGCTTCCTTAAAGTAGAGTTGACTGTGATGACACAAATGAAGTAAAGCCTTCAGGTTCTTTATTTGCTGTTGGGACACAATTCAAAATGAGGAGAAACAGCTGTAAACATCTATAATCAGAACAGAAAACCAAAAAGGAAGAACTCACCAGCATTTTTCAAGTGAAAGAATGGAATTAAAAATTAAGGCCTCTTCTTGAAATACTAAAGGAATGAATTATGCAGAAAACATGGAATGTATGAAGTCTGAATTTATGAAAATTGAAAGTTGTAAAAATGTAATAGAATACATAAAGTTTGATATCCCAGGCATTGTTGTTGTTGTTATGTGCCCTTGAGTCGCTTCTGACTCATAGTGACCTTATGCACAGAAAAAACCCAAAGAACAAAAAACACTGCCTAGTGCTGCACCATCCTCACAATTGTTGTTAAGCTTGATCCCAGTGCATCTGTCACTATGCCAATCCATCACATTGGAGGTCTTCCTCTTTTTTTGCTGACCATCCACTTTATCTAGCATGATGTCCTTCTCCAGGGAATAGGTCCCTCCTGAGAATATGCTCAAAGTGTCAAAGAAGTCTCACCATTCTAGTTTCTAAGGAGCATTCTGGTTGTATTTCTTCTAACATAGATTTATTTGCTCTTTTAGTAGTCCATGGTATTTTAATATTCTTCTCTAACACCAGATTGCATATACATCAATTCTTCTGCGGTCTTCTTTATTCACTGTACAACTTTCACCTACATATGAAGCTGTTGTAATCACCATGGCTTGGGTCAGGCATAAGATTAATGAGCTGAAATGGACTTTTATTAGTCATTTTGAATCTGAAAATCATATGGTTGACTATGCTGAGAATGAGAGATTGAAGAGGAATGGTGTAGCATACATTGTCAAAAAGAACATTTCAAGATCTATCTTGAAGTGCAAGGCTGTCTGTGATAGGATAATATCCATATTCCTGTAAGGAAGACCAGTTAATACTACTATTATTCAAATTTGTGCACCAAGTTGCTAAAGTTAGTGATGATGAAATTGAAGAATTCTACCAACTTCTTCAGTCTTAAATTGATCACAGAAGCAATTAAGATGTATTGACAATTACAGGTGATTTTAAAGAGAAGGTTGGAAACAAAGAGGATGAATCAGTAGTTGGAAAATATGGCGTTAGTGATAGAATTACTAGAGACTGCATGATAGAATTTTGCAAGACCATTGGTTTATTCATTCCAAATACCTTTCTTCTTCTTTTTTAAGTTTTTATTGTAAATTGTATGTTATTTTACATGGGAGAATATTAACTTTACATTCATCCTATTGTATTTTGTTTCATTGCAATGATTACAATCCCCTGTATGCATCATCAAACAACTAAAGGGTACACCCCTCACACCTGCCCCCCAGCTGCCAGCACACAGGCCTCTCCTTCCCTGAGTCTAGAGTACCCTCCACCCCCACCCCCAACTGCTTCTTCTCTCCAAGTCATCGTCTTTGTCTCCATCTCTGATGTCGCTTCTTCTCCAGACAGGGTCCTGCACTTCGCTTTTCTCTTTTGATGGTTCCAGGGATCTCCACTCCTGGACTGCAAAATCAACCACTCCCCTCCTTTTGTTACAAAATGTCTACCTTTACCTTTCCAAAACTCACTGTCAGACCTGATAGCAATCATTCCCTATTGAACCACAGGAGTCTTATCCCCATCACCTTTTATCACCCCCATCCAGACAGGTTGGAAACAACTCAGTGGAGATTCTACTTTTCCCTGTACCCTCTGGAACTAGGTTCCCTATTGAAAGCTTGTAAGCCAGTCACTTCTTGCTTTTGTAGCCCCCATCATTTTGGGTAGCCAATGTCTAAGTTTCCCATTCCTGTCTACCCTGTGTACCAAGGGGGTGGGAATGATCCTCACTGTAAAGATTTGTTCACTACTTTGCCATACTTTATCCAAAAACATAGGTCGAGTTCATCTAATTGTAGTGGATTACTTTTTTTCTCTTCTTTCTTCCAGCCATTGATGCCACGCCAAATGGGTACTGTCTGCAAGTGTGGTTGTTTTTGTGCATCTCTTCTCACTTCACATGAGCTGAACACTTCACACTCCGTTCTAGTCCTCTGGGGCCATGTCCCTGCCCCTGGGCCCAGGAGTCCCCAGGTCTCGTCATACTGCTGGCCAACCAGGTCAACAGGAGTCTATTGAATGTGGTCAGACTTAGCTCATAACTTCATTGCTGTTTTCCCCCCACTTCCTATTATCGGTGACCAACGTGGTCAGCAGCAAGACCACATGCCTGGTCGTGTATTCCACTTGAATCTCAGTCTTTGAAGGGGGTTTGCCTTTTGGGGACCTGACCACTTGTGTTGATGACTCCTAGGGGAACAACTTGCTTGTTCTTATAGTAGTCAATTGGAC
>NW_006408602.1:3401347-3403224 GCF_000296735.1 Chrysochloris asiatica | reverse complement strand
ACTTACAAGCTGTCTATGGTGATGTTTCTGGCTATTCCTTTCTCTCCCCTTCAAGTGTCTATTTTACAATAGGATGTAAGGGAAACCAAGATTCAAAAAACAGCCAAGCATTTTAACATCATTTCCCTACTTTTACCCATTCAAACCATGCCTCAATCCTTGTATCTCCAAGCCCTGATGTTCCACAGTTGTGCTTACATCATTATTTACCTCTGTCCTATTTAGCCCATGTAAACCTGCCTGCCTAACTGTTCTCCCATCCACCTTGTTCTTCCTTTCCCCTTCTAGTGTATGCTTGGAGTTTCAGTCTTGGAGGAGGATGTGTCCTGAAGGGACTTGATTAATTGCCTTGATGGCACTCCAGAAAACAACTTGCTTGTTCTTGTAGTAGCCAATCATATAGCTGTTTTTTTTGTTTTTGGATTTTTCCTGCTGTTCTTTCTTTCAAGAAGTATCTTCTGTTCTTCTAACTACTCCAGACTAGTCTGCATGTCCCTTCAAGTGGGAATGTCCTACACACTACAAAGGCTCTGCACGATGCCTATTTCACTGGGAAAGTTCTAGAACCCCTTTTATGTATTCCAGTCAGTTATACACTGAAGACAGGCTTACAAGTTTTCTGTATTCCTGTGTCCCGATATTCTTTTCTATCCCACTCAAGTGTATATTTTAGAATAGTAGGCAAGGGAATCCAACATTCATAAGATAGTTAAGCATTTTAACATTATTTCTCCTCTTTTACCCATTTAGACTATGCCTAGACACCTGTATCACAGAGCCCTGTTGTTTACAAGATTGAACATACATCACTATTTATCTTTGTCCCGTTTAGCCCATGCAAACCTACCTAAGTATTCCCCTGTCTACCATGATCTTCTATCCCCTTCTCCCTTTTGGTGTACTGCCCTCCGCAGCACCGGAACTATGATGTGTCTGTCTCCTACTTGTGCTCTATCGTCCTCTCCCTCCCACTCCTGGTAGCCAACAAAGAAACTTTTTTTTTTTCCTTTCTTTTAGTGTGGCTATCTTTTCTTAAGCCTCATATTTTTAATGTTTCCATGTTCTTCTTGGATTTTCATCTTCTTGGTATGCTGTGAAATATTAATTTTCTTTGAGGTTACTTTATATTCTGTTAACATTTTCCTCCATTTAAAACAAACTATTTTAACCCTGCCTACTACCTGACCTCCTCATCACCTGGATCTCTGTTCCTATATTTTCACCTCATTTCACATTGTAATTGCTTTTATCATTGACCTTCCCAGATCCTCTGAATGCATTCTTGAAGTTATGCTCTGTTCTTCCATCTGTTGATTGAATTCTGAGTGGTGTTGCCACATATGTCAATCTCTGGTTGTTGTCTGTTCTTGTTGGTTTTCAGTCCAAAGAACTCCCTTTAGGATGTTTTGAAACACTGGGTTGGCTTTGACAAACTCCCTTAGCTTCTGTTTATCCTGGAATGTTTTTATTACACCATCATATTTGATTGACAGCTTTTGGTTGGCAGTTTTTTTCTTTCAGGGTTTTATATATATTTATGTCTCCCCATTATCTTCTTGCCTGCATGGTTTCTGCTGAAAGATAGTAGCTAAATCTTATTTGCTTGCCTTTGTAAGTAACACTTCTCTTTTTCCCAGCTGCTTTCAGGATTCACCCTTTAGCTTTGATTTTGGAGATCTTGATTATGATATGTCTTGGTGATTTTCTTTTGGGATCTATCCTTCCAGGGGTTCATTCAGCTTCTTGAATGCTTATGTTTTCATTTTTCAAGATGCTAGGAAATTTTCTTCCAGAAGTTCTTCACCTATCTTCTCTGTGGTCTTCTGTGATTCTTCCTGTTCTGGAATTCCAATAATTCTCAAGTTATTCCTCTTCAT
>NW_006408602.1:3394801-3401064 GCF_000296735.1 Chrysochloris asiatica | reverse complement strand
TTTGTGGAGCATTTAGTTGCACCTCAACATCATTCTCCTGAATTTCTTCTCAGGCAGTTCCAAAGCTCACCCTCCTTCCAATGGGAAGTCAAAGTCTACCTGCAGGTCATTTGTTTCAGTTACATTATCTTGTTTCTGGACATGTGTCAAAATCTTCTACTGTCTCTCAAACATCTTCAATAACTAGATGTGTTTTCAATAATTAGATGGATGTATGTTGCTGTATTATTAAACTTCCTGATTGCCTCCAGGTAGATGTGATCAGGAGATGGGCTTCCTTTTCTACTTTCTTATTACTCAATTCAGAGTAACTGTAGCAGGTGTTAGCTGCATATTTGGTGTATAGCTGCTGGTATTGTTTCTTGCCTGGATGGTGGGATTTTATAGGAGTGTAGCTTGGCAATATGACCACAATTTGTGTTTCTTTTTGAGTAATGTAGGGAGAAAAAATGCCCCCCCCCAAGGTAAAAGGGGAACCAAAAAAACAAAAAATAAAACCACAACAGAAAAACACACATACACAAATACAGATTGGATACTATAGTCTATAATTGCAAAAAAAAAAAAGAATGTAGCGAAATATGAATTTGACTAACATTCCTCACTTAGACTGCTGGAGCCATTCTGGGAGACTCTTCCATTTTAAGCAGCTCCTCTTGACCTCTCCTCCTTCTTAGAGTCTGTGTGCTGTGGTCTTTGCTGAGCAGATCTGTGTGTGTGCATAGTATAACAATCTGGAGGTGTGGGGGGCACCCACTCACTCAAGCACCTCCTCTATTCACCAGAGTAGGGGTGTGTAGCAGTGAGAGATCAGTGAGTAGGAAAAAATGTTCACACTTTAATCGTTGACGATTGGTCAGACCTCTGTGGTGGGAATGCCCCTCTGATCCTGCTTCTGCTCTGTCTCACCCACGATGGCTGCTCCAGCACCTGCTGGCAACTGCAGATCAGAAAACGTCACCTTTCTTTCTTCTGCTACAATTCCCACTAGCAGTAAGCCTTCAATCTTTCTAAATATTCCTTTATATGTAGTTCAGAGGGACTGTCCCTTGAACCTGCTTCATCTGGTATTTTGTGTTATTACTGTTGGAGGTCTGTACCACACGTCTCCCTAATCTGCCATCAAGCCCACCCCTCTGTGATGGTATCTTGATACTAAATTTTAAAATGTGTCTAAACAGAGTGAAATGTATCAGTTGTAAAGGGACAGAGAAAAGGAAGTTTTAAGAGCCCAATATGGGTTGAACTAGATGGTATGATGGAATAGGAATGATCATCTCCAGCTATGGAGCGTCATTTCCAATCTAAGGGTATCAGGGTCTTTGAAAAGGAAGGAGAGTTGTTTGAGCTTAAATGTTGTTTTCCCAAACTCATACAAGATTATATAAGATATGGATTGGAAATTCATAACAGTAAATTTTGATGCATTTTGTTTGTAAAATTAATCCATGATGTATTTGAGTGGTTTTTTCATCTGTCCTACTTGTTGCTGTTAAGTGCCGTTGAGTTGGTTCTGACTCATAGTGACCCTGTATAGTGTTTCTGTTGTTGTTTTTAATGTCGTTGAGTTGGTGCTAACCCTTAGTGACCCTGTATAGGGTTTCTGAGCAGTGGCTGGTGAGTTTGAACTGCCGAACATGCAGTTCAAATGGACTTTGCAGTCTAGTGCATTAACCTACAGCTCACATCAGAACCAGCATTTCCATAGCTCCTATAAAATCTAAATGGGCAATCTAAAGATTTTGCTTAAACTTCCTCTTTTAAAGTAAGTAACGAAGACTTTGAGCCAAGAAAAGTCATTTAATACAGTTTTAATTCCTCAGGTCATTTTATTCTCCCCATATAAGAACAAAGCTCCCAAAGGATAATTTCTCTGAAAAATAATAAATGTACATGGTAGTCCCTTTATATTATTTTGCCTTCATAAATGATTGTCCTTAAAATCTATCATGAATTCTGTCTGAATGACAGCAAGGAGAACTGACTGGTGAGTTTTGGCGAATAGGGACCCAGAAGTCTAAGCAACTCCACTGCTCATTACCACAGAACACTAATCAGGTATGCGTATGTGGGGTATGAGAAAATTTCCATGGTATTTTTCAAAAGCGACTAACTTTAAAGGGAAATAAAAGAATAAAAATAATTTCCTATCTTGAGACAGTTGCTCTGTTAGTCACATTTTTAAAATTTTAAAGTAGAAAATAATTTGATACTCATTGTTCCATTTGGGAAATCAATGTTTGATAATAAAAGTTCTGTCTATGGCTCAATAAATGTCATGTTACATAAGATGAAAAGAAGCCTTGGGATCTTCAAATGCTTCATATTAGATTGTACTTGGGTGCATATTTATGTGCAGCATTTTATAGTTCTTTAGGAATCTATTTCCTCTAGTAATGTTTGTTTCCAGGACCTGAGGGAAATTCTACTAATTTTTCTGGACCTTGAGTAGTAATTTTGGAAGATTAATGTCTCCAGCACCTTTGAGATAGAATAGCATTGTCAAAAAAAGCTTCTTGGGTTTGAATCCGTATTAACTCATTATTAGCTTGTTGTTGTTATTGTTTGGTGATAACAAATCTGTAACAACTCATAGTGACCTTTTGTAAAACAGAGTGAAACATTGCCTAGTCCTATGTCCTCGTCATATGTTTGAACTCATTGTTGCAGGTACTATTTCAATCTATTTTATGAAGGGTCTGCCTCTTTTTTCTTGGACCCTATACTTTACCAAAAGGAGCCCTGGTACCATAGTGGATTATGAGCTGGACTGCTGACTGAAAGGTCAGCAGTTTGAATCTACCAATTGCTTGTTCTGTGGGAGAAAAATGAGGCTTTCTGCTCCCATAAAGATTTATAGCTTCGGAAACCCTTTACAGGGTCGCTATGAATCAGAATCAACTCGGTGGCCCACAACTACTACCATACTTTACCGAGTATGACATCGTTCTCCAGGGAATCATCCTTCTTGATAACATGTCCCATGAACATGAGATGAAGTCTCACCATCCTTGCTCTTAGGGAACATTCTTTTTGTACTCCTGCCAAGATAGATTTCGTTCATTATTCTGAAAATCCAAGGGCATGTTAAATATTCTTCTACCACTCATCTGTCAGGTTGTTGTACAGTGGTGGCTTGTATTTTGCTCTGATGCTAAAAACTATGCCACTGGTATTTGAAATACTAGCAGGGTCACCCATGGTGGACAGGTTTCAGTGGAGTTTCCAGATGAAGACAGACTAGGAAGAGAGGCAGTCTACGTCTGAATGTTTAGTCATTAAAACCATATGAATATCAGCAGAAAATTGTCAGATTATTACCCAAAGAGGAAAACATTGTGAATAGCAGTAGAACATTTTCAGAAGATGAGTCCCTCAAGTTGGAAGGCACTCAAACTACTACCGGGGAAGAGCTGCCTCCTCAAGGTAGAGTTGACTGTAATGATGCGAATGGAGTAAAGCTTTCAAGAACTTCATTTGCTGATGGGTAAACACAAAAAAATGAGGATAAACAACTGCAAACATTCATTAATAATCAGAACATGGATTGTATGAAGTTTAAATCTAGGATAAGTGGAAGTTATCAAAAATGAAACAGAATGCATAAAGGTAGATATCCTAGACATTGTTGTTGTTGTTAAAGTGCTGTTGAGTTGGGTTCTGACCCATAGCAACCCTGTATAGGGTTTCCAGGGAGCAGATGGTGAACTTAAACCACAGACCTCCCAGTTCAAAGTGGACTTTGCAGCCCAGCGCATTAACCAACAGTGCCACACCAGGACTCCATCCTAGGCATTAGTGAGCTGGAAATGGACTGGAATTGGCCATTTAAAATCAGACGATCATATGGTTTATTATGCTGCAAAAGATAATTTGAAGAGGAATGGCACTGCATTCACTGTCAAAAAGAACATTCCAAAATCTATTGTGAAGTACAATGTGGTCTGTTAAAGGATAATATCAATAAACCTATAATCAAGACCACTGTAATTCAAAATTACATGTCAAACATTAAAACCAGTAATGATGAAATTGAAGAATTCTGCTAGTACCTCCAGTCAGAAGTTTATTAAACATGCAATCAAGATGCATTGATAATTACTAGTGAATGGAATGAAAAAGTTGGAAACAAAGAGGAATGATCAATAATTGGAAAATTTGGTCTTGGTGATAGAAATTATGCTGGGAATTGCGTGTTACAATTTTGAAAAATCTATGATTTATTCATTGTATGTACCATTTTTTAAACAACATAAAAGGCTCACCAGATGGAACACACAGGAATCAAATTGACTATATCTGTAAGAAGAGACTGTGGAAGAGCTCAATATCTATCATCAGCCAAATCATGGCCAAGAATAGATTGTGGTACAGACTGTCAACGTTCAGATGCAAGTTCAGGCTCAAGCTGAAGAAAATCAAAACAGGTCTACAAAAGCCAAAATATGCCCTTGAACATATCCCCCTGAATTTAGAGTCCATTTCAAGAACCGATTGTTGCATTACACACTAATGAACAAAGATCAGAGGAGTTGTGGATGATATCAAGAACATAAAGGTTGATAGCAAGATTGGTGAAGGACTGGACATTGTTTTGTTTTGTTGTGCATAGGGTCACTATGAGTTGGTATAGACTCAATGGCACCTTACATCAACAACATCAAAAACATCATACAGGAAGAAAACAAACTGTCATTAAAAGATAGGAGAAAAAGAAAAGACCAACATGGATGTCAGAGGAGACTCTGAAGTTTGTTCTTGCCCATAAAGAAGCTAAAACACAGGGAAAAATTGAGAGACCATAAAAGAGCTGAACAGAAAATTTCAAAGGGCAGGTCAAGAAGACAGAGTCACATATTATAATGCAATGTGCAAAGATCTGGAATTGAAAACTAAAAGGGAAGAGCACACTCAGCATTTCTCAAGCTGAAAGAGCTGAAAGAAAAATTCAAGACTAGTGATACTGGAGCTCTTGTAGTGTCATTATTACTAGACAGGCTGGTAACCTCAAGGTCTGCATTTCAGAACTACTAGCTGTACCACAGGAGAACGACGAGGCATACTGCTCCTGTAAACATTTACAGCCTCAGAAAACCCATGCAGGCTTGCTATGAGTCAGAACTGACTCCACGGCACACCACCACCACAGGAAAATTCTTGAATGGTGCAGAAAGCATCAAAAGAAGATGGAAAGAACAACATAGTCACTCTTTCAAAAAGAAATGATCGCTGTTCAGTCATTTCAAGAGGTAGCATATGGTCAATAACCAATGGTACTGTACTGAAGGAAGATGTCCAAGGTACATTAAAGGCACTGTTGAAAAAAAAAGACTTCAGGAACTGACGGGCTACAAATCAAAATCGTTTTCTACAAGAAAGACAGCACTGGAGACATTTACTTATCTAAGCCAACACATTTGGAAGCAAATTACCTGGTCAACCAATTGTAAGAGATCCATATTTGTGCCCATTTCAAAGAGAGTTGACCCAATGGACTAGGTAAATCTTTGAACAATATAATTAATATTGCATGCAAATAAAATTTTACTGATGACGATTCAGAAACAGTTATAATATTACTTTGGCAGAGAACAGACAAAAAATTCAAGTTGGATTCAGAAGAGGACATAGTATGAGGGATATCATTGCTAACGTCAGATGGATGTTGGCTGAAAGAAGAGAATACTAGAAAGATGTTTACTTGTGATTTCTTGACTATGCAAAGGTTTTTGATTGTGTAGCTCATGATAAAATATGGATAGAACTGTGATTTGAATAGAACGCACTTAACTGTGCTCGTGAGGAACCTATATATAGACCCAGAGGTAGTTGTGAGAATCGAACTAGGGGATATGGTTTCAAATTAGGAAACGTGTGAGCCAGCATTGTATTCTCATCATATTTATTCAATCTGTATGCTGAGCAAATAATCGGAGACAATGGAGTATATGAAAAAGAATATGGCATAAGAAATGGAGGAAGACTTATTAACAACCTGTGATATGCAGATGATACAATCTTGCTAGCAGAAAGTGAAGAGTCCTTAAAATACTTTTAAAAAAGTACTTAAAAATACTTAAAATGAAAACTCAAAGACCACAGCCTGCAGTATAAATTGCACTTCAATGTAAAGAAAACATAAGCTTCACAACTAGACCAATAAATAGTATCATGGTAGATGGAGAAAAGACTGAAGTTGTCGAAGACTTCATTTTGCTTGTATCTAAAATCAACAGTCATGGAAGCAATAGTCAAGAAATCAA
>NW_006408602.1:3384486-3393948 GCF_000296735.1 Chrysochloris asiatica | reverse complement strand
AGGCTGTAAATCTTTATGGAAGCAGAAAGCCTCATCTTTCTTCCATGGAACAGCTGGTAGTTTCAAACTGCTGACCCTAAGCTTTGCAGCCCGATTCATAACCACTACGCTATACACTCACTCTTCTGTCAGTTTGTCAGACTATGGTGACTTGCATGTTGCTGTGACTCTGGAAGATATGCCACAAGTATTTTAAATAACAAGGTATCATTCATGATGGATAGATTTCAGTGAGCATCCAGATGAAGCCATTATTACCTATATGACTTTATTAGCCATATACAACATGCATAAGTTCTTTAAATTGTCTGTAAAATGATGATATCACTAGTATCTATTCCTAATGTTTTCATGAAGACTGTTGCTGTTGTTACATGCCATTCCGTTCTGACCTGCATAGAGTTTTTGAGGATTGGTTGGTAGGTTTGAACCTTGCAGTTACCAGTCTAGTGCTTATCCTACAGTGCAATATCAGAACTCCTTTCATGCTAGTGCTTATATAGTAGGTGTTCACATACATGTGTTATATTCTATTTTTTTCAAACAGGGGGCTGAAGAATGATTAATGTGTACAAAGACTCAGGAAGGCATCCCAGTAATTTGTATTTCCATTTGCTCGTCAATTACTCGTTAAGCAAGTGTAGCAGACTTTACCAGAGATGCTGTGTAGAGCGGGAAATGTATTTTAAAAATCTGAGTGCTGCTTTTGTGTGTCAGTAGCCACAAATGTAACACGGCTATTATCTGCATAAAAATAGTTAATGTCACATAGGCTCCCCACTAGTTAAATTATGCAATTAGAGGAACTTGTGAACATACTTTTTATAAAATAAAAAGTACTTCATACAAGATCTAGCCAAGCTCAAATTTAAATACCCAGCTCTGGTAATGTGCTTCTAAATATAGTTCAGTTTCTTGCAATCTGCATGGCTCATCTTCCAGCATGAAGATTAGCATGTGCTTATAGCCATAAAATTGGCAGAAATTTAATTTACAGTAACTGGGTTTTTTAGCTTAAATGTTAGATTTAATAGTCTAGATTAAATATAACAATTAGGTATGAAAAAATTAATTGAGTCTGTTGTAATTCACTCAAATAATGCTCACAATATAGGATAAATGGGAAGTAAATCTTCTAAAACCTCTCACTTACCTTCTTT
The DNA here is from genome assembly GCF_000296735.1 of Chrysochloris asiatica. Lineage (NCBI taxonomy): Eukaryota > Metazoa > Chordata > Mammalia > Afrosoricida > Chrysochloridae > Chrysochloris > Chrysochloris asiatica. The sequence continues at coordinate 3,392,788 of NW_006408602.1, read as the reverse complement.
AGGAGTTGCTCAGTTCTTTAGAGCAATCCATTTTATGGCATATTCCTTATTTAACAGACATACATATTTAATCATCACATGTAGATGATATCATAGAAAATAATTGAAAACCTGGTTACAATGGATGGTGAGATCTACTCCATTTGCTTCTTAATTAAGTACCAGAAAAAATATAATCAATTTATTTCCTAAACCAAACTTAAATGGATGTGTTCTTCTTTATTCTGGCCCATCTTGTCAGACTTTAGTTTCTCTCTTACTTAAATTGTTAAGTTAAAGAGATTTGCCTTTAAAGATTACTATAGCAGATGCTTTTACTGTCCCATGTATATACTCTAAATAAATCAATTTTTGAGAGTAGCCTGTGGTGAGCAGAATTCTAAAATGCCCCCAAGATTGCTGGCTCTTAATGTATACACACACTTTCTCCCAGATATTCAACCAAACACTAATCAACTTGTTACTATGAAGGGAGTTTGAAGATTTTAAAGTTCTAAACAGTTGATTTAAAAATAAGGTCATTATCTGTGTGGTCCTTACCTAATCATATGAATTCTTTTAAAACAGACCATTTTTGCCATTGTCAGTGGGAGCAAAGTCAGAGAGGTGATTTCCTGTTGGCCAGGAAAAAAACAAGCATCCATGCTATGAACTACTTACGGTAACCATGTGCCAAAAAATTATGAGTAGTCTCTGTTGTCGTTGTTGTTATTAAGTGCCACCCAGTTGCTTCCTACTCATAAAAACCCAGTATAGATTTTTAAGGAGTGGTTGGTGGGTTTGTACCCCTGACCTTGTGGTTAGTGGTGCAGTGTTTATTCTACAGTGCTATACCAGGACTCCTGGTAACCTTTAGGAGTGGAAAACACCTTTCATCTGAGAACTAGCAAGAAAATGGGACTTCAGTTTTCCTGAAGAAAAATGGATTTTGTCAACAACCAGTGAGCTTAGAAAAGGTCTCCAAGCTCAGATGAAATCTAGCCCCAGCCCAAACTTTTACTTCAGTTCAGTGAGATGCTGATCAGAGAATCTAGTTATGCCGTATGGGACTTCTGACCTCCAGAAACTTATTTGCTGTATAAATCTGCTTTTTTTGGTTATTACACAGCAGTTTGTTACATAACAAAACAATTACCCAGTTTCAGTTTCTGTAGATAGTTCTATGTAAACCTAAACTCTCACTGGCAGCATCTTACCTCAGAGGTACACAGTTTGTCTATCCTCTTTCTGCTCCAGGATCCTCTTCACTGCAGTGGGAGTTTCTTTGTCTGTATGCAATCACAGGAGTTCTGGTGTAGTGCTGTAAGACAAAGCACTGGACAATGATGTCAGTACGAATACAAATTTGGATGTTCAAACGCACCAGCTGCTCATTGGAAAACCTATACAGGGTCTCTATGAGTTGACCTAACAACACTTAATAACACGACAACAAAACAATCACAGCTAGGAAATATGGGGTTTTGAATATGGGAAACTAGAGCCAGTAGAAAATGTTCCAGTCCTGATGTGGCACTGTAGGATAAAGCACTGGACCGCAAGGTTTGATGGAACTACAATGTTAGTGGTTCAAACCTACCAGTCACTCCTCAGACACTATAGGGTCACTATGGATTGTAACCTATTTGACTGCACTTAGCAACAACAACAAATGCTCTTGAAGTGGACAATTCCTTACACTTCTCACACCTCTCGGTGAATCCAAGCCCTCGTCTACAGCAATAATTTCAAGAATTTGCCTTTTTATTAACTTGTCCTTCATCTCTGTTTTACTCTCTGTCCCCAGTAAGCTTGTCTACATGCAAGTTCTCATCTTTGTAGGAAAATAAAAACTAAGATAGTTACAAGTTCCTGGTGTGACACGGTGGGCTAATGTGTCAGACAGCAAGATCATTTGAACTGCAAGGGTGGTGGTTCAAGCTCACCAGCTTCTCCTTGGACACCCTATACAGGGTTGCTATGGGTAGGAATTGACTTAACGACACTTAACAACAACATAGAAGAAGCAAGTAGTTATTGCCCTTGAGATAATAGTACTCAAGGTAGAAAGAAAATGTTTTCTGAGAAAAGCTGAAAGAATAGTATGGGTAGAAAGAATCAACACCAACTGATTATATGACGTATGTCCTGAAAAATCCTCAAATCTGTATGTGTGATCACTTATGTCTATCTCAAAACAATGATTACTGCAATTCCTGTATTCAAGATATGCTCCATATTTATTAAGTATTCCAAGCATATTATTTTGTGGAAGTGTCCTAACAGAACATATGAAATCTCTTTGGGGAAAATTAGACATCCTTGGAAGGTCACTTTGCTCTTACGCTATATTCTCTGAATTCCTATTGCTTAGTTCTCTGTTGGGGCATAGTTTTCATTTCCTTTTTTCCCCTCCTAACTTTTAACAGTCATTTCCTGCTGCTTTTTTGAATCTCAAAGAGTATCCTTCTGTTTGAGGTATAACAGTTGGTTGTTACAGAAAAGATTTTTTATGTTACAATTGGAAGATTATGACTTTAGGCAGATGAAAGTAGTAAAGGAACTAGAACACAAACCAAAATATTTAGTGGAGAATTATGTTTGTAAATTTTCCCATGAGTCATCACATTATTCAGATACATTTACAGAATGATATTGGATGAACATTTTCACCTTTACGATATTTATTTTTAGAGACTCTGATTTATTTCTTTTCAACTAGTTTCTTAGATGATTTAACCTTCATTAGTGCTAACACACAAGGAGTCCTGATGTTGTGTTGTAGGATAAACACTCGACTGCTAACTGTGAGGTTAGTGGTTCAAATGTAACTCCTTGGAAACCTGATACTGTATCATTATGAATCAAAAGTGATTCAAGCACTTAACAACAAATTTTAACAAAACAACTTTAACTTGAAGATGGTGTTATTTTGTATTTCTGCTTATTTAGGGTTCAGGATCAGAAATAACCTAGAATACAGTTCTCAACTCAGAAATATCTCATCTTAGCCATACTGTAGGCATGCCTTGCCCTTGTCTTAGGTCTCTAAGCCAGGCAACTCTTGGCCTCTGTCCTGCTTGGACAAGTATTACAGAGCTCCTTTACTGTTGTCTATAAATGCCCAAAGGGCACATACTACAAGACAACCTCCTGCCCAAAGGCAATCAGCTTTACTGAGTGAGTCAGGAAGCCCACTACTCTGTCTCTCCATCTGCTACCTCTGCTGACAACACATTTATTTCCACACAGGGATCTTGTATTCCATTCATAGCTCTTTTTTCTTGATAGTCCTGGGATCATCTATCTCTGCTTCTGAGATGTGGTTGTGGTTAAGTTCAGCTGAGTGGGTTCCAACTCATAGAGACCTTGCATAAGGTTTCTGAGGAGTGGCTGGTAAATTTGAACTGCTGATTGCAGTTCAAACCCACCTTTCAGTATGGTGCATTATCCTATAGCATCACACCAGTACTTCTGAAATGGCTCCTTTTAAGCCTAGAGGGATGGTGAAACTAACCAATCCTTGCATTAGAGTCCCAGAAACCCCATCTGTTGCAATCATGGAAGCAGCAATCAAGAAATCAAATTGGAGTCCTGGTGTGGTACTGTAAGATAAGCACTGGACTGTTAATCACAAGGATGGGAATTCAAACTTACCAGCTGCTCATCTGAAACTATGGGTCTGAACCTACTTTACATCACTTAACAACAAAAAACAACCCAGTAATATGGTGGGAATTGCAAAGACTGTGGTAGAAAAGTTATAATTCACCGCACCAAAGTGATTTAATAAAAGACTTTTGAGAAACATTCTATTACTTAGGAATAGCAATACAATTTTGGACTCAGTGAATATCCCATGAATGGATAAAACCAAGTCATATACTCTAAATTAAAAAAAGAAACATATTTCCTTCATATATTGTTAAGCACATGAAAAGTTATTTAGTATTATTCTATGGATATTTATCGAGTCTTTGTTATGTGCTAGATACATAAGAGGTAGGGATGATAATGAATAAAACATGATCCTTTTTATCAATGATCCCATAAGAAAGAAAAGTTAACAACTAAATACAATATATATATTGTATACAGCCTTCAGTATGGGCTGTACATTAATGCAAAGGAAACAAAAGTCCTCACCACTGGACCAATAAATAGTATCATGATAAATGGAGAAAAGATTGAAGTTGTCAAAGACTACATTTTGCTTAAATCTGCTATTGATACTCATGGAAGCAACAGGCAAGACATCAAATGACACATTGCTTTAGGCAAATCTACTGCACAAGATTTCTTTAAAGTGTTCAAGAGCAAAAAAGTCAGGTTGAGGTGTGCCCGATCCAATCTATGGTATTTTAAATAATCTCATAAGCAAGTGAAAGTTGAAGAATGAATAAGGAATACTGTATAAGAATTGATATACTTAAGTCATAGTATTGGAGAAGAATATTAAAAATACCATGGATTTTCAGAAGAACAAACAAATCTGTGTTGGAAGAAGTACAGCCAGAATACTCCTTAGAAGCCAGGATGGCCAGACTTTATCTTTCTAAGTTGGAACATGCTTTCAGGAGGGACCAGTACCTGGAGAAGGACACATGCTTGGTAAAGTGGAAGGTCAGAGAAAAAGAGGAAGACCTATAAGGAAATGGATTGGCATAGTGACAGCATCAATGGACTCAAGTATAACAATTTGAGGATGGAGTCAGAATTTACTTACTCTACAGTACCTAACAACAGCATTATATTAAAGGCATTGACACTTGAGCTTTGGAGCTCAAAGGTGAGGGCATTTATTTCTGTCTCTAATATTACTTCATTGAGAAAGTTAGATTTCTACTGGGTCTTGAGGGCTGAGTAGGGTTTGTTGTTGTTAAGTGCTGTCAAGTAAATTCTGACACACAACGACCCTGTATAGAGTTTCCAATGTGTAGTTGGTGAGCTTGAACCACTGACCTTGCAGTTCAAAGGTCTTTACAGTCTTGCACAATAACTCACAGTACCACGTAAAATTAGGAATAGAGGAATTTCTAGGCATAGAAAACAGCATGTTGTTGTTGTTAGGTGCTGTTGAGTCAGTTCTGACTCATAGCAACCCTGTGCGCAAGAGAATGAAACGCTACCTAGTCCTGTGCCATCCTCCAAATTGCTGTTATATTTGAGCCCATGGTTTGTTGTTATGGTCGCAGTGCAGCTCATTGGAAGTCTTTCTCCTTTTCACTCTTCCTCAAGTTTACCAAGTGTGATGTCCTTTTCCAGGGACTGATTCCTCTTGATAATGTGTCCACGGTATGTAAGACCAAGTCTCACTATTCTTGTTTCTAAAGAGCATTCTGGCTGTACTTCTTCCGAGACAGATTTGTTTGTTATTTGGGAAATCCATGGTGCTTTTAATATTATTCACCAGCACCATAATTCAAATATGTCAGTTATTCTCCAGTGTTCCTTATCTATCTTCTAGTTTTCAGATGCATATGAGGCTATTGAAAATGCTATGGCTTGGGATAGACACACCTTAGTACTCAAAGTAACATTTTTGCTCTTTAACACTTTAAAGAGGTCTTTTACAGAAGATTTTCCCAATACAATACATCATTTTATTTCTTTACTGGTGCTAGAGTGTAGATTATGGATGCAAGTAAAACAAAATCCTTGAATACTTCAATCTTTTCTCTGTTTATCATGATGTTGTTTATTGGAGCAGTTGTGACAATGTTTGCTTTCTTTACACTGAGTTATAATCCATTCTGAAGGCTATAGTCTTTAATCTTTATCAGGAAATGTTTGACGTTTTCTTCACTTTTAGCAAGTGTGTATCATCTACATATTGCAGATTGTTAATGAGTTTTTCTCCAATTGTAATGCCATGATCTTCTTCATATAGTCCACCTTCTCAGATTATTTGCTCAGCATTCATATTGAATAGGTATGGTGAAAAAGATATAACTTTGACACATAGCTTTCCTGATTTTAAACCATGCAATATCCCCTTGTTCTGCCTCTTTGTCTATGTACAGGTTCTGCATGAACACAATTAAGTTCTGTGGAATTCCCATTTTTTGCAATGTTATCCATAGTTTGTTATGATCCATGCAGCTGAATACATTTGCATAGACAATAAAACAAGTAAATATCTTTCAAATATATTCTGATTTAAGCCAAGATCCATCTGAGGTCAGCAATGATGGATCTCGTTACATGCCCTCTTCTGAGTCCAGCTTGAATTACTGACAGATCTCTGTCAGGGTACTGCCACAATTGCTTTTAAATTATCTTTAGCAGTTTTTTTCTTGCATGTGATATTAATAATATTTTTTGATAATTTCCACATTTTGTGGGTCATCTTTCTTTGGAATCAGTATGAATATAGCTTTCTTCCATTTGATTGGCCTGATAGCTATAATCTAACTTTCTTCACATCGATGAGTGAGTGCTTCCAGTACTACATTAGTTTGTTGAAACTTTTCAGTTGATATTCTATCAATCCCTGGAGCTTTGTTTTCCCTTAATGCCTTCAGTGCTGCTTGGACTTTTTTCTTCAGTACCATTGATTCTTGATTACATGCTACCTCTTGAAATGACTGAATATAGACCAATTCTTTTTGGTACAGTGACTGATGTGTATATTTTTCATCTTCTCTTGATGCCTATTGCTGGTTTTGTTATTGTGTGCCTTCAAGGCAGTTCTGACTCATAGTGACCCTGTATATGATTTCTGGAACTGTAAATCTTTATGGGAGCAGAAAGCATCATCTTTGCTCCCACAGAGTGGCTGGTGGATTTGAACTATCATCCTTGTGATTGGCAGCCCAATGTGTGGTAACCCATTACACCACCAAGACTCCTTTGAATCCTTCAATGTAGCAACCCAAGGCTTGAGTGTTTTCTTCAGTTCTCTCAGCTTCAGAAATGCTGTGTATGTTCTTCCCTTATGGTTTTCTAACTCCAGGTCTTTGCACATTTCATTGTTGTTGTTGTTAAGTGCCATCAAGTCAGTTCTGACTCATCGTGACCCTATATGGGGTTTCTAAGGGGCAGCTGGTAGGCTTGAACCACCGTACTTGTGGTTCACAGTCTAGTGGTGATCCATAGGCCACACCAGAAGTTATACTATATTTCATTATAATATTCTATTTTGTCTTTTAGAAACTTTCTGTTGAGCTCTTTTACTTCATCATTGATTCCTTTCTCTGTAGCTACTCAGGAGTCCAGTGTGGTTCTATAAGCTAAACACTGGACTGCTAGCTGCAAGGTCAGTGTTTCAAAATCTACCTGACATTCCATGGAAATCCTATACAGGGTTGCTATGAATCAGAACTTATTCAAAGTCACTTAAAAACTACAACAACAACAACTCTGTGTTCAAGAGCAAGTTTCAGTGTCTCTTCTGAAATCCACTTTTGTCTTTTTTTTCTCTTTCCTATCTTTTTCATTATCTTTTGCCTTTCTTCATGAATGATATTCTTGATGTCATCCCACATTTCCTCTGGTCATTAATGTAAAATGTGCCAAATGTGTTCTTGAGATGTACAATAAATTCATATGAGATATACTTGAGATTGTGCTTTGGCTTTCATGGATTTATTTCAATTTTCTTCAGCTTTAGCCTGACCTTGCATATGAACAATTGATGATCTGTGCCATAGTTAGCCTCTGGACTTGTTTTGACTGATGATATTGAACTTTTCCATCATCTCTTCCCACAGATGTAGTCAGTTTGTTTCCTATGTATTCCATCTGGTGAGTTCCATGTGTATAGCCACCATTTATGTTGTTGGAAAAAGTTATTTGCAATGAATAAGTCACTAGCCTTGTAAAGTTCTCTCTGAGTTCCAGTATTGTTTTTATTACCTAGGTCATATCACTGATCTAGCCTCTGTGTTTTCCACTTTCGCATTCCAATCACCAGTAATTATCATTGCATCTTGATTTCATGTTTAATCTGTTTAAGACTGAAGAAGTTGGTAAATTCTTCAATTTTTTTTATTGTTGGCTTTGTTTGTTGATGTGTAAATTTTTACAACCGTTTTGTTAACTGGTCTTGTAGATACATAAATAGTATTCTATCACAGACAGCATTCCACTTAAAGACATCTTTCTGATGATGAACGGGACACCATTCTCTTGAATTTGTCTTTGCTTGCATAATAAGCCATATGATTGTCTGATCCAAAATGAGTACCAGCTCCTCCCTATACTTTCACAGTAACCCTGTAAAGATGTCATTATCTTAATTTTATACTGAAACAAAAAGGTTATATTCTTCTAGGCTACTCCACTAGCATGTGGTGTTGTTGTTGTCAGGTGCCATTGAGTC
>NW_006408602.1:3378171-3384256 GCF_000296735.1 Chrysochloris asiatica | reverse complement strand
AGGAGCACTCTGGCTGCACTTCTTCCAAAACAGATTTATTGGTTATTTTGGCAGTCCATGGCACTTTTAGTATTCTCTTCCAATACCACAACTCAAAGGCATCAATTCTTCTAATGCCTAGGATATCAATATTTATGCATTCCATGTCATTTAATGACTTCCAAGTTTCCTAGATTCATGCTGAGCACATTGGTGGTGGTGGTTATGTACTGTAGAGTCAGTTCTGACTCATAGAGACACTGCATATGGTTTCTGAGGCTATACATTTTTACAGAAGCAGAAAGTCTCAACTTTCTCCTGTGGAGCAGTTGGTAGTTTCGAACATCTGACTTTGAGGTTTACAGCCCGACTTGTAGCCACTACACTATCTGAGCTCCTTAGTGTTCCAATTATGAATGGATTTTCTACTGTTTATTATCATTTTGAGTTGTGTCCCCTCAGCAAAAGATGTTCCTAAAAGCTTTGCTCCACGTTATTAAAGTAATGTAAAGCACTGGACTGCAAGGTTGGTGTGACCCTCAAGGTTGGCAATTCAAGTTCACCAACTGCTCCTAGGAAATCTTATACAGAGTTTCTATGAGTCATAATGGACTGAAAGGCAGTTAACGACAACTACTTTGAGGAGGCAAATCTTTCTCCATCTATTTTAACTGCCTTCCAACCTGAGGGGCTCATTTGGCACTATATTAGATAATGTTTCATTACTATTCATAAGGTTTTCAGTGGTTAATCCCTTAGAAGTGTACCACTTGTTCCTTCTTCCTAGTCTATTCTTATTCCAGAAGCTACACTTACACCTGTCCACCTTGAGTGACCCTGCTGGTATTTAAATATCGGTGGCATAGCTTCCAATATCACAACAACAAACAAACTGACAGATGTGTGAAGGCAGATTTTGTAGGGTGTTTTTTAAAACACCCCCAAGATGATTCTGTAATAAATCCTACTCCAGCTTACTCTCAACTCAGCCACCAAATTGGGAAGTAATTGGGCAACAGAAAGGTCATGCTTGGAATAAAACAGATATTTTCTACAAAGTACATGTCTACCATTTGCGAGTGGTGTAGCCTTGAGAAATCTAATGTTTTTGATCAAGTATAAAATGAGGATAATTGCAACTTTACACGATTACTGTGGAAGCATAGGGAACAAAATCAAACCTACTTCCTTCCAGTTGACTCTGACTCATAGCAACTGAATAGCTAGCAAACATATGCAAAGCTCTTGGGGCATTGTAATTATTCTATACATGTTGCTTTCAGTGTCCTTTCCTTGCCTTCAACTCATGTGCAAAGCATAGAAGTATGACAGTATATGTTTGTATGTAGATTCTAAATAGGTTTAGAGGTCAGGATATAAGGCTAGACACATATATATTATTGTTGTTGCTGTTGTTGTTAAGTGCAATTGAGTTGGTTCTGACACATAGCAATCCTGTGTAGAGTTTCCGAGGAGTGATTGGTGAGCTTGAACCACTGATCATGTGGTTCAAATTGACTTTGTAGTCCAGCGCATTAACCATAGCACTACACCAGGACTCCACATACATACTAGTCTTTCTGAAATATCTTATTATTATATATGTTTAGATTTTTAATATTGAGTTTGTACAACAAGCACTCCTCAAATCAGCTGGCTTAACATAATAATTTATTCTTTCTATGAGTCAAAGTGTAAGCTGGCTGATAATGTTGATCTAGTATGGGCATGACTGGACTTTACTAGACTTATTCATTTGTCTGTTAGCTAGTTGAGTGGCATTATTCACATGTCTGGTAGTTGGATGGCTGTTAACTGGGATGAGGAGGATTACTGAACCAAGTGGCCCCAACATGTCAGTTTAGGTTTATTCACAAATGGCAGTAGGGGTTTCCAGGAGTCATGAAAAAATGGGCTATGTCTTGATTAAAAGAACAAAAAAGTAAAAAAACAAAAAATGTCCAATCCACTATCATTGAGTTGATTTTCTAAGGAGAGTTTCTGAGACTAATTTTTTACTGTGGCAGATAGCCTCATCGTTTTTCCACAGAGTGGCTGGTGGGTTTGAACCACCAACTTTGCCATTAGAAGCCCATTGCTTAACCCACTGCATCACAAGGACTCCTTTGATTAGAAGACCAGCAATGATAAATTGCACGGAGGCATGAGTACAGCAAGGAATGGGGACTAGAGACCATTTACTGTAGACAATAGTTAACTGTTTTGTAAGGAATGGCAGGATCAGATTTGTGTTTAGAATAATCATTCCAGCAGCAATGGGCAGAAGAAAAAGAAGCTAGAAGGGAAGAAAATCAACAATAGCCATTAGAAGACTTTTCTAACTGTATAGAGAGGAATTATCATCTGAATATTCAGAGCTTTTCTTCTACCCCTAGTAAAAATGGCACAGAGCCCATGTTTGACTTCCATTGACTTCACAAGGGGAAAGGAGAATCCAATTAAAAGTCAACCCAAGATTGATTCCTATGTTAGACATGCTTCCACTCTCCAATTTTGTTTACCCGATACTGACACCAATAATCCTTTCCACAGCACTCTGTTTAACATCTGGGTTTGATAATTCATTGTATAGGACATACAAAATTTAGAGACAATACTCACAGCTGTGGAATTTATTAGGGAAGTGAACAGTATATAATTCAGAGTCATAAACAACTCAGAGGGCAGCAGTCTTCCAGTCAGGAATGATTTCTTCTCTGTCATACTTCAGCCACATCTCACTCTTGTTTTCAGCCTCTCAGCCATGTGACCCCTCAGTCTGGGCTCTCCTTGGGTAAGTGTTACAAATCTCCTTTAGTCAGTCTGCAAATACCCAAAAGGCACATTAGGTAAGACAGTCTCCTGACTGTGGGCATTCAGCTTTACCTGGTCCATGGGCCTAGAAGCCTGCAACTGTTCTCTTTCCATAGCACTGCCTCTGCTGTCACCACTTTTCCAGGTAGAGATCTCATACTCCACTAATGCTCTTCTTCTGGGATGGTTCTGGAATTATCTGTTCCTGTTTCTGAGATGGCTCATTTAAAATCCACTGGGATGGCCAAACTAACCAATTCCAGCATTAGAATCGTGTACACCCTGTTTGCATGGTCCCTCCTAATCATTTGGTAGGAATTAAGATTTGGATAGAGAAGCCAAATCAAGCAAATTCAAGGTTGTTAAGTTCTATGAAGTTAGTTTTGACTCATAGTGACCCTCTACAAGGCTTCTGAGGTTGAACATCTTTTCAGAACAGAAAGCCTCGTCTTCCTCAGTGGAGAAGCTGGTGGGCTTGAACTGCCAATCTTCTGGTTGGCAGCTCAAGTTTATCCTATGGAGTCAATATCCTCTCCAGATTCAATGTTTGTTGTTGTTGTGAATTGTCATCGAGTCGGTCTTGACCCATAGTGACCCTGTATAGGGTTTTTGAGGAATGACTGGTGAGCTTGAACTTCCGACCTTGTGGTTCAAACTGACTGTATTCTCCAGCACATTAACCCACGGTTCCACATCTTAAAAAGAGAAAGAGGGCTCTGACCTTGTTACTTTTTTTCTTAACTGCCCTTCACCACTAAGAACGTTTCTGCCATTGCCAGAATCCCTCTGTGCTTTTGTGAGGCAGAACAAGACGAGAAAGGGTGAGAAAGGTTAAGAGGACAGATACAAATCAATTTTTGCCCCTAGCACTTGGGAATGTGTGGTATATGAGTGAATTAGATGAGAAAGAAAACAAGAACCATTTTTATGTGTTGTTGCTAAGTGCTGTTGAGTCAGTTCTGACTCATAGTGACCCTGTATCCAAGGGGCAGCTGGTGGATTTTGAATCGCCAACCGTGTGGTTTGAAGTATGGTGCTGATCCTATAGTGCCACACAAGGAATCCTTTCTTTCTTCATTCCATCTTTGACTTGTAATTTGTTGTTAAATGCCTTGGAGTCAGTCCCAACTCATTGTGACCAAGTATAGGGTTTCTGAAGAGTGACTAGTGAGTTTGAACCATTGATCTTATGATTCAGAATGACCTTGCAGTACAGTGCTTATCTGACAGTGCCTCACTGGGACTTCATGGGACTTGTAATGCCATCTATAGAACATCTTTGCCATCTATATTATTATATCTTTCTTAATAATTATTTAAATATTTACCCAAAACATTTATTTTTACCATTATGTGCTAATATAGGCAGTTAACTTTTTGGAAGCTTAAAAAGTAAATTGAGAGCAGCTGTGACTGATTAATATTGATGCCTCAGGTGCTAGGTTCTCTCAGCCTTGTGAGTGGCAGTAAATCAGCAGAAAAGTGGCATTGAGATGTGTTTTTTCCCCATTTTGTTGTATATATTATTGGATGAAAAAAAGTGGATATTATACCCTCATCCTCTAGCTAAAAACTACAATAACTCTCCTGTTTAAAAATATATTGTCATTTGAACATGTATTCATATAGCTATTTTGATATAAAAAACATTAATGTTCATATTATAAAATTGCGTAATATGATGATTCATTTGCAAATGATTTCTAATTCTTTCATCAAAGATGGGAAACGAATACCATGGTTTTCAAATTCAGGCATTTGATTTCATTTCAATATGTTCTGTGTTTACATGTGAGTCATATTCAGACTAACACCTATGGTTTATAAGTAAAATGCTATTTGACTAGCGTCAATGGCTAACTCTACCAGGAAAGATGGGAAACTGTCAAAGGAGGGTTGGGTTTTCAATAAAGAGTGGTGTAGAAAGCTACTCTTAGGGCACTTCACCAATAGGTTACTGATTTCCTTAGAAAAGGAGGCAGTGTCCCATTTGTGTAATAATTATTGGACTCTTAATGTTTGTCGTATTGTGATGGTTTGTATGTTGCTGTAATGCTGGAAGCCACTGGTATTTTAATACCAGCAGGATCTCCCATGCTATGCAGATTTCAACAGAGCTTCCAGGGTAAGAAAGATTAGAGAGAAGGAGATTGAGGGTCACCTATGGAGTACAGGTTTCAGCAGAACTTCCAGACGAAGGCAGAGTTGTACCCTATCAGCAAATGAAATAGCTGCAAACATACATTGATAATTGGGATGTGGAATGTACAAAGCATGAATTTAGAAAAATTAGAAGTGATAAAAAGTGAAATGGAATGCATAAAAATGAAGATTTCGATAGAAAAGCAAAGCCAAATCAAGTAAATTCAAGGTTATTGTTATTAAGTATTAATGCTGTCAAGTTAGTTCCAATTCATATGGTTTCCTTCAATCTGAAATGCCTGGGATATCAATTTTTATAACATTGGATAATTTGAATTGGATGATCCTATGATTAACTATGGATCCCTTATGTGGCTCTGTGGGTTGATACCTCTGTGGGTTGACAGGAAAATCCTCACAACTGGACCAATGATAAACAGAGAAGAGTTTGAAGTTGTCAAAGACTTCAGTTTGCTTGTATCCACAATCAATCCTGAAGGAAACAATAATCAAGAAATCAAATAACACATTGCAATAGGCAAATCTTCTGAAAAAGAGCTCTCTGACATGTTTAAGAGCAAAGATGTCACTTTGAAGACTAAGGTTTGCTTGACCCAAGCCATGGTATTTTCAGTCTCCTCATACCCATGTGTAAGTTGGACAATAATTAAGGAAGAATTGATGCATTTGAGTTATGAGTGGTATTGTTGTTGTTGTTAAGTGTCATCGAGTCGGTTCCGACCCATAGTATTGGAGGAGAATATTAGAAATATCATAGATTGTCAAAAGAGCAAAGAAATCTGTATTGGAAGAGGTATAGCAAGAGTGCTCCTTAGAATTGAGAATGACCAGACTTGGTCTCTCATACTTTGGACATGTTGACAGGAAGGACCATTTCCTGGAAAAAGAATTCATGCTTGGAAAAGTTGTGTTCAACAAAAAAGAGGAAGACCACCAATGAGGTGGATTGACACAGTGGCAGCAGCAATGGCCTCAAATGTAACAATTGTGAGATTGCGTAGAACTGAACTGTGTTGTTTCATTATGTTTTGCATGTTGTTGTTGTTATTAGGTGCCATTGAGTCAGTACCAACCTATAGCGACCTTATGCACAGCAGAACGAAACATTGCCCGATCCTGGGCCAACCTC
>NW_006408602.1:3373801-3375235 GCF_000296735.1 Chrysochloris asiatica | reverse complement strand
CCAACCTGAGGGGCTCATTTTCTGGCACTATATCTGACAGTGTTTGTCTGCTTTTCATAAGGTTTTCAGTGACTAAGTATTCAGAAGTAGTTCATCACTCCTTCTTAGTCTGTGTTCATCTGGAAGCTCATCTGAAATCTGTCCACCATGGGTGACCCTAATGTTATTTAAAATACCAGTGGCATAGCTTTCAGAATCCCAGCAACTCACAAGCCACCACAGTACGACAAACTGACAGACGAGTGGTTGTCTGTTTTGCATAGGGTCACAATTAATTGGAACCTAATCCAGGACACCTAACAAGAACGACAGCAGTGTTGTTAGCAATCCAAAGTATCTCTGTGTCTTTATAATTTCAGATCTTTGGAATAGATCTGCATTTCTGTCTATTTATATAAAATAGAGTGTTAGAAGCTGACTACTTATCCTGGATATTAAAAGGGGGTTGGGGACAAATGGTAGTCGATATTCTTACCAGTAATTGGCCTTTAACCTACTCAGTGCCACATCAAGTTGTCTTATTTCTTACTTATATTTTGTTCTAGGAATCATGTACTTTTACATAAGGACTATCTCCTGGTATACTTTTGAGGTTTAAACAATTTCATACAAATCTGAAGATCTAGCATCACTGTAGAAAATCTGTTTCTTTGCCACAGTGGGGAAAAAAAAAACAAAACACTTTTAACTTTTTAGCATACAGTTTAGTAAATGTTTTCCATTCTGATCATTACAAAATCTCATGAGGTACTAGAATGTTTTCTTTTACTAGAGAAGGGGAAAGTAATTTAATGTAGCACTGAGATTTGGCAAGTTTTAATCTTTCTCAAGCCTCAATTCATAATTACTCTCATGTGAGTTTACTTTGGGGTTCCATTTCCTATAGTCATTTTCAATATGGATATGAAAGCAACATCATACTGTTGTTTTTGGTGGGTGGCATTGAATTGGTTCTGACTTATAGCAACCTTATGCACAGCCGAAGAAAACACATCTGGTCCTGCACCAATATCACAATTGTTGTTAAGTTTAAACCTATTACTATGTCAATCCATCTTGTTGTTGTTGTTATGTGCCATTGAGTCGGTCGGTACTGACTCATAGCAACCTTATGCACAGCAGATCGCATAGCAACCTTATGCACAGCAGATCGAAACACTGCTCAATCCATCTTGTTAAGATTCTTCTTTTTCTCTGAACCTCCAAGCATGATGTCCTTTTCCAGGGCCTGGTCCCTCCTGATAACTTGTTCATGAGAGATGAAGAAACCATCCTGGCTTCTAAGGAGCATTCTGGCTGTATGTTTCCCAACGCAAATCTGTTTGTGCTGGCAGTCCATGCATTTGTTTCTGGCATAGTAAATCATATGATTGTCTGATTCAAAATGGCCAATGCGAGTCCATTTTCAGTTTACTGTGCTGGTCTTAGTATGTC
>NW_006408602.1:3370022-3373002 GCF_000296735.1 Chrysochloris asiatica | reverse complement strand
CAGCAAGCAAGATTGTGCCATCTGCATATCATAGGTTGTTAATGATGCTTCTTCCAATCCTGATGCTGCATTCTTCTTCAGATATCCCAGTTTCCTGGATTATCAGCAGACAGATTGAAGAAGTATGGTGGAATGATACAGCCCTGATACACACCTCTCTTAATTTTAAATCAATCAGTGTGCTCTGATTCTGTTAGAACAGCTGCTAGTTGATCTATGTACAAGATTGTCATGAACACAATGAAGTGTTATGGAATTCCCATTCTTTTTGGTGTTATCTATAGTTTGTTATGATTCACACAGTTGAATGCCTTTCCATAGTCAAAAACACACAAGTGAATATCTTTCAGCCAAGATCCAGCTGATGTCAGCGATGATATTCTTCATTCCACTTATGAGTCTGGTTTGAACTTCTGCCAGCTCCTTGTCAGTGTACTGCTGCAAACCTTTTGGAAATTATCATCAGCATAATTTTACTTGTGTGTGATATTAATGATATTGTTTGATGATTTCCACATTCTTTGGATCATCTTTCTTTGGAATGGGCATAAATATAGTTCTCTTCCAGTTGGTTGACCAGGTAGCTGTCTTCCAGATTTCTTGGCATAGAAAAGTGCTTCTAGTGCTATATCAGTTTGTTGAAGTATTTCAGTTGGTATTCCATCAATTCCTAGGGTCATGCTTCTGCCAGTGCCTTCAGTGCACCTTGGACATTTTCTTTCACAATCACTGGTTCTTGATCAGATACTACCTCCTGAAATGGTTAAACTGATTCTTCTTGGTACAGTGACCTTTGTCACTATAAAAAAGCACATCAAAAGCATCTTTCTTTTGATGTTTTCTGCATCATTCAATATTTTGCCCATAGAGTTCTTTAATATTGCAACCTGAGGCTTGACTCATCTTTCCTTTTTTGTGTACTGTGGTGACTGGTGTGTTGCTGTGATTCTTAAAGGTATGCCATCAGTATTTCAAATATCAGCAGGGTTGTCTATGGTGGACAGGTTTCAGCAGTTTTCCAGAGTAAGACAGACTATGAAGAAGGAAGAGGTTCTCTATTCCTGAAAATGTAGTGACTGAAAACCTTATGAATCATGTTGTTGTTGTTGTTGTTATGTGCTGTGGAGGCGGTTCCAATTCATAGTGACCCTGTACAGGGTTTCCAAGGCTGTACATCTTTATGGGAGCAGAAAGCCTCATCTTTCTCCCACGGAACAGCTGGTAGTTTCGAACTGCTGACCTTGAGGTTTGTAGCCTGATTCGTAACTACTACGCTACCAGAGCTCATAGCAGAATATTAATCAATGAATACAGTCTTCAGTATGGATTATACTTCAATGTAAAAAATAAAACTCCTCACAACTAGTCTAGTAAACAATATCATGATAAAAGAAGAGAAATAGTAGCAAAATATTACCTTCTAGAAGACGATTCTCTCATATTGGAAGACATTCAAAATATTATTGAGAAAGAGCTTAGTTTTAAATGTATCATCTATCTAAATGGCATGGATGGAGCTAAACATAATGTATCTATGTTTGCTGATGTGGCATTACTCAAAATGCAAAGAAACAGCTGTAAACATTCATTAATGATCAGAAAATGGAATGTATGAAATATGAACCTAGGAAAGTAGGAAGTAATCAAAAATGGAACACAAAAAGATCAATAGCCTAGACATTATGGTT
Source organism: Chrysochloris asiatica (assembly GCF_000296735.1). Lineage (NCBI taxonomy): Eukaryota > Metazoa > Chordata > Mammalia > Afrosoricida > Chrysochloridae > Chrysochloris > Chrysochloris asiatica. Next base: position 3,371,314 of record NW_006408602.1, on the reverse strand, counting down.
GTTGTGTGCCATCTAGTCTGTTACAATTCATAGCAAGGGTTTTCAGGAGCAGCTGGTGATTTTGAGCCACCACCTGTGGTTAGTAGTCCAGTGGTTATCCTACTGTGCCACATCAGGCTCAGCCTAGGCATTAGTGAGCGGAAATGAACTGGTATTGGCCATTCTGAATTGTAAAATCATATGATTTACTATGCTGGGAATGACAAATTGAAGAATGTTATCACATTTATTGTCAACAAGAACATTACAAGATTTATCTTGAAGTACAGTGTTATTTGTACTTACTATCCATGCACCTTCAAGGAAGACCAGTTAATATGTTTATTATTCAAATTTACACACCAACCACTAAGGCCAATGATGAAGAAATGGCAGCATTCTACCAAGTTTTTCTATCTGAAATAGATTCTCCTTGTTGCTAAATGCCATTGAGTCATTTCTGATTCATAGTGACCCTGTATAGGGTTTTGAAGGAGTGGCTGATGGGTTTGAATTGCTGATCTTATGGTTAACAGCCCAGTGCTTATCCTACAATACCACACAAGGATTCCTGAAATTGGTTAGATATGCAATAAAGATGCATTGATAAGTACTGGTGATTGAAATCTGAAAGTTGGAAATAGAGAAGAAGGATTTCCAGTTAGAAAATATGGTCTTAGTGATAAATAGGGGTCTGGGTAGCATGATAGACTTTTACAAAAATTAATGATTTATTCATTGCAAATATGTTTTTCAACAACATAAATGATAACTTTGTACATGTACCTCACCAGATGGAATACACAAGAATCAAATCAGCTATATCGTTGATGTAGAAAATGAGAAGTTAAAAATCATCAACCAAAACTTGGTCAGGGGTCTAATGTGAAATAAATCACCATTAACTCTTATGCAAGTTTAGGCTGAAGCTGAAGAAAATTAAGAAGTTCATGAGAGACAAAATACAAACTTGAGTATATCTGACCTGAATTTAGAGACCATCTCAAGAATAGTTTGATGCACTGAATACTAATTGAAGAGCAGAGGGGTTGTAAGATGATATCAAGAACAGCATACATGAAGAAAACGTTGTTGTTGTTAAGTTGGTTCTGACCCATAATGACCTGGTATTGGGCTTTCAAGAAACAGCTGGTGAGCTTGAACCACCGACTTTGTGGTTCAAATGACTTTGCAGTCCAGTGCATTAGCTCACAGCACCACACCAGGACTCCTGAAGAAACATAAGGTCATTTAAAAAAAGGGAAAGAAAGAAAAGACCAAAGTGGGTGTCAGAAGGGACTCTGGAACTTTCT
>NW_006408602.1:3367218-3368697 GCF_000296735.1 Chrysochloris asiatica | reverse complement strand
TGCAAAATAGTTGGGTAGTAGATTTTTTTACTATTGTGGTTAATGTGAAATGTTAGATCAGGAGACAGTTGGTAAGTGACAAGGGCTTTGATGCACATGCACTAAAAGTGTGTGATAAATCACCCTAAGTGGGCAAGGATAAAACTCTAGGGAACACTGACATTCGATGATATAATATATTGCTGTAGGAAAAGCACTGGATTGCTAATGGCAAGGTCGGTGGTTCAAACTCATCAACAACTCAGAAATCCTATGCAGGGTTGTTATTGGTCAGAATTGACTTAACAGAACGTAACAACAACATGCATATATACATGATCTTGCTGACTGCCAGTGTTTTCTGCAGTTTTGTACTTGCCCACTTATAGTGATTTATCTTCTCACTGCGTGATTATTATCTTTATCAAGATCTGCTTATCCTCCCCTTGAGAGTAGTATTATGGATTCCGTATTAATTGAAGTCAGGTTTAACCACGTTGCTAGCATGTACAAAGAAATATGACTAGAACTGATATATGTCATTTTCAGATAAAAGCTTTAACAACCAGATTGTGCTTTGCTCCATTCTCTTTTTCCTCACTATTGCAAAAGGTGTTGAAGGCTGTTCCATTTACCTGGGTTTCAAACTGATGATAAAGCACAGCAGAGCTGAAACCAACCATTGATGAACATATTGACTGAGTAAGAAGAAAATCCTTGTCAGTGGTAGCCACTGAGATTCTGAAGTTGTTACTAATGCTTAAAGTAGTCTGTTCCGACCAATAAGCTCAGAGATCACAACTGCGTTTCAACCACCGCTATGTACAGATGGCAATCCAATAGATAGCTTCATATATTGCTGGTGGGAAGCTAACTAGTCACTTAGTGAACCAGATTGGCAGTTTTAAAAAGGTCAAATGCATACATATCATATGACTCAGCAATTCTACTTCTATATATTTACCCAAAAGAAATGGAAAAATACATCCACACAAAAACTTTTGCTAATGTTCATCATAACCAAACTAGCAAATGATAATCAATATGTAAATGGAAAAATAAAATTGGCATATGTATAGAGTGGAACACTACTCAGTAATAGAACAAAATGTGCTACTGATTCATGCTATAATATGCATGAACATTTAAACAATTATGACACACTAAAGAAGTCAGCCACAAGCGTTTACCTCTTGTATGATTCCGTTTGTATAAAATGTATAAAACGATAGAGACAGAAAGTAGATGAGTAGTTGCATGGAAGTGGAAGTTGAGCATTCTAAATCTGGATTGTGGAATGATTAAACAACTGTAAAAATTTACTAAAATTGAAATACATATTTATGATGAGTGAGATTTAGGACTCATAAATCATACATCAATAAAAAACAGTACCTGAGAAAGCACGTATGTAGATAGAGTTTTCTCTGTTATAGATTTAGATTTATCTACTCACTCCTCTGTCAGTTTGTTATTCTGTGGTGCCTTTTGTGTTGCTGT
>NW_006408602.1:3354864-3364262 GCF_000296735.1 Chrysochloris asiatica | reverse complement strand
CTGGATATGATCTTTTTGACAATGACTGCAGCACCATTCCTCTTCAATTTGTTGTTTACAGTAATAGTAAACCATGTGCTCATCAGATTCAAAATGGCCAATACCAGTCCATTTCAGCTCACTAATGCCTAAACTACTGTAAAAGACTATAAAAAAGAACTCATACTAAAGGGGCATGGGATTCTTTGCTGGTTACTGGGTTGTGAGGGATAGGGTGAGGGGAGGGTGGGGAAGGTGGAGCACAGAGCAGGGAATAGACACAGGATAGTTTGGGTGTCAGGGAAGGGGGCAATATACGGGTGTTAGGTAAGGGGGCAACATATAAGAAGAGGGAGGGGAATGGAAGAACAAAGCAGGTGGGAGAACAGTTAGGTAGGTTTGCATGAGCTAAGTGGGACAGAGGTTAATAATAATGCATATACAACCTTGGAACAACACAGGGCTCTGGGCTACAGGGATTGAGACATGGTTGGAATGGGGAAAAGGGGATGTAATGTTAAGATGCTTGGCTGTCTTTTGAATCTTGGTTTCTCTTGCCTACCATTGTAAAATAGACACTTGAGAGGGAGAGAAAAGATTAGACAGAAATATCACCATAGAAAGCTTGTAAGTCCATCTTCTGCCTATAACTGATTGGAATACCTAAAATGGGGCTACAATGTGCCCAGTGAAGGAGGCTTCCTGCGGAGCCTCTGTATTACATAAGATCATAGGTGGAATCCTGAACTGCATCCAGAATCTTCTGAGGTGGGAAATTTCCACTTGAAAGGATGGGCAGACCAGCCTGGAGTCACTAGAAGAACAGAAGATCCTTCTTGAAAGAAAGACCAACAGGAAAAATACAAAACAATATTGGCAGACCCACTGATTACTATAAGAACAAGAAAATTGCTCACGCAGGAGACATCAAGTCAAGTGGTTGGGTCCCCTCAGAGTAAACCCCGTTCCAAGACTAAGACTCAATGGAAATACACGCACAGAAATGAACTCTGATTGGTTACCACTTTTGTCACTGATAAGAAGTGAGGGAAATACAGCAATGAAGCTGCTTGTTAAGCCCTACAATGGTCAATAGACTCCTGTGAACCTGGGTAGAGACCTGGTTGGCCAGCAGTGTGGCAAGACCTGGGGACTCTTGGGCCCAGAGTCAGTGATATAGCCACAGAGGACTACAGTGGAGAGTAAAACGTCCAGCTGATAAGAAGAGAGGGCATATGCACAAGAACACCCACACTTCTAGATAATATCCACTTGACATGGCTTCAATGACTGGATGATCAGAGCTCAACTAGAAGAAGAAAGAAGAGGAAAAAAGAATAATCTGATACAATTTGATGAACTTGGTCTATACCTATGGATGCAGTAGCTCAAAAGAGGGAAAAAATCTTTACAGCAAGGATCATTCTCACCCCCTCCGTAAACAGAGTAGACAGGGATGGGCAACTTGGACATTGAATAATCAAAGTGAGGGTGTCAAAGGCAAGAAGTGACTGGCTTACAAGCTTTCAAGAGGGAATCTAGATCTAGAGGATGTGGTGGAAGGCAGAATCTCCACTGAGTAGTATCCAGTCTGTCTAAGCGGGGCTGAAGAAAAGAAATGCGAATAGGTCTCTTGTGGTACAATAGTGAATAATTGTTATCAGGACTGATTGTGAGGTTTGGATATGTAAAGGTTGATGTTTTGTAGCAAGGAGGGGAGTGATTAACTTTTTAGTCTAGGAGCGGCGGTCCCTGGGACCATCAAGAGTGGAGAGTGGGACCCTACCCAGAGAAGCAGTGACTCAAGAGATGGAGGCAGAGACCATGACATGGAGAGATGGAGCGGCTGGAGACTTTAGACCCAGTGAGGGAGAGGGGCTATGTGCTGATGAATGGGAAGAGGGGGCCAGGCTTGCAGGGTATACCCTTTGGTTGGTTGATGATGCATGGAATGATTGTAACCATGGCAATGATCAATATATGATAGGATGAATGTAATGCTAATGTTCTCAGGTGTAAACTATCACATAATTCACAATAAAACATTAAAAAAAAAATAGGTAAAGAAGGATATTATATCACGATTAAAGGCTCAACTGAACAACAGGACATAACCATAACATATATCTATGCTCCCAATGAAAACCTCAAAATACATAAATCAAACTCTAATAGAACTGAGGAGTTCTTGAGTGGCACTGTAGGATAAACACTGCCCTGCAAGGTTTGAACTGCAAGGTCGGTGGTTCAAACTTACCAGCCACTCCTCAGAAACCCTATGCAGGGTTTAGGATTGCATAATTATAGATTGCTTTGGGTAGTGATGACATTTTCACACTGTTAAGTTTTCCTATTCATGCTTGTGGCCTCCCAATGAAACAGAATTGAGAACACAGAAGAAAATCCATACATCTATGTTCAGCTGAGAAACGAAGGCTCACTACTATGGCTTCTTGAAGTCTTCTAGTTTACACCTTCCAATATAAATTTGTTTGTCCATGAGTGTTGATAGTGGATGCAAGCAAAATGAAGTCTTTGACAACTTCATTAATAGAAAAATTAAAAAACAAACAAACCAGAAATCCACAAATGGTGGAGAAAGTGTGATATGTATGGACTTTCCTACACTGATGGTTGAACTGTGCAATGGCACAATTGCTGTGGAAAATGATACGATATTTTCTCAGAAGGTTAGAAATAGAAATACCATATGACACAGCAATCTCTCTACTTGGTATATATCCTCAAGATACAGAGTTGTAATGCGAATAAAACCTGCGTGCTCATGTTCATTGTAGCATTATTCACAATACCAAAAAGATGGAGGTCATCTAGGTACTCATCAGCAGAGGCATGGCTGAACAAACTTTGGTATGTACAATGAGATGTTATGCAACACTGAAAATATCAATTAATTTGCAAAACACCATATAATGTGGAGAAACCTGGGCAACATTATGCTGAGTAAAATTGGTTGTTTTGGTAATTGTGTGTCACTGAGTTGGTTCTGCCCCATAGCAAACCTGCATAGGGTTTTTGAGGTTGTAAATCTTTATGAAAGCAGAAAGCCTTTTCTTTCTCCTGTGGAGTAGACTAGTAGATTTGAACTCTGATCTGGCAGTTAGCAGCCCAGTTTGTGATCCACTACACTACAAGTCTATCTGCTCCCTCAAAGATTTGAAAACCCTCAGAAATCCTATACAGGGTCTCTGTGAGTCGGGACCGACTCAAAGACACTTAACAACAGCAACTGAGTGTGGAAACGTGCTAACTTGGGTGATGGGGAAGGCAGTTAAAAAGAAAAGGAAGGAAAAGAGAAGAAGGAAGGGAGAAAAAGGAAATTATTTTTTTGTTGTTTTCTTGTATTGGAATGGAAACAATGTATATATATTTTTCCATAAAAAAAAAAAGCTTATACATTATTTTTGTTTGAAACACGAAGATCAGATTACTACAGCAGCATCTTCTGTGTTGTTATGTCATATTTAACACAGCACAGTCTGATCTTCTATTCCATCTTAATAATTTTATTTTCTCTAATAATATGACCTCTGTTTTGGTGAATTATGATATTCAGAAGTGATTTTGAAGACTGCCTTTTATTAAAAGTAAAAAAAACAAAAACAGAAAAAAATTTCATATATGGTAACATGCTCTTTTCCCACATATCTGATCAGAAACACACAGGAAGAAATTGTGATGCAATTAACTGCCTAATTTACTAAGAACATTTTGTTAAGTCTTATAGTAATAGTCATGCTGTATATCCCTAAGTACTACAAAAGCTCAGTTGGTCTAAAAGGAATGTGTGGAATGAAATGCAAAACTTCTGTGTTTCAAGGTCTCAGAATCAGTGTGAAGTTAGCATTTTGCTTGAATTTCGGTTTCCTCTGAGATGATGAGGGCCCACAGCTCTTGGACCACCTGTAGACAGACAAACTTCAAAATACCATTTTGAGTTACTTTCAAAGGCAGCCTTTCAACTCATTCAAAGCACTGAGTTAGAGTGGAAAATGCCTTCTCTCCCAAATAAGCTTCTGACTACAGACTGCCATTAGACAGTGGGGGGATGGCTCAGGTTTTTAGGTTTTGGGAAGGGGTTGATACTCCCTGCGAGGAGCAGAGCTGTCCCCTTTCTAAGGCTAGAATAGACCTGCAGTTGGGTCAGGAGCACCAGAGCACGGAGTAACTATGTCATCAGAGAATATAGTAACTTTAGTGATGTTGTGGTCTTTGCTGTTAAAATATTTACTTTTAGGTTTTCTGCCCTATTGTACTATTTTAATGGGTTGAAATACCTATACATAGGTACGTGTGTGTGTGTGTTTAATACCACTGTTTTGGTATTTAAGAATATCTGATGTGTGAAACAATTACATTTGAGACATATTTAGGATTATCTATGGAATTAAAGTTTTCTTTTGAACTAAAGTCCCTCCACTAAGAAAGGATTCTTGCCCTTTTTCCTAGGAAAGGCCTCATTTACCAAGTTATTGGGAGGTTGAACATTATATTAAAGGTATTTTTAGTTATTTGATTCAGTTTGGGCTTTTATCTGAGGATCCTGGTGAAGTGTTTGCACGGTGAGGCTAAAAAAAAAATTACAGAGAAATGAGATTATGAAGAGAGGATATTGTTGTTGTATACCTTTGAGTTAATTCTAATTCATGCTATTATGTGTTCTTAAGTGGATTCTGACTCATAGGGACTCTACTGATGTTAATTGCCATTGTCGAATTGGTTCCGACACATGGCAACCTTGAATAGGGTTTCTGAGGAGCAGCTGGTGGGTTTGAACCACCAACATTGTGGTTCACAAGTCAGGGCTTGCCCTACAGCACCACACTAGGAGTCCATGTTATTGCTGTTGTTAAGTGCTGTCAAGTTGGTTCTGACCCATAGCGACCCTACATAGGGCTTCTGAAGAGTAGCTGGTGAGCTTGAACTGCTGACCTTGTGGTTCACAGTGACTTTGCTGTCCAACCATTAACCCTCTGTCCCATAGGGTTTCCTAGCTGAAGTATTTACGGGAGAAATTTGCCAGGTCTTTCTCCTGCAGAACTGCTGGTTGACTCTAACCACGAACCTTTTGGTTAGCAGACAAGCACGCACATTGTAACAGAATGGCAAAGTAGAACTTCCCCATAAAGCTTCTTAACAAACTATTTTGACATCATGGCTCCTAGTGGTACTATTAGAATAGGAGAAAGAGTGAGAAACGTTCCCATTCCCTAAGGCCCAATCCATTTGGAGCCTGACCATTCCCACCTTCATAAGCAAATGTTTACTCCTCCTTTCCTCCTTACTTTCCTCTGAGTCATATCTATTCTCTGCTAAGATAATTTATTTTAGCCAGGACTTTCTTCCTCAGTCATCCTATTTAAAGAGACTCATAAGAAAAAACAAAACAAAAAACCAAGAAGAAATTCAGACTTACAGTCTGGCTCTTTTTCAGGTGGAACAAAATCTGAGGACAAAGTAGCGACTAGACTTTCCATTTGAATAAAATAAAAATACCACTGGTGTGCTAACCACTGAACTCCTCTTGTGGCACTGTAGGATCAGCTCTGGACTGTGAACCACAATCCTGGCAGTTCAAACCCACCGGCTTCTCCTTGTAAACCTTATACAGGATTGCTATGAGTTGGAACCAAGTTGATGGCACTTGTAAACAACAACAAAAATGCCTTGTAATAGACAAGACATAAATCCATTAACTATTCTTGTTTTGCTCTGTAATTACAATCTCTATCTGGATTACATGTGTTGCCCTGACCTCATCAATTTAGTCAATACAACCAAGTAAGGCGAAATTGGAGAAAATGACAGGTTTTTATCAGTCAGACAATGTCTGACTCCTTAAAATTCAGTAAAGAAACATTGATTTAGAAAGTAAATCCTGTCACTTCTTTGTGCCTCCTTTTTCCTGTCTTAAATTAGAAATAAGCCTACAGGTCTTATAAGAAGCCCAGATGGTGCAATGGCTAAGCACTTACTCTGCTAACTCAAATATCAGAGGTTCAAATCCACCAGAAACTCTGCAGGAGAAAAGACCTGATGGTTTGCTCCCTTACAGATCATAGACTAAGAAACCCTACAACACATCACAGCCATTGAATCAATTCCATCTCACAGGGATTCTGAAACTGTACATCATGGGAGCAGACAGCTTTGTCTTTCTTCCATGTAGTACCTGGTGGGTTTGAGCTACCAGACTTGCAATTAGAAGACGAATGCCTAACCCACAGCACTGGCGGGGCTCTGTAGGAAACTCTGTGGAGTAGTATAGGGTCACTGTGAGACACACTTAACTTGATGGCACAATACAGCAATAGATTTTATGAAGTTGTTTTGAAAATGAAATGAGATAATGTATAAATACTAAAATATTATATACATATGTTATAGAACAAAAGTTTCAGAATCTATTGAAATAAAGCAAAGAGTTTTATTGAGATATGATACAGTTTATAAACTGGACATCACCTTGTAAGAATATGATGTGTAAGAGAGAGGCAGCAAGATGGTAGACTAGACAGTAAGACTATACAAACCTTCTATAACAAAGATAAAGGAAAACCAAATGAAACAGATGCATCGGATAGTCCTGGAACCCTTAGCATCAGATGAAGAGATAGAGAAATGGACTGAATGCGTACTAGGAGAGAGTGTTGAACAGATGTGGCAAAAAAGGAGACAAACTAGTGACCTGTGCCAACTGACCAGATTCAGTGTGTCCATCTTAAATCGTTGTGAGCTGCCTCAGAGACAAGACAGCATATTGGCATTGCAGTAACATATTGGTTACTTAGAGAAATGATGCAATATTTTACTTGTTCCCCACACTCCTCTAGTGACCACAGGCATGGCCAACTCCCACCCACATACATCCCCAGTGAAGATCCTACTCTCTCAGCAGTCAGAATCACACAGAGGTGGGCAGCACAGTTTTAAGCCCCTTGAAAGTGAGTAAGGAACTACCTGCACCAACCCCGGCAAATGTAGTTTGTTTCACACATCAGCTATTTTAAAACACCGAAACAGTGGTACTAAACACACACACACGTACCAACATATAGATATTTCTTTTTTCTCTTTGTTTTTCTTTAGAATTTTCTGTTCTCTTTCCCTTTTACCCATGCCTCTCCCTAATTGTGTTCAGTTGCTTTTCTTTTTCTTTTCATTTTTATTTTTCTCTTCTTTGGTTTTCCCATTTAAAAAATTTCCCTTCCCTTCTTTTCTTTTTGTAACTGTTGCCTGTGTTTTTTTTTTTTTCTTTTTTTTCCTCCTATTTTCTTTTTTCCCTGCTGTTTGATTATTTACTTGTTTGTTTTCCTTCTGTCTTGTATGGGTGTGTTTTCTCTTCTAGCCACATAAGACAGGGGACAGCAACTGTGCCATATGGCCTAGCCACAAATGTACCACCTTCAGCCCAATCAACCAGGCAAGAGCCAATACCACTTGCTATACACCGAATCAACAATAATGAACATCGGACATACACATCCTAAACTGCGCTGTGAACAGAGAACAGTACACAAACTTCCATTCCCTAATCATACTCACAAACAGGAAGTTGGTGAGTGCCTAAGAATGAATGAACATACAGTCATCAATTAAATACAAGTACAACATCATCACAATATCTCAAAAGCAACAGAAATTTTCTGTTCACAAGAAGAAACAAGACAGAGTGGATCAGAGAATTGTTCAAGTAATAGAGCTAGAAAACTTTTTTGAGGAAATAAAGACATTGGAATTACCTGGAAAAAAATTAAAAAGAATGCTATTTAGGTATCTCCTAATGATTGACAGAGAGGTCAAGGCAAACAAGGAAGAACTCAGGAAAACACTACTGTAGGAAACAGACAATATAGATGAAGGATTGGAGACAATACAAACTTGCAAATAGAAATTCAGATTAATGTTAATATTTCAGAAATGGAAAGTACATTGAAAGGGCAAAAGGAGTTGATTTGAGTCAATGAAAGACTGAATTATGAATTAGTAAACTTGAAGATAAATCTCTCAATTTAACAATCAAGAAAAAGAATGAAAAAATATTCAAAGAAAGTCTAAGTTTTATGTGGAGCAACATGAAGAGGAAAAAATGTACAGGTGTTTGTTGTTGTTGTTAATTGCTGTTTAGTTGATTCCAACCCATAGCGACCCTGTACAGGGTTTCCGAGGAGCAGCTGGTGAGCTTGAACTGCTGACCTTGCAGTTCAAACGGCTTTGCAGTCTGGCACATTAACCCACAGTGCCACACTGCCACACCAGGACTCCTACCAATGATTATAATATCAGAATAGGAATAGACAAAGAAAAACACAGGAAAGATAGTCAAAGAGCTGTTGGAAGAAGATTTTCCTAACATCATTAAAGACAAGAAATAGCATTCAAGAAACTGAAAACAAACAAACAAACAAAAACCCCTAAGCAGGATTAACTACAAAAGAAAATCACCAAAAATAGGGGAAATAATGTTAAGATGCTTGACTGTCTTATGAATCTTGGTTTCCCTTGCCAGCTATTGTAAAATAGACACGTGAGAGGGAGAGAAAGGAAAAGCTAGAAACATCACTATAGAAAGCTTATGTCTATCTTCAGCCTATAACTGATTGGAATACCTAAAAGGGGGACTAAAACTAAAATTAAAAGCTAATGAAACAGGCTTCCTGAGGCGCCTTTGCAGTGTATAAGACCTTAGGTGGAATCTTGATTTCTATCCAGAATCTTCTGAGGTGGGAAATTTCTACTTGAAAAGACAAGCAGACCAGCCTGGAGCAGCTAGAGGAACAGAAGGGTACTCCTTGGAAAAAAGACCAGGAGGGAAAAAACAACAACAAAAAATGGCAGTCTGATTGACTACTACAAGTACAAGCAAGTTGTTCATTGAGGAGCCATCAAGGCAAACAAGTCTCTTTAGGGCAAACCCTCTTCCAAGACTGAAACTCAAAGGGAGTACTTGAGTAGGCATGCATCGTTGCTGGTGACCACATTGGTCTACCGATAAGGGGAAGTGGAGAAAAAAACAGCAATGAAGCTGTGGGCTGAGTCTGACCACGTTCAATAGACTTCCATCAACCTGGACTGAGACCTAGTTGACCAGCAGTGTGGCAAGACCTGGGGACTCCTGAGCTCATGGACAGGGAAATAGCCACAGAGGACTAAAGTGGAGAGTGAAGCGTCCAGCTGATATGAAGTGAGAGGAGATGCACAAGAATGCCCATACTTGCAGATGGTACTCATTTGACCTAGCTTCAATGGCTGGATGATCAGAACTTGACTAGAGGAAGAAAGAAGAGGAAAAAAATTGTAATCTGCTACAGTTTGATGAAGTTGACCTATACTTATGGATGTAGTAGCTTAAAAGAGGTAAAGAGTCTTCACAGCAAGGTTCATTCCCAACCCCTCTG
>NW_006408602.1:3337282-3345304 GCF_000296735.1 Chrysochloris asiatica | reverse complement strand
CCAAAAAAAAAAAAAAAAAAAAGGAAAATCTGAACAAAGCAAACCTGACAAAGTGTATTGTCCATCTTTGCTCCGAGGTTCCTGTGGCATTATTCAATAGTGGGTCTGTTCCCCTGCTTGGTCGTGCGGTTTGGTCTCATCTAAGTTGTTGGCTCTGGGCTGCCGAGCCCGGAAGATTTAAAAGTGTGTAATTTCATACTTCTGCTACAAGTTTCACTAGCTATAAGCCTTCAAATGTTTAAATATTCCTACTTATGTGGTTCAGAGTTTTGGAGCTCTTTTCCCAACCTGCTTTGCCTGGTATTTTGTGGTATTGCTGACAGCGAACTTCACTGCATCTCTACCCTATCCGCCATCAAGTCCACTTCTCAGTAAGCTCATTTTTAAGTTGATAATTTTGTATAGTCCAAGAATGATGTTATAATTTTGATAGAAATAGGATTCCCCATCCCTTTTCTAGACCAAAGGAGATTCAGGAATTTTCAGACATACTTTGTGATTTTGCCATAGTGGCTGATTTTGGAATCACACTTGTACTCACCACAAAAAAAAAAAAAAATCACATCACTACTAATGGAAAATAAGCTGATAGTCAAGAAAGCCTGGTTGTTACTTCTCTATACTTCAAGGTTTCCTTTCTTATTCCTGTAGTTCTAAAATTTGAATGATTATTCAAATCAGGTCATTCAGGAGTGACTAGTCTCAGAGCAAAACTCACAGATGCTAACTAAGCTCACAAGAAAATATGTTTTGGAAAATAAGCATTATATTTTGTAATGAGAGATATGATTGCAACTAATGCTGACTAGTTTTAATTTAGGCCAGTCAGTGCATAGCCTTTTGTGTAAAAAGTCTATTTAGAAAGTTACATTTAGGTCAGAAAATGGCTAAGTGAACCGTTAGCCTCAAGGCTGCAAAAAGATCTCAGATCAACTTTCCAGACAAGACTATACTCTCTTGACTAAGGTGTATCATTTTCCTGATTCTGTAGAAAGAAGACCCTCATTTCTCTCTAAACCTTTTCACTTGTGTAACATCAAAGTTCATGTAAAATTATTCTTAACTGCTTGAAAGACAAGGAAAAGTGATTGCACTAAATAAACTCGAAAATCTTAATCAAAGCAAATAATTGAGATTAATATGAAATGAGGCCTTCTAACCAAACTCCTTTTAATTTCTGTGGTAGTGACAGGCAAGGAGTGACTCTAAAAAAATTAAATTTCAGAATTTTTTTGTGTGGAAAAAGCTAAGGAAAATATTGTAATTAAAGAAAGAGGTCTAAAAAATGTAAGTGAACAAAATAGAAACAACAACAACAATCAAACTTCATTCAATCCATGGAGGTTTGAGATTAGAAAGATAGTTAGGGCAATCTGAAATAAAGCTTCAGCAAACTTCATTCAATCCATGGAGGTTTGAGATTAGAAAGATAGTTAGGGCAATCTGAAATAAAGCTTCAGCAATTCATTCATGTTCTGGAAAGACTTCTTGATTATTCTAAATAGTCACTTTCATTTTTTAAAATGACTCATCTCTATTTAGAATTATAACTTAAAAGCATTTTGAATAGAGCTGGAAATATAAATTTAATTCTCTTCCTCCTTTCTTTCTTTCTCCCCCTCCCCTCCTTCCTTTTTTTCCTTCAATATATATTTGAGTGATTTACATATGCAAGTTATTGTGCTATGTAATGAATCTCTTTTATTTTTTACATCTTCAGAAAAATATTCTGCTCTTTATTAGCAATAAATATTGTTTAGTTTCGTAAAACGAAATCATGCAGCATGTAATGTTAAACCCATATGGTAAACAACTATTTCATAATTTGAATGAATTTTCAATATAGTTTCTATACAGTTCAGTAGAACTTTAATATCAAATATAAAGAAAATTAGTCTTTTCTGATAATAAACATGGGTATCTTCATTTTGGAAAATGTTAGGTTAGTGGTAAAAGACTTGGAACTTCTTAAGCATGTTTTGTCATTTGTCCAAAAATTCTATGCTTTAGAATAGTGATTTAAAAAGCTTATTTGGAGATAAGTTTGGCATTAGACACTGAGTTTTTATCTGAAGTTCCTTATAAATAAATCATCTAATTTTTTTCAAGCATTTGAGAGAGCCAGTTCCATTTCTGATAAACTTCTCAAATCTCTCTACCTCACCATCTGTGAGATGAAGGGAGAAAAAAATTATATTGCACGTCTCTACCTTTCCAGAATTCTGTTTTGGCTTCTGATAGTACACAATTTTGTGGCACATCAGACAGTTTAGTAATTTTCTTTGGTAAGAGAACTAAGATTTTTAAGAAATTTCAGTTGGAAAAGAAGATAATTTTAATTATGTTTTTCTATTTAGCAAAGTATCCTATTGCTTTACTTAATCTGCTCTAGTTCCTTCATTATGTGAAGCCACCAAATCACTAGATGCTTGTAAAAAGAAATTGTGTGGCAGTTAATTAATGTCTCATTTGAATTTTAACAACTGTGTCAGCAGAAGGTGCACTAAACAGCTATAGGTACCCTAAATGAATGAAATGAGCAAGCTTCAGTGCTTTTAGAGTATGGTGAGGTAAAATGTTTCTCAATTTCTATCTAATGTTTAACAGCAAATTTCTATTCCTTTTAGAAACTATTCATTGATGAAAACTTTGCCCCAATGGGCGCAGTTGGGTGCTATTGAGAAAATTTAGTAAAGTCTCTTTCTTCAAGGAGTTTTAAATTTAACAGGGAGAATAGGAATTATAAAAGTAATGATTACATACCATGAAATACTCTGGTAATTCAAGATATCAAAGAATTACAAAGAAAATGAGGAAATCACTGGTTGAAGAGATCTTTCCTGGATGGGAAAATGAGAAAACACTCAGATGATGGAATCCTGAAAGGAGAGGAGGATTTCATAAGCAGATTTATGGAGATGGTTGTTTCTCCTAAAATTTTGAAATATAAGTCAGCATATCAAACAGTGAAGTTTGCAAGCAAGACAAAGATATTCTAATATAAGTTATTGTTAGGTGCTGTTTAGTTAATAAGAACCTGTAAAGTTTACTATCCATATCATGTTGTTGTTGTCAGGTGCCATTGAGTCGGAACCAACTCATAGCGACCCCATGCACAGCAGAATGAAATAATGTCCGATCCTGGGCCAATCTCACTACCGCCGCCACACTTGACGCCATCAATGATGCCACCTGGCTGATCCATCTCATTGGGGGTCTTCCTCTTCTTCTCTGACTCTCCACCTTACCCAGAATGACACCCTTCTCCAGTGACTGTTCTCTCTGGACAATGTTTCCAAAGTATGAGAGATGAAGCCTAGCCATCTTGGCCTCCAAGGAGCACTCTGGTTGTCCTTCTTCCAAAACAGATCTATGGGTTTTTTGGCAGTCCATGGCACTTTCAGTATTTTCCTCCAACACCACAACTCAAAGGCATCAATTCTTCTACGATCTTCCTAATTCACTGTCCAGCTTTTGCATCCATATGAGGTTATTGAAAATACCATGGCCGTATTCTTCAAAAATATCATTCAAAATTTTTTGCCAGTCTTAGAGGTAAAACATTCAGTATTTAACCATTAAATAAGATGTTAGCTGTACGTTTAAAAAACAAACAAACACTTATTTTGCTTTTTGTTGTTGTTGAGAATATACATAGCAAAATATATACCAATTAAACAGTTTTTACAGATAGAATCAAGTGAAATTGCACCTTGAGTTGTGAAACCATTCTCAGTCTCCTTTTCTGACTTGTTCTTCACCCATGTTAATGAGTAAGCACACTGATCTCTAAGGTTTGTCTCTAACCTTTTGATTTGTGATTGTCACTTTGATCTCATATATATAGATCTTGTTAAGTGCTGTTGAGTTGGTTCTGACTCATCAGACCCTCCACAGGTTTTGCAAAGATTGAATGGTGGGTTTGAATTGCAAACTTTTTAGTTAACAGTCCGTTGCTTATCTTACAGTGCTACATCAGGACTCAATATAGATCTTGTTGTTAAGTGCCATCTAATCCATTCTGACTCATAGCAACTCTGTATGGGATTTCCAAGGAGCAGCTAATGGGTTTGAACTACCAAATTTATGGTTAGCACTCCAGTGCATATCCTACTGCACCATACCAGTATTCCCTAAATACTCAAGGCAGACATTTTTTGCTAGTTAAACTAAACTACCATGTGGTTTAAAGAAGACTTCAGGAGATATTTTTAGTTTAAGGTTTAAAAATTATTTCAGGGCAATCATTTTTGAGATTCACCCATACTCTAAGGCTACAAAAAGTCTGGACTCCATAAGAATTTGAAGTTCAAGTATATATATATTCCCCACGCCCCCATCTTTTGATTAGGAATCTTCTATAGAAACTTCAATGAAAATGTTCAGTAATGATAGCCAGACATCATCTAATCCTTCTGGTCTTATGGCAAAGGAAACAATTGTTTATCGAGGTAATTAGCCACACATCCATTTCCTCCTCCTATTTCTGACTTCTTTGGTTCCACAGGTGAATAGAAACCATTTGTTGTACTTTCAATGCTATTTGCAAAAGTTTTTAAGACCCTGGGCACTAGCAATGAATTAGAAAGCAGTACAAAAATACTAAACACATTATTAGTTTAATTAACTGGTATGATTCATGAAGTCATGACTCTAAACCTCCAAAGCAATGAACAAAGTCCTATGAGATATTTGGCTGTACATAAACAACATCAGCATCTTCTCTTTGCTCTTCTTTTAATATCATTGTTATAGCTATAACTTCTGCCAATTCAGCTTTTTACAGGTGTACCCTTACTGACAACTATTACCATAATCAACTGTGTAACTCTATGCTGCCATTGTTTCGGGGTGATTCTGAGTCAATTCTGATGCCTAGAGACATATGTACAACATAATTAAAAAATGTCTAGTCTTGTGCTATCCTTGCAGTCATTGCTAGATTTAAACCCATTGTTGCAGCCATTGTGTCAACATAAAAACAAAGTAACAAAAAAACCCAGTATTTCTCTCTCTCTTTTATTATTTTCTTTCTGCTCTTCTGCTTTACCAAGCATGATGTTCTTATGCAGGGACTGGTAGTCTCCTGATAGAATGTTCAAAGTACATAAGATGAAGTGTTACCATCCTCGGTTTTAAGCATTATGGTTGTACTTCTTCCAAGACAGATTTGTTCATTCCTCGTAGAGTCCATGGTGCATTCAATATTCTTCATCAACACCACCATTCAAAGCATCAATTCTTTCATCTTTTTCATTCATTTTCTAGCTCTCCCATGTATGTGAAGCAACTGAAAATACCATAATTTGAATCAGGCCTACTTTAGTCCTCAAATAGACATCTTTGCTTTTTAAAGAGGTATTTTGCAACAGATTTGCTCAATGCAACACATTGTTGGAGTTCCTGACTGATGTTCCATGGGCATTGAGCTTGCATCCTTATTTGAATGAAATCCTTCTCAACTACTATATTTATTCTAATGTTGCTTATTGGTCCAATTGTGAAGATTTTGTTTTCTTTATGTTGAAATCCAATTCATATTAAAGTCTGTATTCTTTGATGTTCATCGGTAAGTGCTTGAAGTCCTCTCTTTTAGCAAACTTGATGTAAAAACTCCATCCCTCTCAGTTGGTATAGGTCAACTTATGGTATACATCCATAAGTATAGGTCAAGTCAGTTCATCAAATTGTAGCAAATTATACTTGCTTCCTTTAACACATTTCTTTATCTTCCTCTAGTTGTGCTCTGGTCATTAAGCCATCAAAACTAGGTCAAATAGGTACTATCTGCAAGTTTGGGCATTATTGTATATCTCACCCCACTTCATATCAGCTGGATGTTTCACTCTTAGCTCTAACCCTCCATGACTAGGTTAATGTCCATGGGCTCAGGAGTTCCCAAGTCTCCCCAAACTTTGGACCAACCAGTCTTTCCTCTTCCTCATCATGAGGTCTACAGGAGTCTATGGAATGTGGTCAAACTCAGCCCATATCTTCCTTACTGACATTCCCCTTTATAGTATATGTTTTCTGACACTTTACTTATTTATATTAAACAAAGACTATTTGAATGAAATTTATATATTACAAATTTATCCATTAGTATACGGTTTTATTGGTTTTGATAAATATATAGTCCTGTAGTTTGAATTTACCTGCAGCTCTGAGGAAGAAAGATGAAGTTTTCTGCTCTCATAAAGATTTATAGCCTTGGAAATTCTAAACAGGGTCTTTATGCATAGGAACCAACTAGATGGCCCACAACCACCACCACTACCATGTAACCATCACTATAATCAAGATAGAGAACATTGCCATCATAATAAAACATTCAAGTCAGTGTCCTATACCATTTACTGTCTCAGGAAAACACTGATATGCATTCTGTTATTATTAGTTTTGCCTACATAAGTGATATCGTACTGTGTATCTTAGTTTGTATTCATGTGTGTCTGTATTTTTTTTATTTTCTGTCATAGTTTTGTGGTACACTGTTGTATATATCAGGAATTTGCTCCTTGTTGCTGACTAGTATTCCATTATATGCATATATCTTAATTTGTTTATTCATTTATATCTTAATAGGCATTTGAGTGTATCCAGCTTTTAGTCTGTGAACATACTTGGACAAATCTTTGGGTAAGTATATGTTTTTGTTTCTCTAGGAGTGACATTTCTGGCTAATATGCTCATTGTATATATGACTTTATAAGAAGCAAAGTGGTTGCATAATTTAGCATTTTGTTAGGAGCACATGAAAATTTCCATTGTATCACAGTGTCACCAAATCCTGGTCTTTCATTCTTTTGAATTTTAATGAATAGTTTAGAGTTTTCAAATTGTATTTCTGTAATGAATAATTATGTTAAGTATCCTTTTGGATACTTACCATATATATTCACTGATGAAGTATCTTTTAAAATATTTTTTCCATTTTTTAAATTAGGTTTATTATTTTATTACTGAGTTTTAAGAGTTCCTCACATAATCTGGATTAAAATCCTTGACAGTTAAATGATTTGTAAAAAATTTTTCCTACTGGTACTTGATCTTTTATTTTATTATCTATCAGTATATTTCCCAGTAGGCTTGGTAGTGTAATGGGTTATGATTTGGGACGCTAACCACAATGTCAGCAATTTGAATCTACCAGCCACTCCATGGGAGCAAGATGAGGCTTTCTGCTCCCATAAAGATTTACAGGCTGAAAAGCTCTATACAGGCCCACTGTGAGTTGATAACAGCACACAGCCACGACTACCATCAGTATAATTCCGGGAACAGAGCATTTGTATTTTGATAATTCCAATTTATATATTTTTCTTTTTATGGTTCAAATATTTTGTGACTTTGATTATTAAAGGTCTCAGAGATTTCCTTTTATGCTTTTTTCTAGAAGTTTTATTGTTTCAGCTTTCACATGTATATCTATGATTTATTTTAAGATAAATTTTCTGAATAACGTATGTTAAGGGAGGCGGGGTCAACCAACTTAGAGACCCACAAGCACAGCTCAAAGCATCTCATTACAACCCTATCGCCCCTGCTGTGCATTCCGCCTCTTGACTGATGCGACAGCTACATCTGAGGATAGAAATCACACCTTTGAGCCGGACTTAAGGGCTGTAACGCAAGGAGATTCGTGTTTAACAGAGACCACACAACCGCCACTCCTCTGTCTGTCATGCTGTGGTGGTTTGAATTCCTGTGATTCTGAGGGCTATGCCACCAATATTTTAAATAAGCAGCAGGGTCACCCATGGTGGACAGGTTTTAGATGAGCTTCCAAACAAAGACAGACTAGGAAAAAAGTGACAAACTACTTCCTAATCACTAGTCACTGAAAACTCTATGAATAGCAGAGAAACACAGTCAGACACAGGACTGGAAGGTGGGGAGTCACTCAGAATGCGACTGGGGAAAAAAAAAAATGCCTCCTCCAAGTAGAGAAAAGCTCTCAGAACCTTCATTTGCTAATGGGCCACAAATCAAAATGAAGAGAAACAGCTGTAAACATCCATT
>NW_006408602.1:3313029-3332767 GCF_000296735.1 Chrysochloris asiatica | reverse complement strand
CGAGCATTGTTTCGTTCTGCTGTGCATGGAGTCGCTATGAGTCGGTTCCGACTCGATGGCACCTGACAACAACAACAACAACATTCTGTTCTATAGATTCATCCTTACACCGATTCTACAATGCTTGATTAACTTTTTTCTTCTGGTTTCAAATTGTGTTTTTAAAAAATACTTTATATATATTTTATAGTTAGCTTGTCCATTTCTACAAAAAGCTGACTAGAATGTCTCTAGGGATTGTACTGAATCTATAATTAAACTAAGATTAATTTGACATTTTAATAATATTGACTTTTTCTCACTAAAAGAAAAAAGTATAGCTCTTTTGTCCAGATATTTTACATTTGTTGTCATGAGGAAACTATAATTTGCAGTGTATGAGAACCTGTAGGGCATTGTAGACCTGCCCCATAGGATTGGTAAGGCTGTAAATCTTTTCAAAAACACACTGCTATGTCTATCTTCTGCCCAGTTACTGGTGGGTTTCAACTGCTGACCTGTTGATAATTAGTCAAGTTCTTAACCTGTTGATAATTAGTTAAGTCCAGGGCTCCTTATATATTTTATTAAGTTTCTCTTAATGGTTTCATATATTTGGTATTATTTCAACCAACATTTAAAAATTCAATTTCCAATTTTTCATTGTGATTGTATAATAACACAATTGATTTTTACATATCATCGGACTTACTAAATTTCATTTGTTGGTTTTGTGATTTTGAGGGGCTGTGTCTGAATTTAGAGAAGTTTATCTTCGTCCACACTTCAAGAGCTATATTATCTACTACTTTTAGGTAGATTCAGTAATGCCAGTAAAGCCTATGAAGTCCATTGAAATATTTAGCTTCAGGGATCAAGGTGAGATCATTATATAAAAGCCAGAACTGATGAGGGAACTTTAAAATTATTTTGTTTAATTGCTGAAATGTATTGAATCAAATATGTTGGGTGTTTTTTTTTAAAATTGTTGTTGTTGTTTTTCCTGATAAATTTAATGAATATATATTCTTTACTCTGTGTCTAATTGAATTTCTGGCTTACATAATGGATGCAGAATACATGTTTAGACAGCTTACTTGTCAGAAACCTGTCTTTTTTTCCCCAATGTCCATGCAAGCCAATTTGCTATGCATACTGTGATTTGAAACTTCTTTGTAGGTTTCTGGGCTTGATCCATTACTCATGTCCTGGAGTTGAGTCTCTACTGTCTAGGAAGACTTGATTGATTTCTTCCTGACAGAATGAATTATACCACGTGGTTTATTTTCTCTAACTGTGTTGAGCTGATACTGAGGGAAAAAAGGTAGTATTTTCAAAGCTTGCACCACAGGAAGATTAGTTTTTGAATACAAGATTAAATTCTACTAAACATTTCTGCAGTGGGACAGGAACTTGTAATAAGAAGGTATAGAATAAATTGTTTACAAATAAAATGTTGTGACTTGCAATTCTGATAAGTTCAGACATAAATGGGAAGTATATAATAATTTTGAATATTTTTTATCAATAAATATTTAGGATTATTCTGATTTTGAATTTTCAGTTAATTACTAAAAGGTACTTTTGAGAAAGAAGAAAGACTAAATAGTTGCTAGATGGATATTTTCAAGTACTTTAAAAAAGCATATAGTTATTTAGATTTGGTGATTTGCATATAGCTGCTGTTTCCTTTTTGCTTTCAGGGAAACCAAAGCACTAATTTTCATTCTGAAGATAAATAAAATAATAATGCTTCATCTTTATGCAATTTGTTGTTATATACTTTGTTCATTCAGGACTGTTAATAAGAAGTAGGCTGGACCGAAGTCTACTTATGCATTATTTATAATGTACGTTTCTAAGGAAATAGCATAACTAAGAGGAGTTTTCCTAACAAAGGGGTTTTTCAAGATATCTGCATGTGTGCATGTATGTATGTATGTATATATCCATCTATCTATCTAACTATCTACATATGGAACCCCAGCAGCAAACTGGTTATGTGTTGGTCTGCTAACTGGAAGGTCAGCAGTTGGAATCTACCAACTGCTTCCAGGGAGAAAGATGAGGCTGAGGCTGTGCATTTCCATAAAGATATACTTTTTTGGAAACCCTATCCAGGGTTGTTATGAGTCGGAACCCACTACATGGCACACGCCACCACCATATATATATACATACGCAATACAATTGATTACTTGTCTTCAAATATTTACTTGTTTGGTAAAATAGATTAACTCGGTTAAATTATTATGTAAATTAAAAATAATAAAGTTAATTTTCAATAAATTTGGAAACTTTAAGCAATAATATAAATTTAGAGTAACTTAATATACTTCTAATTTTAACAATGTTCAGTTTCACTATGTGTGTTGTTGTTGTTAGGTGCCATCGAGTCGGTACCAACCCATAGCTACCTATGCACAGCAGAACAAAACACTTCCCGTTCCTGGGCCAACATCACTACTGTTGCCATGCTTGAGTCCTTTGAAGCTGCCACTTGGCCAATCCATCTCGTTGGGGGTCTTCTTCTTTTTCTCTGACTCTCCACTCTACCAAACATGATCTCCTTCTCCAGTGACTGGTCCCTCCTGACAATATGTCCGAAGTATGAGAGACGAAGTTTGGCCATCTTGACCTCCAAGGAGCACTGTGGCTGCACTTCTTCTAAATCGGATCTATTGGTTCTTTTGGAAGCCCATGGAACTTTCAGTATTCTCCTCCAACACCATAACTCAAAAGTATCAATTCTTCTACGGTCTTCCTTATTCACTGTCCAGCTTTCGCACGCATATGAGGTTACTGAAAATACCATGACTTGGGTGAGGCACACCTTAATCCTCAAACTGACATCTTTGCTCTTCCAACACTTTAAAAAGGCCTTGTGCAGTAGATTTGCCTAATGCAATACGTCATTTTATTTCTTGACTGCTGCTTTCTTGAGTGTTGATAGTTGATCTAAGAAGCATGAAGTCCTTGACAACTTCAATCTTTTCCCCATTGATAAGAATGTTGTTTATTGGTCTAGTGGTGAGGATTTTTGTTTTCTTTACATTGAGATGTAATCCAAAATGAAGGCTGTGCTCTTTGATCTTCATCAGTAAATGTGTTAAGTCTTCTTCACTTTCAGCAAGCAAGATTGTATCATTTTCATATCACAGGTTGTTAATGAGTCTTCCTCCAATCCTGATGCAACATTTTTCTTCATAGAACCCAGGTTCTCAGATTGTTTGCTCAGCAAATAGGTTGAATAAGTATGGTGAAAGAATACATTCTTGTGGCACACCTTTCTTAATTTGAAAACTTTCGGTGTTCCCATGTTCTGTTTGAACAACTGCCTCTTGGTCCAGGTACAGATTCCTCATGAGCACAATTCAGTGTTCTGGAATACTCATCATGTGTAATCACCCACAAAGAGCCCTGATAGCATAGTGGATTATGAGTTGCACTGGTAACTACAAGGTCAGTAGTTTGAATCTACCAGTTGCTCTGTGGGAGAAGGATGAGACTTTCTACTCCCATACAGATTTACAACCTTGAAACCCTAAGAATTTATAGAAATTTTAATTCTTTTGTTTTTCAAACTTCTTAAGGCTACAAACTCAGTTTCACAGTAAGTACCTTTGAATATGGCAGTTCATGGAAAGAACAGAAAACGGTTGCTGATGAAATTCTGGTGCAGAGCTGGGAAAAAAGTTATCACAATACATTTAGATACACTGTCATTATAAAGCTAGGTAACGAAACAAGTGTTTTATACGTAATAAAATGCAAAACAACAAAAAACCTGATTTTGGGAGTGCAAATATATGATAATTTATTAGATATTCTGGTGCTTATATTGAAAAAAAATGAACAGATCATTACCTTTTTTTCAGCTATGCTTGGATACTATTCTCTCATTATTTTCATTAGTGTAAATGAGATTCTAAAGGAAACAATATACAGGTTAACAAAATGGAAACTGATTTGAATATAAAATAACCTCATGTACTTTTCCCATGTTGGTGGATATGGTTTAGGTTGGAGATATTTATATGCCTGTTTGTCTATTAATGCTTTATATTAGTCAGCATTCTTGAAATCATTTTTTATGTCTGCCTAATGATTTTTTTTTTTAAATCACCATAATAATTTGATGATGACAGACATCTTGGTTAAAAATAGGAAGAAGCAAAAACAAAGAAACATTGACTCAGCTTCAGGCCAGACAGTTGTTTTCTGTGAAACGAATGTGGGCATAACACAGTTAAATCACTTCTTGTTTCCCTGCAATACTACTGTTTTTGTTGTTGTTGTTAAGTGCTGTTGAGTCGATTCTGACCCACAGCGACCCTGCATAGGCTTTCCAAGGCTGTAATCTTTATGGGAGCAGAAAGCCTCATCTTTCTCCCGCAGAACCGCTGGTTTTATACTATTAGGTGATTTAAAATAATTACAGTAACATTTATGGGAAAATGTTGGCATTTTAAGCTTATAAAATTGCTCCTTAAATATGCAGAGAATGAAATGTCTTTGTTCCTAAGGCTGCCGGCATTGAACTCAAACTAATAACTGTCAGTGCCACTCATGACAAATTGTGATCTACTGCAGAATGGTGTGTTTGGACAAACTTGCTGCAACTGGAATGTAAAAGGGGATTTCAAAATGTTCATAGAAAAATGGAATTTAAACACAATTAATGCTTTTAAAAACTTTTTGAAGCCCCTTTTTGTATGTGTGTTTATGTGTGGGTTTGTTGTTACTAGGTGTCATTGAATTGGTACCAACTCATAGGGACCCTGTTCACAACAGAACAAAACACAGCCTGATCCTGGGCTAACCTCAGAAATGTTGCCATGCTAGATCCCACTGATGCTGCCATTTTGCCAGTCTATCTCACTGGGAATCTTCTTCTTTTCCACTGACCTTACCAAACATGTTATTCTTCTCCATTAACTGGTCCCTTGTGACAATATGTCCAAAGTATGAGATGAAGTTTGGCCATTATGGTCTCCAAGGAGCACTCTGGCTGCACTTCTTCTAACCCAGATCTGTTTTGTTCTTTTGGCAGGCCATGGTACTTTCAATATTCTCCTCCAACACCATAACTCAAAAGCATCAATTCATCTATGATCTTCCATATTCACTGTCCAACTTTCGCATGCATTTGAGGTTGTTGAAAATACCATGGCTTGGGTCAGGTGCACCTTAGTCCTCAAGGTGCACATGTTTGCTCTTCAACACTTTAAAAAGGTCTTGTGCATTAGCTTTGCCTAATGCAATATCTCATTTGATTTCTTGACTGCTGCTTCCATGAGTGTTGATGGTAGATGCAAGGAAAATGAAGTCTTTGACAACTTCAATCTTTTCTCCCTTGATAAGAATGTTGTTTACTGGTCCAATGGTGATGATTTTCATTTTGTTTAATCCATACCGAAGATGTAATCCATACCGAAGGCTGTGGTCTTTGATCTTCATCAGTAAGTATTTTAAGTCCTTTTCACTTTCAGCAAGCAAGGTTGTATCATCTGCATATTGCAGTTTGTTAATGAATCTTCCTCCAATCCTGATGCCACATTTTTCTTCACAGAACCCAGCTTCTTGGATTATTTGCTCACCATACATGTTGAATAACTATGATGAAAGAATACAACCATGTCAGACAACTTTCTTAATTTGAAACCATTTATTGTTCCCATGTTCTGTTTGAACAACTTCCTCTTGGTCTATGTACAGATTCCTCATGAGCAAAATCAAGTGTTTGTAATACTCATAGTTTTCAAAGTTGTCTGTAGCTTGCCATGATGCACACATTTGAAGCTATTTGCATAGTCAATAAAGCACAGGTAAATATCTTTCTGGTATTATCTATTCCCAGCAAAGATCCGTCTGATGTCGGCAATGATAGCCCTCGTTCTATGTCCTCTTCTGAATTCAGCTTGAACCTCTGAAGTTCTCTGTCAATGTATGGTTGCAGCCATTTCTGTATTACCTTTAGTAAAACTACATGCATGGGATATCAAAGATATTGTCCGATGATTTCCACATTCCATTGGGTCACTTCTCTTTGGAATGAGCACAAATACGGATCTCTTCCAATCAGTTGGCCAGATAATTGCCTTACAAATTTCTTGCCATAGATAAATGAATGCCTCCAGTGCTGCATCATTTTATTGAAAGATTTCAATTTTTATTCCATCAATTCCTGGTGCCTTGTTCTTTGCCAATTCCTTCTATGCACTTTGCTCTTCTTTCAGTATCATTGACTCTTGATCATATGCTACCTCTTGAAATGGTTGAACATTGACCATTTCCTTTAGGTACAGTGACTTGGTTTATTCCTTACCTCTTCTTTTTATGCTGTCTACATCATACAATAATTTGCCCTGAGAATCCTTCAATAATGAAAGTGGAGCTTGAATTTTTTCTTCAGTTCCCTCAGCTTGAGAAATGCTAAGCATGTTCTTCCCTTTTGGTTTTCTGACTCTAGATCTTTGCACATTTTATTGCAATATTTGTCTTTGTCTTCTTGAGCTGACTTTTGAAATTTTCTGTTCAGCTCTTATACCTCCTCATCTCTCCCATTTGCTTTAGCATCTCTACACTGGAGAGCAAGTTTCAGAGTCTTTTCTGACATTCATTTTGGTCTTTTCCTTCTTTATTATCTTCTTAATGACTTTTTGCTTTCTTTCTGGTCTGTTCTTTAGGTCTAATGTATTAAATCTGTTCTTCAGATAATCTCTAAATTCAGGTAGGATATATTCAAGGTCATATTTTGGTGGTCATGGATTTGTTTTAATTTTCTTCAGCTTCAATATGAATTTGCATATGAGCAATTGATGATATGTTCCACAATCTGCCCCTGGCCTTGTTTTAGCTGATGATATGGAGCTTTTCTATCATCTCTGTCTGCAGATGTAGTCAATTTGATTTCTGTGTATTCCATCTGGTAAGGTCCATGTGTATAGTCATCTTTTATGCTGTTTCAAAAAAGTATTTGAAATTAAAAAATCATTGATTTTTCAGGATTCTGTCATGCGATCTCCAGCATAATTTCTATCACCAAAGCCATATTTTAAACTACTGATTTTTCCTTTTTGTTCCCAACCTTTTCATTCCAATTGCCAGTGATTATCAATATATCTTGATTGCATGTTTGATCAATTTCGGATTGAAGTAGTTGGAACAATCCCTCTATTTCATCCTCACTGGCTTTAGTGGTTGGTTCATAAATTTGAATAATAGTGGTATTAACTGTTGTTCCCTGTAGGTACACAGATACAATCCTATCACAGACAGCATTTTGCCTCATGCTCGATCTTGATATATTCCTTTTGATGATGAAAGCAACACCATTCCTCTTCAATTTGTCATCCCTGGCATAGTAAACCATGTGGTTGTCAGATTTAAAATGGCCAATACCTGTCCATTTGAGCTCACTTGTTCAGCTCTCTAATGCCTGAGATATTGATGTTTATGTGTTCCATTTCATTTTTGTCAATTTCCAATTTTCCTAGATTCATTTGTACATTCCTTGTTCTGATTATTAATGGATGTTTACAGCTGTTTCTCTTCATTTTGAGTTGTGCCCCATCAGCAAATGAAGGTCCCAAGGCTTTACTCCATTTACATCATTATGGTCAACTCTACTTTAAGGAGGCAGCTTTTCCCCAGTTGCCTTTTGAGTGTCTTCCAACCTGAGGTGCTCATTTTCTGACACTGTATCTGACAGTGTTTTGCTGCTATTCATAAGGTTTTCAGTGACTAAATATTTGGAAGGAATTAGTCTCTCCTTCTTCCTAGTCTGTCTTCAGTCGGCAAGCTCATCTGGAATCTGTCCACTCTGGGTGACACTGCTGGTATTTGAAAACTGTGGCACAGCTTCCAGAATCACAGTAACTCACAAGCCACCACAGTACAACAGACAGACGAGTGGTGGTGTGTGTAGCTGCTGTTGTTGTTGAGTGCCGTTGAGGCGGTTCTGACCTTTAGTGACCCTGTATAGGGTTTCCGAGGAGCAGCTTGTGAGTTTGAACCACCCACCTTGCAGTTCAAATTTCTTTGTGGTCTGACACATTAATCCATAGCACCACACCAGGTGTGTGGGTATTACATAGTAAATTCTTATTTTATGCTTCATTTGTTTTAGAATTAATCCTTTGCATTCTCTTTAGGCTATCATGGTCTTAGCTGTTGTCATTAAGTGCTTCTGAACTGCTTCTGACTCATAGCGACCCTGTACAGGGTTTCTGAGGAATGACTGCTGGGTTTGAACTGCTGACTTTACAATTAGTAGTTCAGTGTTTATTGTACAGTGCCATATCAGGACTGCATAGTCTTAGTTAGAAAAATGCAAATCAGGATAATTTTACTAGCTTTTATTATATCTTTGGAGTCCTGGTGTCACGCTGTGGGCTAACGTGTCACACTGCAAAGTCGTTTGAACTGCAAGGGTGGTGGTACAAGCTTACCAGATGCTCCTTGGAAACCCTATACAGGGTTGCTATGGGTCGGAATCGAATCGACTCAACAGCACTTAAGAACAACAACATTAGGTCTTTAAAAGTAATTTCACTTATTATCTTTAATTGATTCTATAGTCTTTAAAAATTATGATTTATTTTCAACTCTGCTTGTCAGATTATTATTTTTTTTCTTTAGTGTCATTTGGTTTTTCAGCAGATGGTTACATAGCAGATGGTGAATTAAACCAAATACGGAACTAGGGACCATTTAAGCACTTATGTTTTTTTCATCTTTCTTACTGTCTGATCTTTCTACAGGACACATTTTGTATCCTTTGTATACTTGAAAAATATTGGATTTGTTAAGTCTAGTAAAGGTTTGGGGATGTAAGAAGGGTAAGTCCTAGTGATCAAATGGATTAGCAACATAATTAGATGATAGCTCTATGTCTTGTGAAAACATCCATTCATTAAAAACAAACAAACAAACAAACAAAAAAAACCACAATTTTTTTATTGTGAATTGGGTGAAGGGTTACAAAGCAGACTAGTTTTCCATTCAACAATTCATACACTTTTTGTTTCATGTCATTGATTGCAATCCCTACAATGTAACATCACTCATCTCACTTCTTTCTCGAGTTTTCTGCTTCTAGTCTTCCATTTTCCCCAAACTTTATAAACTTTGCTTTTTAGAAATGCCACCCTTTTCATCTCTAATTATTATTATGGTTTTTAAAACAATATTGTTAGGCAGATGTGAAAATTGGCTGATGATTCTAAGATGTGCACACTTCTTTAGTGTTCCCTCCATACATCTGTCAACTATTTGATGGAAAATTAAGCTGTGAAGGCAAATTTATTTCCAGACCTGAAGGGACTAAGGGCCATACCTCAGTGGGTCCATCAGTCTCTATCTGACCAGTAAGTCTGCCTGTTTTCTTTTCTTATTTTTTATAAATGATTTTCAATTTGTTCCATATTTTTCTTGCACTCTATCAAGGGCAAAGTGTGATCCTTTTCAGAGCAGTTGGTAGTGGTAGCTGGACACCATCTAATTCTGGTCTCAGGGTCATGGAAACTGATGTTCATCTAGTACATTAGTCCACTGGACTAATTGTTGCCATACATTTTCGATTTTCATCACTCTTCTTTCCTTGAGACAGGGAGAGACCGATAGCTGCACCTTAGATGGCTGCTTAGGAACTTTTAAGGCACCAGTGCTGACTCACCAAAGTAGGATTTAGACCATTGTCTTTTTGGACTTGGTTATTCCAATTGACCTTGATTTCCTCAAAATCATGGTCCTAAGTCCTTAAGCCCAGCAAGTCATTCCCTCAATGTATTTGGTTAAATCTAAGCAGTTTTCATATATCTTTGCCCCTGTATCTTCCACCACATTCATGAATATACTTACAGCAAAGATGACTACACATGTACAATTATCCTATTTATATTTGTAGATACATTCCCACTCTTCCTCTCACACTTATTCAGTTTATGTGTCTATCCATGCATGCTTTAGTTGTTGTTGTTAAGTGTAGTGGAGTCGGTTTGACTCATAGCAACCCTGTCCAGAATTTCCAACGAGTGGGTTTGAACTGCCGACCTTGAGGTTAGCAGTCCAGTGCTTATCCTGTGGCACCACACCAAGGCATCTTCTCCAGAGTACCATTACTGCAGGACTGTGGATATAACAATATTTACCTTTAACCTTTGCACTCCTCTCAGCACTTAACAACAACAAAAAAAAAAACTATATGGCCCAGTGTTTCTAGGAGTCCTGGTGTGGAACTGTAGAATAAGTACAGTACCACAAGGTCAGTGTGAACTGCGAGGTCAGTGGTTCAAATTTACCAGCCACTCTTCAGAAACCTTACTCAGGGTCGCAAAAAAATCAGAATTGACTCAA
Organism: Chrysochloris asiatica; assembly: GCF_000296735.1. Lineage (NCBI taxonomy): Eukaryota > Metazoa > Chordata > Mammalia > Afrosoricida > Chrysochloridae > Chrysochloris > Chrysochloris asiatica. The sequence continues at coordinate 3,322,429 of NW_006408602.1, read as the reverse complement.
TGACAACAACAGCTTAGTATTTTTATTTCCAACTTCTTAAGGAAGTGCTATATCATTTTCTGGGATTTCATTGGCTCCATGGAATAGGCACTGGACTGTCTACCACAAGGTCAGCAGTTCGAGCCCACCAGCTGCTCTATTGGAGAAAGATGAGACTTTCTGCTCCCATAAAGATCTGCAGCCTCTGAAATCCTATAGAGGGTCACTATAAGTCAGAACAGACTGTATGGCACGGAGTAACAAGTACCATTTTATGCAGTGATTTTTACCATTTTGCATTCCCACTAGCTGTGTATGAGGATTTTATCTCTCTCTACACCTTATCATACTGAAGAAGGAAGTCCAAGGTGCACTAAAGGAATTGGCAAAGAACAAGGCACCAGGAATCGATGGAATAAAAATAGAAATCTTTCAAGAAAAGTGAGGCGGCACAGGAGGCACTCACTCATCTCTGCCAAGAAATTTGGAAGACAACTATCTGGCCAACTGATTGGAATAAATCTGTATTTGTGCCCATTCCAAAGAGAGGTGACCCAATGGAATGTGGAAGTCATCAGACAATCTCTTTGATATGCCACACAAGTAAAGTTTTACTAAAGGTAACACAGAAATGGCTGCAAGCATACATTGACAGAGAACTTCTAGAGGTTCAAGCCGGATTCAGAAGAGGCTATGGAATGAGGGATATCATTGCTGATGTCCGATGGATCTTGGCTGAAAGCAGAGAATACCAGAAAGATGTTTACCTGTGCTTTATTGACTATGCAAAGACTTTCAATTGTGTGGATCATGACAAGCTATGGACAACATTTAAAAGTATGAGTATTCCGGAACGCTTAATTGTGCTCATGAGGAATCTGAACCTGGACCAAGAGGCAGTTGTTCGAAGAGAACATGGAAACACTGAATGGTTTAAAATTAAGAAAGGTGTGTGACAAGATGTATTCTTTCACCATACTAATTCAAACTGTATGCTGAGCAAATAATCCGAGAAGCTGGGTTCTATGAAGAAAAACGTGACATCAGGATTGGAGGAAGACTCATTAACAATCTGCGATATGCATATGATACAACTTTGCTTGCTGAAAGTGAAGAAGACTTAACACATTTACTGATGAAGATCAAAGAGCACAGCCTTCATTTTGGATTATATCTCAATGCAAAGAAAACAAAAATCCTCACCACTGGATCAATAAACAACATTCTTATCAATGGAGAAAAGATTAAAGTTGTCAAGGACTTCATTCTTCTTGGATCAACTATCAACACTCATGGAAGCAGCAGTCAAGAAATCAAATGACATATTGCATTAGGCAAATCTACTGCACAAGACCTTTTCAAAGTGTTGAAGAACAAAGATGTCGGCTTGAGGACTAAGGTGCACCTGACCCAATCCATGGTATTTTCAATAATCTCATAGGCATGCGAAAGCTGGACAGTGAATAAGGAAGACCGTAGAAGAATTGATACTTTTGAGTTATGGTGTTGGAGGAGAATATTAAAAGTGCCATGGGCTGCCAAAGAACCAATAGATCCATTTTGGAAGAAGTGCAGCCAGAGTGCTCCTTGGAGGCCAAGATGGTCAAACTTTGTCTCTCATACTACGGACGTATTGTCAGTAGGGACCAGTCACTGGTCCCAAAGAGATGGATTGGCCAAGTGGCAGCATCGATGTACTCAAATGTGGCAACAGTAGTGAGGTTGACCCAGGATCGGGCAGTGTTTCGTTCTGCTGTGCATAAAGTCGCTATGGGTCTGTACTTCTGTACTGACTCAATCACACCTAACAACAACAACAACACCTTATCAACATTTGTTGTTTTCTGAATTTTGCTATTAATTCTGTCGTGAGGTGATATCTCATTGGTGTTTTGATTTGCATCTCTCTAATGGCAGTTCAAATTCACCAACTGCTCCTTGGAAACCCTATACAGGGTCACTATGAGTTGGAACCAACTTTCGGCATTTAATAACAACAACAATGGCTGAAGGGGAGTGCTGGGAGCCATTCCGCTTCTGCCGTTTGACACAGTCCTGGCAAAAGGAGAAAACATCAGCAAAGCAGATGATTCTCTGGAAAGGCATTCCCTATATCTCCGTTTTAGGATGAATCTGATTCACTTGTAAGAATATTTTACTGCTATATTTACAGCTCTTACTGTGAGTTCTGTAGGGCTTAGGAAGAAACCGGTCTTATAACAGTTGTTTCAGCTTCACTGGGTTAGATTCAAAGGGAATTGTATGAGCTACTCCCTCTCACAGAAAACCAGAGTACAAAGCAGCTGCATTTTTGAGATCACAGAAGCAGATAAAAACTAGAGTGAAGCTGACCGTCCCCTATAGACCTCACCTAAATCAATTACCAGCCAGAATTCACAAACTCCCACTATTACATACAGGCACCTACGTAAATGGGTAGAGAATAGTGAACATAAATGAAAGGTGGTCAAAACTTAATAATCTACATTTCCTGCTGCAATTAACCAGGTTGGGCCTTTTAACATGCCTCACGGCCCCAAAAGAAAGAAACAGAGGAGCACTGTGATTAAGCAATTTAATGAATACTTTAGAAAAACAAAATAATTAAATAGATGTTAGTGATGCTTTTACTATAGAAAATAGTAGTACTTTATGTAGGATAGAAATTTGATAATTAGCTAGTAGAAACAATAAAGTGTAGTGTAGGCATTGATGATTAATAGAAACATATTAGTAAGTGGATGTAATCAGGGGTCTGGGAAGTGGAAATGATTTGTGTAAGGTTTAACTTGATCTTTTAGTGGGAATAAGAAGAAACAATTTATCACTTACGTAGAAGAGGAGATTATGTCAGAAGAAAAATGCTTAATGGTTAGAAAATGAACAGGATGTTTGAAAGGTCAGGTTGGACATCATAAAAATACTTTTGTTAAGGTTTTATAATCACAGGGTGAAAGAATGTTATGATTAAAAATGTGTAATAATTAAGGGGAAAAATCAAGGTATCAAATCATTATGCGTTGTGTAATTTTAAGTATAAAAATAAAGACTTGCTGAGCTCGGCAATGAGAGCTCCATCAGCCAGCTAAGCGGAGACTCCTCCATTACTTTCACTTTCGCAGATTCTGTGTCTTCTCTAGAGTCCCAAGACCCTGTGAGAGCTGGACTCCCTCAGGGGAGTCCTGGTGTTGCACTGCAGGATAACGTATTGGACCACAAGATTGGTTTGAATTGCAATGTTGGCAGTTCAAACGTCACCAACCGCTCCCTGGAAACTCTATACGGGGTCACTATGAGTCTGAATCAACTTAATGGCACTTAAAAACAATACTGGCTACTGATAGCAAGTCTTTCTTCATGTGTTTATTGGCCACCTGAGTGTCTTCTTTATTATAATATCTGCTCATGTCCTCTGCCCAATTTTAAATTGGATTGTTTGCATTTTTGTTGTTTAGGTGTTTGAAGTTTTCTATAAATTTTAGAGATTAGTCCCTTGTCTGATATGTTATTACCATTCCCCTCTCCCCCCCAGGTCTATAGGTTCTCTTTTTATTCTTTTGATGAAATATCTTGATGCAGATAAATGTTTAATTTTTTTAGGAGGTCCTAGTCATCTAGTTCTGGTGTGGCGCTGTGGGTTAGTGTGCCAGACTTCAAAAGCATTTGAATTGCAAGGTCGGCGGTTCATGCTCACCAGTCACTCCTGGGAAACCCTATACAGGGTCTCTATGGGTTGGAGCTGACTCGATGGCACTTAACAAGAAGTCATCTAGTTTGTCTTCTGCTGTTGGTGCATTTTTAGTTATGTTTGATATGCTATTTATGCCATGTATTGTTGTTGTTAAGTGCTGTCATCTCAAATGTAATTAAAGACATTCATATTCGAATCCCTGGAACCTGTCCTATGTTAAAATTAAAGTTGTAGATGGGTTTAGGGTGGCTAACTAACTGACTTTAAAAGGGTTGGTTCTGACTCATAGCAGCCCTATATAGGGTTTCCAAGAAGTGGCTGGTGAGATTGAACTTCTTTCCTTATGGTTCAAACTGACCTTGCAGTACAGTGCATTAACCTACAATGCCACACCAGAACTCCAGGCTGTGTATTAGGGTCCCTAGCTTTGTTCCTATTTTCATTGATAATCTTTTTAGTCCTAGGTTTTACCTCTTTGATCATCTTGAATTCCTTTTTGCATGCAGTGTGGGATATGGGTACTGCTGTATTTTAATGCAAACAGATACCCAGTTTGCCAGCACCATTTGTTAAAGAGTCTGTCTCTTTCCCAATTAGTGGGTTTCAAACGTTTGTCAAAAATCAATTGTAGATAGGTCAGTAGATTTACTTATGGGTTCTCAATTCTTTTCTGTTGATCTAAGTGTCTGATCATCTTGTTGTTGTTGTTAAGTGCCATTGAGTCAGTTCCTACCCCTAGCAACCCTGTATAGGGTTTTCAAGGAGCAGCTGGTGAGTTGCAGTTCAAACGACTTTGCAGTCTGACGCATTAGCCCACAGCGCCACACCAGGACTCCTAAAATACCAGATTATTTTAACTACCATGGCTATGTAGTAGGTTTTGAGACTTGGAAAGTGTGAGGCTTCCTACTTTTTTCTTCTTTAGTGGTGTTTTGCTTATCTGTGGCCTCTGTCCTTTCCATATAATGTTGACAGTTTTTCTATTTCTTTAAAGAGTGTTCTGATAATAAAACTACAACCATATTGAAAGGTTCTTTCACTTTCATTCACTTTAGGATGTGAGCCTGTGTGTATTTGAGGTGTGGCACTGTAGAATAGGCATTGGACTGCTATCTGCAAGGTTGGTGGTTCAAACCCTCCAGTGCTCCTTGGAAACCCTGTACAGAATTGTTATGAGCCAAAACGGACTCTATGGCACTTAACAACAACACCACCAAGCATCTGGATATATGGAATATAGATGTATATGGGTCAATCTACATACTTCATTTTCTGTGTAATTCCACTAGCTAATAGACAATTTTGTTTTCATTTGTTGTCCAGTCAATTCCAATGAATTTTGACCCCATGTGTGCAGAGTAGAACTGCTCCATGGGGTTTTTAAGGCTGTGACTTTTCAAAAGAGATGGGTAGGCTTGTCTTATGAGATGCTTCTAGATAGGTTCCGACTGCCAACCTTTCAGTTAGTGGTTCACTTACCTATTTGCATCATGCTGGGACTCCGAATAGATAGTGGTTACATGCTATTTTGCTTTATTTTAAATTTATTTACTTAATTATGTGTTTATGGTAAAAAAGTTCAACCAGAATGCAAAATCTATACAGTTACAGTAAGTATTCCTCCAATCTTAATTCCCAGTTCTTTGAATCATTTTTTAGAAGTCACATCTACTAATTTTTCATAGTGGAATAATCTACACAGATTTCAATAGCTTCTCTGATTCTTTTGCCACAAATGGAAGCATATTATACACATTGTTTGTAATGTTTTGTTTTGTGTTTTTCCTTAATTTTCTAAGAGAAAATTCCATGTCACTACAATAACATGGACTGTAACTACTGTACTTCTGTGTTGGAAGAAGTAAAGTTAGAATGCTCCTTAGAAACCAGTATGGTGAGACACCATCTCTCATATTTCAGATATGTTATTAAGAGGGACCATTCCCTAGAGAAGGACATCATGCCTGGTAAAGTGGAGGGTCAGTGAAAAAGAGGAAAATCCCATTGATTTATACAGCGGCAGCAGCAGTGGGTTCAGAAATTCAGATGGTATATGTTCAAGATCATGTTTTGGCTTTTGTTGGATTGCTTCAAGCCCTTTTCACTTTCAGCAAGCAAGGTTGTATCATATGCATATCCCAAGGTGTTTGTGAGTTTTCATTCAATCCTGATGCTGTGGTCTTCTTCTTCATATAATCCAGTTTCTCAGATTATTTGCTCAACATACAGATGTCATCCCACAACTCTGAAGACTGAATAAGTATGGTGAAAGAATATAACCCAGATGCACACCTTTCCTGATTTTATGCCATTCAGCATCCCCTGGTTCTGTCTGAATGGCTGCCTGCTGGTCTAGGTACAGCTCCTCATGAGCACAATCAAGTACTCTGGAATACCCATTCTTCATAATGTGATCCACAGCTTGTCATGACTCACACTTTTGAAAGTTTTTGCATAGTTGGTAAAGGACAAGTAAACATCTGTCTGGTAGTCTCTGTTTTCAGCCAAGATCCATCTGATGTAAACAATAATATATCTAGTTCCACATCCTCTTCTGATCTGGCTTGAGTTTCTGGCAGTTCCCTGCCAATCAATGTACTCCTGCAGCCATTTTTTAATTATCTTCACCAAAATTTCACTTGCATGTGATATTAATGATAATGTCCAATGATTTCCATTTTCCAATGGGTCACCTCTCTTTGGAATGGCTATAAATACGGGTCTCTTCCAAATGGCTGGCCAGGTAGCTGTCTTCCAAATCTCTGGAAATAGATGAGTGAGCACTTCCAGTACTGCTTCAGTTTGTTGAAAGATTTCACTTGGTATTCTATCAATTCTTGAAGCCTTGATTTTCACCAATCCCTTCAGTGCAGCTTGGACTTCTTCCTTCAGTACCACCTATTCTTGATGCTATGCTAGCTCTTGAAATGATTGAACACTGATCATTTCTTTTTGGTGCAGTGAATCTGTGTATTCTTTCCATCTTCTTTTGATGCATTCTGCATCATTCAATATTTTCCCCATTTGTTGTTGTTTCTTAGTGCCATTGAGGTGGTTCTGATTCATAGCACCCTATATAGGAATTCTGAGAAGCAGTTGGTGGGTTTGAACCATCTACCTTGTGATTCACAGTCCAGTGACTATTTTATAGAGCTACACCACGTTTTCAGTCATTGGTGTCTAGTGCATTAAATCTATTCTTGAGATGGTGTCTAAAATCAGGTGGGATATGTTCATATTTTGGCTCTTGCAAGCTTGTTTTAAGTTTCTTCAGCATCAGCCTGAACTTACATATAAGCAGTCTGCTCCTGGCCTTGTTTTGGCTGATGATACTGAAATTTTCCACTGCCTCTCACTGTTGTAATCAATTTGATACCTATGTATGAGATCTTGTGAGTTCTATGTTCCATGTTCATAATCACCTTTTTTTTTCTTTCAATTTAAGTTTTTATTGTAAATTGAGTGATAGTTTACGTGGGAGAATATCAGTTTTACACTCATTGTTTCATTGCAATGATTACAATCTCCTTCGTGCATCATCATTCAACAGTATTTGCTTTTATCCCCTTCATTCATGCTCTTCTTCTTTCATAGTCCTAGGGTCCTCTGTCCCTGGACTGTAAGATTAACTACTCCCTTATTTTTGTTACAAAATTTCTACCTTTACAATTGTGACAGTTGCAATTAATCATGGTAACGATTACTCACTATTGAATCATAAGAATTTTATCCCCATGTCATTTCACCTGACCCATCTAGACAAGATGAAAACTATTCAGTAGGGATTCTACCTTCCCCCTAACACTCTGGAACTAACCTCTCTCTTGAAAATTTGTAAGCCAGTCATTTCATGCCTTTATACCCCCTCCCAGTTTAAGTAGCCAATGTCTAAGTTTCTTGTCCCTATCAACCTTGTGTAGAGAGGGGATAGGATTGATACTTGATGTGGAGACTGATTCACTCTCAATTGGTATTTTGAGCTACTACATCCATAAGTATAGGTCAAGTTAATCAAATTGTAGCTATTTACATTTGTTTCTTTTATCAAAAACAATTTTTTTTTTTTTTTAAATCTTCCTGGTCTCACACTGTAAGTTAATGTGCCAGACTGCAAAGCTGTTTGAACTTCAAGATTCGCGGTTCAAGCTGCTCCTCGGAAACCCTATACAGGATAGCTATAGGTTGGAACAGACTTGACAGCACTTAACAACAGCTAGTTAAGTTCTGATCATCGAGCCATTGAAGCTAGGTCAAATGGGTACTATCTACAAGCTTGGGCGTTCTTGTGCATCTCCCCTCACTTCATATCAGCTGGGTGCTTCACTCTCGGCTCTAGCCCTCTGTGGCTATGTCTCTATCCACAGGCTCAGGAGTCCCCAGATCTCACCACACATCGGACCAACCAGCCCTTCCTCTTCTCTCTGTCATCTCCAGGTCCATGGGAAATCTATGGAACATGATTGAACTTGGCCCATACCTTCATTGTTGTTTTTCCCCGTCTTCCACTCACCGTGCAACCATTGTGGTCACCAGAAAGCTTACATGCCTGCTCATGTGTTTCCTTTGAGTTTCTGTCTTGGAGGAGGATTTGTCCTGAAAGGACTTGGCTGCTTGCCTTGATGGCTCCCCAGTGAATCACAGTCACCTTTTATATTGTTTTAAAAAGTATTTGCAATAAATAGGACATTGGTCTTGCAAAATTCAATCATGCGATCTCCAGCATCATTTCTATCACTAAGTATACCAATAAATATCTGAGGGTTAGACAGAGGCTATCTGAACATGGCTATTTACCTTTGCTGTGAGCACAACTATGAATGTGGTGGAGTATGATGATAGTGGTGGTGGTGGTGTATCATGGAATCTATTCTGACTCATGTTGTTTTTCAGTGCTGTCGAGTGGGTTCCAACTCACAGGGACCCTGTATAGGGTTTCTGAGGAGCAGACAGTGAGTCTGAACCACCAACATCATGGTTCAAACCAACCTTATTGTCCAGTGTTTGTCCTACAGTGCTAAATCATGACTTCATTTGCTTTCCTAGTGACTCTGTGTAGGGTTTGTTGTTGTTGTTGTTGTTGTTGTTAAGTGGCATTGGGTCAGTTCTGACCTATAGCGACCCTGGAGAGGGTTTCCAAAGAGCAGCTGATGAGTTTGAACCACCTCCTTTGCAGCTCAAACCAATGTTGCAGTCCAGCGCATTAATCCACAGTGCCATGCCAAGACTCCATGAGGCTATATAAATCTTTCTGGGAGCATAACATTACATCTTTCTCCTATAGAGCTCCTGGTGAACTTGAACTGCTGACCTTGTGGTGAAGCATTGTTGCTGTTAAGTGCCATTGAATTAATTCCAACTTATAGCGACACTCATAGGTTGATGAGGAGTGACTGGTGGGTTTGAACTGCCGACCTTGTTGTTCTCAGTCCAGTGCTTGTCCTATAGTGCCACACCAGGCGTACGCAGGGCAAAATGATGAAAACTTCTTAGAGATTATTAAACACCATGAGGCAATCAGTTGCTGGATCTGGGAGTTCAGGACCATTGTCTCACGGGACACCACGATCAACTGGCATAGCATATTCCACAAAGACAATGTTCTATATCCTGCTTGGGTGATGAGTAGTGACTGGCACTAGATGGTGCCTGGCCATCACTACCAACTGCTTTTAAAGGGATCACATTAGAAGGTCCTGGATAGAGTGGCATATATCATGAAACAAAACTCAA
>NW_006408602.1:3302389-3312929 GCF_000296735.1 Chrysochloris asiatica | reverse complement strand
AGATACTATAGGAACCTTAGACTATGGCACTTGACCATACTGGGATTCTAGAGTGGAACTCACCTTTGTGCCCCAATTTACAGCCAAACAGCAGATAGGTATAGAGGGTGGATAAGAACACTAGTAAGATATATATGCTCACCACGGAATAGTCAACTATTCAAGATCAAAAGGGCAACATTTACCTAAGGACAAAGATCAGAAGGATTGGAAAGGAGGGTGGAATGGAAATAAAAACCACAGGGAAAAAGAGGGATAAGTTGTTATTCAAACACTGATATGAAACAAAGTACATGATTTGTTGAATGTGAAACTGATGATCTGCTTTGTAAACATCTGCTCAATTTATGATAAAGAGTTTTTAGAAAAGTGAATTTTGTAAAAATAAAACGTGACTTTCAAAATGATCTCACAATTGATTTACTTTGTCCAGTGACCCCAAAATACAGCATAAGTCTTTGTAGATTTCAAAAGGACTTTTTTTGGGACACTCATTAATGAATCGGATAAGAACACTCAAAGCCATTAATTTTAACTATGTGCATGCAGCTATGCTATGTATTAACCTTTTATATCTTTTTTTTTTTTTTATCAAATTTATATTATCACAGACTATAAGACAAGATTTTTTTGATCTTCCTTTTACTGTGTGCACCAGGCAGGTGGCTGACTCTTGATCTCACAATATGTGTCATTTTTTCTGTGATGAGTAACTATCTAGATTTTTTTTTTTTTTTTTTGAGAAGTAATTGGAGATTTAGCACCTTCTTCCACAAAAGAGTTTCTTAGTATAGCACTTACTTTCATCTACTATGGAGAGCTAGTCTGAAATTCTATTGAATTATGGTTTTGATTGGTATTATAACACTAAAAGTTTTTATCTTAGGTTTTCATGATATTGCTATTATCTGTGCCTTAGACTCCTTCTTTGCCTATTCATAACCACAACAAGAATCCTAGAGGTGTAGATTATATGAATTTTGTTTCCTATGGACTTTGCATTGAAACATTTCTTATGAAGAATAATACATTCATTTTCTTTTTATTTATAAGATCATTTGAAATTGATGCCCTTGAAGTATCCAGGTTTTCTGCTTTGGGTTCGGGAATTCAAACTGTCAGGGCTGATGAGGTAACACTGAAATGGAATCCACTACTCATCTGTCAGTTTGACTTTACTCTGGTGACTTATGTGTTGCTGTGCTCCATTCTGGTTTTGCTATATGTCTCTCTTGACTGAACCAGTTCAAACTGTTTTGAATCCTTGGTTCACATACTCTGTGATCCACCAGGCCCCTCAGAGTTGCACATTTGCAAGAGACATCCTTGTTAACATATGATCCTCCCAGGCATTCACTATCAGTCTGGCAATTTGGTTTGAGACTTTTCAAGAGATTCTCACTGATACTTAAAAATGGCATATTGTTGAATTGTTTCTTACCAAGTGGTATTATTTAAAGATCTCCAACTGGCCCAAATTACCCCCAGTATGATTTTGAAAAAAACATTTATTAGGAACTTAAAAAAAAATATGGTAGTGTTCTAGATACTACAGAAAATTATTAAACATGTACTCTACATGTTTCTGATGATGTGGTATCATCATTTCAGGGTACCTCTCAAAGACTAAATTTCCTCTACTATGTTGTTGTTGTTAAGCACTGTTTAGTCAGTTCCAACCCATAGCGACCCTGTATTTGGTTTCCAAGGAGCAGCTGGTGAGTCTGAACTGCCAACTTAGCAGTTCAAACTGACTTTGCAGTCCAGCGTATAAACCCGCACAATGCCCCAATGGGACTCCTTTACTGTAGTTAATGTATTTTAGATGAAACCTGAGATGCCTTTAAGACCTTGTGCATTCCATAATGGTTTCTAGGTCTTTTTGAACTGATATTGTAGGTAGGCTTGAGGCCTTTTCATAGTTTTATCAGATCCTGAGGTTCTACATCATAACCTCTTTATGTGGGATTTTTGAGTGAGTCCATTTCTAGAATTTCTTCTATGAAAACAGATACAATTGTAGAAGTTAGTAAGACATTTTTCTTAGAATTTATTATTCTTGTCTTTATAGCCTGTTTTTCCTTATTCCTATTTTCCTCTCTTTTTAATCTTCTTTGTTTCTCTACTTAGCTTCTCATCTTTCTACTATGACCTGGAAGCCATGACTCCTCTGTCAGTTTGACTTACTGTGGTGACTTATGTGTTGTTGTAATGCTGGAGCTAAGCAACTGGTATTTTAAATACCAGCAGGGTCACCCATGTTGGACTGGTTTCAGTTAACTTTCTAGACTAAGAAAGACTAGGAAGGAAAGGGAAACCATGTCTGAAGAGTTGGCCACTGAAAAACTTGTGAAGAGCAGCAGGACTTTGCCAAGTATAGTGCCAGATAATGAGCCCCTCAGGTTGGAAGACACTCAAAATACTTCTGGGGAAGAACTGTCTTCTCAAAGTAGTAGTTGGTACATGGCATTGAATTGGTCCCAACTCATAGCAAACTATGCACAACAAAATGAAACACTGTCCTATCCTATGTCATCCTCACAATTGTTACATTTGATCTCACTGTGGCTGCCACTGTGCCAATTAATCTTGTTGAAGGTATTCCTCTTTTTCACTGATCCTCCACTTTAATAAGTATGATGTCCTTCTTCAGGGACTGGTCATGCCTTATAAAATGTCTGAAGTATGTAAACCATGTCTCACCATCCTGGCTTCTTAGAAACTTTCTCGATTGTACTTCTGCCAACACAGACTTGTTTGTTTTTCTGGCAGTACAGGGTACTCTCTATATTCTTCTTGAACACCATAACTCAAGCACATCAATTCTTCTACAGTCTTCCTTATTTATTGTCCAACTTTTTCATGAATGTGAGGCTATATGGAATGACTAAGGTCAGGCCCACCTTAATTCTCAAACTGGTATCTTTACTCTTGAACACTTTAAGGAGGTCATGTGCAGCATATTTACCTAATGCAATGTGTGTTTATTTCTTGATTGCTGTTTCCATGAATGTTGATTTTGGACCCAAGCAAGCAAGTCACATGGGGAAGGGATAGTCTTTTTAACAGATGGTGCTGGCAGAACTGGAAAACAACATGCAAAAGACTGCAACAAGACCTTTACCTCACGCCTTATACAAAAACCAACTCAACATGGATTAAAGACCTAAACATGAATCCCAGAATTATGAAGGCCATCAATTAAAATATAGGGACAAATGTGAAGGTACTTATTCAGGGAATACACAGACTACAAACATCTTGGAAATGACACGAACAAAAGTGGACAAAATAAATGATTGGGACATATTAAAAATTAAAAACTTATGTGCATCAAAAGACTTCACCAGAAGAGTAAAAAGTGAACCCACAGAATGGGAAAAAAATCTTTTGCAATGACACCTCAGACAAGGGACTCATTTCTAAAATATATAGGAAACTACAACACCTCTACAAGAAAAAGACAACCCAATTTAAAAATAGGCATAGGACATGAAAAGACACTTCACCAAGGAGGAGAGCCAGGCAGTCAACAAACATATGAAGAAATGTTCACATTCACTAGCCATTGTTGTTGTTGTTATGTGCCGTGGAGTCGGTTCCGACTCATAGCGACCCTGTACAGGGTTTCCGAGGCTTAAATCTTTACAGGAGCAGAATGCCTCATCTTCTCCCGCAGAACAGCTGGTAGTTTTGAACTGCTGACCCTGAGGTTCTCAGCCTGATTTGTAACCACTACGCTACCAGAGCTCCTTGCCATCTCACTAGCCATTAGAGAGATGCAAATCAAAAAAACAATGAGATATCATCTCACACCAGCAATAACAGCAAAGATCAAAAGAGTAGAGGACAATAAATGCTGGCGATGATTTGGAGAGACTGGGACACTCCTGCATTGCTGGTGGCATTGCAAAATGTTCCAACCTGTCTGGAAAGCAATATGGCATTTCTTCAGAAGATTGGAAACAGAAATATTTTATGATCCAACAATTCCTCTACTTGGTATTTACCCACAAGAAATATGAGCCATAACAAGAGTAGATATATGCACACCAATGTTCATAGCAGCACTGTTTACAATAGCAAAAAGATGGAAACATCAACTGAACAATGGATAAACAAACTGTGGCACATACACACAATGGAATAAATAGTATGCTACCTTGAAGAGGAACAAAGAAGCTGTAAGTTATCAAATAACATGGATGAGCCCTGAGGGCATTATGTTGAGTGAAATTAGTCAATTGCAAAAGGAGAAATATTGCATAGAACCACTACTGTAAAAGACTAAGAAAAAGAACCAATACTAAAGGAGGTAACCGAATTCATTGCTGGTTTCTGGGATGTGGGGGGTTGGGTGAGGGTAAGGAGGGGAAGGTGGAGCACAGGATAGGGAATAGACACAGGATAATTTGGTTGCTAGGGAGGGGGGCAATACACAAGAAGGGGGAGGGGAATGGAAGAACAAGGCAGATGGGAAAACAATTAGGCAGGTTTGCATGGGCTAAGTGGGACAGAGATGAATAATGATACATGCACAACCTTGGAAAAACAGGGCTCTGGAATACAGGGATTGAGACATGGTTGGAATCAGCAAAAGGGGGGAATAATGTTAAGATGCTTGGCTGTCTTTTGAATCTCAGTTTTCCTTGCACTGTATTGTAAAATAGACACTGGAGAGGGAGAGAAAGGAATAGCCAGAAACATCACCATAGAAAGCTTGTAAATCTGTCTTCTGCCTGTAACTGATTGGAATACCTGAAATGGGGTACAAAGTGCCCAGTGAAGAAGGCTTCCTGCGGAGTCTCTGCATTACATAAGACCATAGGTGGAATCCTTAATCTCACCCAGAATCTTCTGAGGTGGAAAATTTCCACTTGAAAGGACAAGCAGACTAGCCTGGAGCAGCTAGAAGAACAGAAGATATTTCTTGAAAGAAAGACTGACAGAAAAAATACAAAATAATAACAGCACTGCGACTGATTACTATAAGAACAAGCAAGTTGCTTTCCCAAGAGACATCAAGGCAAGTGGTTGAGTCCTCTCAGGGCAAACTTCCTTCCAAGATTAAAACTCAATGGGAATACACGAGCAGACATGCACTCTGATTGGTGACCACGTCTGTCATTGATAAGGGGGAGTGAAGGGAAAACAGCACTGAAGCAGTGAGCTAAGCCCTACAATGTTCAATAGACTCCTGTGAACCCGGGTGAAGACCTGGTTGGCCAGCAGTATGGCAAGACCTGGGGACTTTGAGCCCAGAGTCAGTGACAGTGACATAGCCACAGAGGACTAGAGTGGAGAGTGAAGCATCCAGCTGATAAGAGGAGAGGGCATATGCACAAGAACACCCACACTTGCAGATAATACCCATTTGACCTGGCTTCAATGGCTGAATGATCAGAGCTCAACTAGAAGAAGAAAGAAGAGGAAAGAAAAGAGTAATCTGATACAATTTGATGAACTTGACCTACACTTATGGATGCAGTAGCTCAAATGAGGGAACAAATCTTTACAGAGAGGATCATTCCTACCCCCTCCATACACAGAGTAGACAGGGATGGGCAATTTGGACATTGGTTACCCAAAATGGGGGTGGGGGGACTACAGAGGCAAGAAGTGATTGGCTTACAAGCTTTCAAGAGGGAGCCTAGATCCAGAGGGCATGGAGGAAGGTAGAATCTCCACTGAGTAGTATCCAATCTGTCTGGGCAGGGCTAATGAAAGGAGATTGGGATAGGTCCCTTGTGGTACAATGGTGAATAATTGTTATTGGGACTGACTGTGAGGGTTGAAAATGTAAAGGTGGACATTTTGTAGCAAAAGGAGGGTAGTAATTGACTATGCAGTCCAGAAGCTGAGGTCCCTAGAAGCATCAAGGGAGAAGAGTGGAGTGCAAGACCCTACCCAGAGAAGCAGTGACACCAGAGATGGAGGCAAAGACGATGGTGTGGAGAGATGGAGCAGCTGGGGACTCCAGACCCAGAGAGGGAGAGGGGCTGTGTACTGATGACCAGGGGGCAGGCTTGTAGTGTGTACTCTTTGGTTGTTTGATGATGCATGGAGGGGTTTGTAACCATGACAATGAAATGATATACGATAGGATGAATGTAAAGCTAATGTTTTCCCATGTAAAATATCATATAATTCACAATAAAACATTAAAAAAAGAATGGCACACAAGACTCTTTGATCAAAAGTAAGCATATTAAGGGTCAAACAGGCTTGAAGCACTATTTTTTTCATCATAGACCTTTCAGTCACTCAGCTTTATTTAGTTAGAACTTTGACATGTACCATAACATCTCTTAATCCTATTTGAGATACAAAAATAGAAACTAAATAATTATATCATTGAAATACAGATCAGGTTTAATGAACTCTTAAAAGTGTCAGCTGGAAGGCATAAGTCAGTTAGTATTTGGTCCAGTTCAATAGTATTTACATCTGCTAATTCAACCAGGTACCTTTGCAGCCCTTTAAAAATAATCTTCAGCAAAGCTTTACTTGCATGTGACGTTCATGATATTGTTCAATGATTTCTGAATTCTGTTGGGTCACATCTCTTTGCAGTGGACACAAATGTGGATCTCTTCCAATCAGTTGGTCAGCTGTCTTCCCAATTTCTTGGCATAGATGAGTGAGTGCTTCCAGTGCTACATCAGTTTGTTGAAAGATTTCAATTTGTATTCCAATTCCTGGAGCTTTTTTTTTTTTTTTTGCCAATACTTTCTGTGCAGCTTGAACTTCTTCCTTCAGTACCACCAGTTCTTGATCATATGCTATGTCATGAAATGAGCAGAGTCCTTTTTTTTCCCCCTCCATGACTCTGTATATACCTTTCCTCTTCTTTTGTTGCTCTACATCATTCAATATTTTGCCCATAGAATCCTTTAATATTGAAAGTCCAGGCTTTAATTTTTTTCTTCAGCTTTAGAAATGCTGAGCATGTTCTCATGTTAACTGTATCATCATTGATTTTGTTTACTCAATCTTATGTAGCTAATTGTAGTCCCATGCAATTCTGGATCAGCAGCAGTCTGAAGACTTTAGTTCAGTGGTTTTGACATTTGAAATATCATAGTCTATTTCATAAGTCTGATATAGTACACCTTTTTGAATTATTTTGGTGAAGTGTCTTTGATGAATCAGCAAAGTAAAATTTATCTGGAGATACAACTAAAAATGGCTATGGTTCATTTATAATAATAATTCTTAAAAGTGAAAGACACGATGAAAATTAATTGCAAAAGTAATGCAAGGACTAATAAAGTCAATTTTAAAGAAAAAAAAAAGTGATAGGTGGCTTAAGTAGTCTACTTTACAATGTACAGGGCTACATGGTATTTAGTTTCAGTAATGTGACTCAAAAGTAAATGCGAGACTTAGTTAACAACTTAAGCTCATTGACTTGCACTGATCATGATCTAGAAATTAGATGTAAACACATTCTCGATAGCCATTTCTAAATTGGAAGAAAT
This sequence comes from Chrysochloris asiatica, assembly GCF_000296735.1. NCBI lineage: Eukaryota > Metazoa > Chordata > Mammalia > Afrosoricida > Chrysochloridae > Chrysochloris > Chrysochloris asiatica. The sequence continues at coordinate 3,305,448 of NW_006408602.1, read as the reverse complement.
CTATTAATTCATGTAATTTTGAACTGGGAGTAAGATGATGTAGGTGCTATTTCTATCGCTGCCACAAATTTATTGTACTTTATTGACTATACAAAGGCATTAGAATATATGGATCATAATAAACTACAGATAAAATTGCAAAGAATGGGCATACCAGAACACTGATTTATGCTTATGAGGAACTTGTAGCTAGAACCAGAAGCAGTTGTTCCAACAGAACAAGGGGATAATGAATTGTTTAAAATAATTTATGACACCGTGTGAATCTCCACATTTAATATATGAAATTATGTGAAGTTTTAGAGGAAAAACCTTTAATGACTCTTCCAGTACAACTGTTCTAAGATTATGTTAGTTTATATCTGTTTCTTGAAATAGTACTGTGTCTATACCATCTAAAATTGCATTGGTCTATCTGTTCAGGGTTGCTATGGGTCAGAACTGACTCGATGGCACTTAACAACAACAGCAATTGCATCAATTGGAAAATTGTTTCATTTTTTATTTTTTCTAAATGATGAGTATCAATAAAAAAATAACTCATAGAAGTGATATAATAGATCCCTTGACCTCTGTTTGGCTAATATCCTAGGTCATTTGATGTTAGGTACCATCTAGTTGGTTCCAATTCATAGTGACCCAATGCAGAATAGAAAAAAAAAAAAAAATCACTTCTCAGTTTAATGCCATCCTCACAATTGCTAGGTCTGAGCACATGGCTGCTGCCACTGTGTCAATCCATCTTGTTGAGGGACTTCCTCCTTTTTACTGACTCTTCCATGCTTGATATGCTTCTCTAGGGATTGGTCTTCCTGAAAACATGTCCTAAGTACAAGAGATAAAGTCTCACCATTCTCACTTCTAAGAATCATTTCAGCTATACTTCTTCTAAGATAGATTTGTTTGTCCTTCTAAAAGTCCACAAAACTTTCAATATGTTACACCAGAACCATAAATCAATTACATCAATTTTTCTACTGTCTCCCTTATTCATTGTTCAACTTTCAAATGCATATGAGATTGGAAATACCATGGCTTGGGTCAAGTGAACCTTAGTCCTCAAACTGACATCTCTGCTTTTGAACACTTTAAAGAGACCTTGTGCAACAGATTTGCCTAATGCAATGTATCATTTGATTTCTTGACTGCTTCTTCTATAAGCACTGACTGTGGATCCAAAAACAATGAAGTATTTGACAAATTCAATTGCTTCTCCACTTATTGTGATGTTATTTATAGGTCCAGTTTATATGAATTGGAATCTGGATTGGGATTGCATTATATGTCTAAATTGCTTTGGGCAGTGTTGACATTTTCACAATGGTAAGTCTTCCTATCCAGGAGCATGGTACATTCTTCCATTTTTTTTTAGTTCTCTTTTGGTTTCTTGTAGTAGTGTTTTGTAGTTTTCTTTGTATATGTCTTTTGCTTCTTTTGTTACATTTATTCCTAGATATTTCATTCTTTGTGCTGCTATTGTAAATGTATTGCTTTCCTAATTTCCTTTTAAGCGCTGTTGTTTTTGGTATAGAGGAATCCAACTGATTTTTGTATATGGATCTTATATCTTGCTACTTTGCTGAATCTTCCAATGAGGTCTAGTAGCTTTTTTACTGAGGCTTTGGGATTTTCTATGTATATGATCATATTGTCTGCAAATAAAGAGAGTTTTACTTCCTCTTTGCCAATTTGGATGCCTTTAATTTCTCTGTCTTGCCATATAACTCTTGCTAAGACTTCCATCACTATATTGAATAGGAGTGGTGACAAATGCATCCTTGTCTGGTTTCTGTTCACAGAGGAAGGCTTTCAGTATCTCTACATTGAGAGTCATATAGGCTGTTGGTTTTGTTTATATGCTCTTAATTATGTTGAGAAATTTCCCTTCAATTCTTACTTTGTTGAGTGTTTTTATCAGGAATGGATGTTGGATTTTGTCAAATGCCTTTTCTGCATCAGTCAATATGATCATGTGATTCTTTTCCTTTTTCTTATTTATATGGTGGATTACGTTGATCATTTTTCTAATGTTGAACCATCCTTGCATCCCACTTGATCATGATGTATTATTGTCTTTTTGATGTGCTGCTGGATTCTGTTGGCTAGGATTTTGTTGAGAACTTTTCCATCTATGTTCATGAGGGATATTGGTCTATAATTTCTTTCTTAATGATGCCCTCTCCTGGCTTTGGTATGAGCTTTGTGGTTACTTCATAAAATGTATTAGGGAGTTTTCCATCCTCCTCTATATTCTGTAATAATTTGAGTAGAATTGGTGACAACTCTTCCCTGAATGTTTGGTAGAACTCACCAGTGAAGCCATCTGGGTCTGGACTTCTTTTGGTTGGGAGTTTTTTGATGACCAGATCAATTTCTTCTTTTGTTATGGATCTGTTCAGGTTTTCTACTTCACTCTGTGTAAGTTTAGGTAGGTCGTGTTTTTCTAAAAGTGTAGCCATGTCTCCTAAGTTTTCAAATTTGTTGGAGTACAACTTTTCATAGTATTCTGTTATTATCCTTTTGATTTCCTTTGGTTCTGTTGTGACACTGCTCATATGGTTTCTAAAGTGTGTTATTGGTGTCTTCTTCTTTTCTTTTGTTAGGTTTGCCAATGGTCTGTGAATTTTGTTAATCCTTTCAAAGAACCAGCTTCTTGTGACACCTGTTGATTCTTTCTATAGTTTTCTATCTCATTTATTTCTGCTCTAATCTTTATTATTTCTTTTCTTTTGGTGGCTGTAGATTCCCTCAGTTGGTCTGTTACTAAATGTTATAGATGATGTGTTAATGTGTTCATTTTGCTTTTTTCTTCTTTTTGGATGTGTGCATTTATTGCAATAAATTGTCCTGTCAGCACTTCTTTCACCATGTCACAAAGATTTTGGTATGTTGTATGAAGATCACAGAGCACAGCCTTCGATATGGATTACATCTCAATGTTAAGAAAACAAAAATCCTCACCAATGGACCAATAAACAGCATTCTTATCAATGGAGAAGAGATTGAAGTTGTCAAGGACTTCATTCTTCTTGGATCAACTGTCAACACTCATGGAAGCA
>NW_006408602.1:3284269-3302249 GCF_000296735.1 Chrysochloris asiatica | reverse complement strand
TTGGAGGAGAATACTGAAGGTGCCATGGACTGCCAAAAGAACCAATAGATCTGTTTTGGAAGAAGTACAACCAGAGTGTTCCTTGGAGGCCAAGATGGCTAAGCTTCGTCTCTCCTACTTTGGACACGTTGTCCCGAGAGAACAGTCGCTGGAGAAGGATGTCATGATGGGTAAGGTGAAGGGTCAGAGAAAAAGAGGAAGAACCCCAACGAGATGGATTAGCCAGGTGGCATCATTGATGGCGTCAAGTGTGGCAGCAGTAGTGAGGTTGGCCCAGGATTGGACATTGTTTCGTTCTGCTGTGCATGGGGTCACTATGAGTCAGTTCCGACTCAATGGCACCTGACAACAACGACAGCAACAACATATTCATTCTTATTTTTCTAGGAACTTTGTGAGTTCACATTTAATTTCTTCTACTACTACCCAGTTGTTTTTCAGCAGGGTGTTATTCAGTTTCCATATATTGACTTTATTTCCTTGGTCTTCCTATTGTTGATTTCTATTTTGATAGCATTGTGGTCTGAGAAGATGCTTTGTAGTGTTTTGAAATTTGTAAATTTATGGAGATTTGTTTTGTGGTCTAACACATGGTCTATTCTGGAGAATGTTCCATGTACAGTGGAAAAGAATGTGTATTGTGCTGTTGTTGGGTTGAATGCTCTGTACACATCTATGAGGTCCAGTTGGCTGATTGTGTAGTTTAGTTCTTCTGTGTCTTTGTCAAGTTTCTTTCTGGTTGTTCTACCCAATTTTGAAAGCAGTGTATTAAAATCGCCCACAAGTACTCTAGATTCATCTATTGCTTTCTTGAAATGTATTAGAGTTTGCTTTATATATTTTGGAGCTCTTTCATTGGGAGCATAGATATTTATTATGGTTATGTCTTGTTCAGTTGTCCCTTTAATAATGAGATAATGTCCATCTTTATCTATTATTCTGGTCTTTGCCTTAAAGTTTATTTTATCAGAGATTAGTTCTGCCACTCCTGTTCGTTTTTTATTGCAATTATCTTGGTATGTATATATATATTCCATCCTTTGACTTTTAATCTGTTTTTGTCTCTGTGTGTAAGATGTGTCTCTTGTAGACAGCATATTGAAGGTTATTTTTTTCTTATCCATTCTGCTACCCTGCGTCTCTTAACTGGTGCATTTAATCCATTTACATTCACTGTAATTATTGATGTTGTTGTTGTTGTTAAGTGCCGTCGAGTCGGTTCCGACCCATAGCGACCCCGTACAGGGTTTCCGAGAGTGTAAATCCTTACGGGAGTAGAAAGCCTCATCTTTCTCCCGCGGAGCGCCTGGTAGTTTCGAACTGCTGACCTTAAGGTTCGCTGCCCGATTCGTAACCACTATGCTACCAGAGCTCCTTATTAATACAACTAGTGATAATGAAATTTTCGGCCTGTTTCGTTTTTAAACTCTCTTTCCCTCTCCACCCCCTTTGTTCTGACCTTTTTGCTATTATAAAACAGTTCAGGGCTGACTCTTGGTCTCAGACTATCTGTGTGCATGCATGGCAGAAGAATCTGCCAGTGGTGGGGCGGGGGGACGTCCACTCTCTCAGGCTCCTCCTCTAGTTGCCAGAATGGAGGTATGCAAACATTCGGGGGGGGGGGGGGTATAAAGGAAAAAAAAAAAAAAAAAAAAAAAATCAGAACAAAGCAAAACCAATAAAATGTATTGTGTACCTTTACTCTGAGGTTTCTGTGGCCTTAATCTATAGTGCATCTGTTCCGCCTCTTGGTCTTGTGGTTTGGTCTCACCCAAGTTGTTGGCTCCGGGCCACTGAGCAGATTAAAAAATATGCAATTTCTTACTCCTGCTACAAGTTCCATTAGCTATAAGCCTTCAAACTTTTTAAATATTCCTAGATATTTGGTTCAGAGTTTTGGAGCTCTGCCCTGAACCTTTGTCACCTGTTATTCTGTGGTATTGTTGACAGCTAACTTCACTGCTGTGGTAGCGTAGTGGTTACGAATCGGGCTGCTAACCTCAAGGTTGGCAGTTCGAAATTACCAGCTGTTTCATGGGAGAAAGATGAGGCTTTCTGCTCCCATAAAGATTTACAACCCTGAAAACCCTGTGCAGGGTCACTATGAGTTAGAACTGACTCCACCTTAACTGCCTCTCTACCCTATCTGCCATCAAGCCTTGCCTCCACCGTATTAGTTTTTACTAGAGTTGGTTGCAGCCACATTGGCAATAGGGCAAGCAAGGATGCTGAGGACTTGAATGTACCATGGCATGAATTATTTAAAGCTACACAAGCCCTTAGGTGTATTAAAAGAATGTATTCAAGAAATAAAGAATATACTCATGATAACAGAGAGGGTTTAATTAATTTCTCTAATCAAGAATGTGCTTATTGGATCTAAAGTTGTACTAGATGATTTGTAATGTCTTTTACACATTAAAATACACCCTGTAACCTCACCAGAAACTTACTGGGTATATGTTTATACTGTTGTATAATTTTAGCAGCTTGAAACAACATGAAAGCAGCATTCAAGAAATTTGGTGCAGAAGACCTCTTTAAAATGTTCAAGAGCAAAGATGTTACTTTGAGGGCCTAAGCCATGATATTTTCAATTGCCTATTATGCATGTGAAAGATGGATAATGAATAAGGAAGACCAGAAATCAATGTGTTTGAATTATGACGTTAGCAAAGAATATTGAAAGTATCATGAATTTCCAGAAGAACAAATCTGTTTTTTGAATAAGTGCAGCCAGAATGCTCACTAGAAGTCAGGATGGTGATTCTTCATTTCACAGTACTTTGGACATGTTATAAGGAGGGACCAGCCCCTAGAGAAGGACATAATGATTGGTGAATAAGAGGGTCAGCACAAAAGGAGATCCCCAATGAGATGGATTGACATGGTGGCTGCAAAAATGAACTCAAGCATAACAAAAATTGTGAGGAAAGTGCAGGATCAGACAGTGTTTAGTTCTGCTGTGCGTAGGGTTGTAATGAGTCACAACTGACTTGACAGCACCTAACAACAGCAAAACAATATATAAATGATTAGTTTAAAGTTTCTGTAAGTCAGGAGTCCAGATACTAGTTAGCTCCCTTCAGTGTTTCTTTATTAAGCTGAAATAAAGGTGTTCAAATTAAGGGCTTAAATCTGAGTTGTAAATTCTCTTACAAGCTTATTCAGCTTGTTGCTGTTGTTGTGTGTAGTCTAATTGATTCCAACTCTTATGGACTGTTGTTTTTGTTGCTAAGGCTTAAGTTGGTTATGACTCATAGTGACCCTGTATAGGATTTCTGAGGAGTGGCTATGGGTTTGAAACTCCACCCTTGCCTTTCAAATCAACCTTCTGGTCCAGTGCTTATCCTACAGCACCACACCAGAACTCATAGGGGCCAGCAGAACTTCATTCCCTGTGGTTGTTGAACATAGGTTCTCAGTTCCTAGAGTGTCTCTCTCCAAAAGCAGTTCACAACAAGGCTGTTTCTTCAAGCATAACTGTAGAGTATCTTTCTTGTTTTGGTTCCCCTTGACTACTTCTGTCTCTGATCTCTAGACCTTCCACTTTTTAAAGAGTTCATATGATTAAGTCAATCTCACCCAGGAAAAGCTCTCATATAAATATTGGTGGTGGTGGTTATGTGCCGTGCAGTTAGTTATAACTCATAGTGACCATGCATAGGATTTCTGAGGCTGTATATCTTTACAGGAGCAGAAAGCCTCATCTTTCTCCCTCAGAACGGCTGGTAATTTTGAACTGCTGACTGTGAGATTAGCAGCCTGAGTCAGAACCACTATGCTACAACAAACTAATTGGGTACCTTCACCAAGGTGATATCAAGTTGTTCAAATTAAAGGTTGTAATCGCATCTGAATTAATATAACAAGCAAGCTAATTTTCTAAAGATCATTAAAAAAATGATTGCAGCATTACATTGACAGGGAGATGACAGAAATTCAAGCTGGATTCAGAAGAGGACTTAGAACTAAGAATATCACTGCTAACATCATATAGACTTTGACTGAAAGCAGAGAAAACCAGAAAGATGTTTATTTATGTTTTATTGACTGACTATGCATAGGCATTGACTATGTAGATCATAGCAAAGAATGGGTATTCTAGAACACTTAATTTTGCTCATGAGGAACCTGTAGATAGACCAAGAGGCAGGGTTTGAAAAGAACAAGAAGATACTAAATGGTTTAAAATCAGGAAAGGTATGCACCAGGGTTATATCCTTTCACCATATTTATTCAGTGTGTATGCTAAGCAAATAATCTGAAAAATTGAATTACTTGAAGAAGAACGTATAATCAGGATTGGAAAAAGATTCATTAATAACCTGTGATACGCAGATGATACAACCTTGCTTGCTGTAAGTGAAGAGGACATAAAATACTTAATGATGAAGATTGAAGACTACCACTCTCAGTATGGTTTGCACTTAACATGTAAAGAAAACAAAAATCCTCACAAGTGGACAAATAAATAATATCACGATACATGGAAGAAATATTGACGTTTTCAAGGACTCATTTTGCTTGGATCTACAGTCATCACTCATGAAAGCAGCAGCTCAGAAATAAAAGGATGTATTGCATTAGGCAAATCTGCTGCAAAAGATCTATTTAACATGTTAAAGAGCAAAGATGTTTTCTTGAAGACTAAGCTGTGTTTGACCCATGCCATGGTATTTTCAATCACCCTATATACATGTGATAGATGGACTATGAATAAGGAAGAGCACAGAAGAAAGATGCGTTTGAATTATGGTATTGATGAGGAATATTGAAAGTACCATGGACTGCCAGAAGAACAAACTAATTATGTCTTAGAAGAAGTGCAGACAAAATACTGTACTTCTTCTAATGTTCTTTGGACATGTTTTCAGGAGGGATAAGTCATTGGAGAAGGAAAGCATGCTTGGTAAAGTTGAGGGTCAATGAAAAACGGGAACTCCTCATCAAGATGGATTGATCCAGTAGTAGCAACAATGGGCTCAAACATAATAATTGTGAGGATGGCACGGGACTGGGCAGTCTTTCTTTCTGTTATCTATAGTGTCTCTATGAATCAGAACACACTTGACAGCATCTAGCAACAACAACAACAATGGTTAGGTATCTTAATTTCATCAGCAACATTGCTTTACTTTTGCCAATAACATAATCTAATGCTAGGAGTGATTTGCTATTTTATTCACAGGTCCTAACCACATTTAAAGGAGCTCTGGTAGCGTAGTGGTTATGAATTGGGCTGCAAACCGCAAGGTCAGCAGTTCGAAACTACCAGCTGCTCCGCAGGAGAAAGATGAGGCTTTCTGCTCCCGTAAAGATTTACAGCCTCGGAAACCCTGTACAGGGTTGCTATGAGTCGGAACTAACTCCACGGCACATAACCACCACCACCACCACCCACATTCAAGGAGTATGTACAACAGGGACAAGAATCTTGCTGATTATCTTAAGATTCTGCCTATCACACTGAGGAATAAAATATTCCTATTTATGTTAAATATTAAAAATAGTAAAGCTATACTATGTAAGATAAAATATTTTCCCAGTTTAGCTTGCAAGCTATTAAGGGAGCTAGGCTCCATCTTAATCGACTTCTCTAAATTAAGGTTTTGGGAATGGCAGTGCTTCTAACTACAGTTAAAATATATAATAGATTATCCTTCTCGTTCCAAAAATATCACAACATGACTCTTAAATTGCTTTAGTAATGAAACAATTTATTTTATTCTGACAAATAAAGATGGTAATAGAATGCACATGAAAGCAATAGACTTTAGTCTCTCCCTCCCCCTACACCATTCAGTGATTTTGGAGCATTAACTCTATTTTAGACCATTGTCTATTGGTGCTAGTATGTTGTTCTCTGAGTGCATCCTCTCTTTTGATTATAAAAGAGATTGCTAATACTTACCCATCAGAGTCAACTCGACATCACTTAGCAACTGCAACAGTATTTACCCATACCATCGATATATGGTTTTCTTTATAGAATTGTGATCATGTTGAAGGAATTTGATCCTAAGCCGTTCACTTCTATTTCTCAACTCTATTGAATGCATTTGATAATAGTAAAAATGAGCCATTTATCAGTAAGTGTCTCAAATGCCTATTCTTCATAGTCAAATTGTATTTGCCTATAAGCTGAAGGGAATTGTTTATATTTATGAAAAGTGCTTAATAAAACCATGAATATATTTAAAAATCAATGCCAATTTTAGGTATGCAATTTATTTGAATTTGATTTAAATAAACTATGAGTGTGTACTTCCCATAAACCTTGCTTAAAAATCGTTTGTTATTGAAGAGACACATTTAAGGAATGATAAGTAGGTCACCCCTTGTAGGGAAGTGAATAAGGATTTGTGGGGTCAGTTTCAAAAAGCAGTAAGCATCAGCTCCTTTTCTCCCTATTTAGCTGACAACATGTAGATTTGTGTGTACCAAGCTAGGGGGTCAGCAGATGCCTTGCCGTCTCTGAACACTGGTCATATTAGTCCATCATCTGTCCATCACTCACCTCCTCTCAGCGCAGGTTGCCCACCTGACTTGTCAGAAGGAACTAGGTAATAAAACTGCAGACTTCAGTAATACGCTGACAATGTTACTTCTTTCTCCTCCAAGCAGTGGTTTGTTTCATTTTTGGTATAGGTCCATGTCCTCCTCACAACCAAATGTGAAGGAGCATATCCACATTTACTTTACTCAGCACAACAGACTGACCTTGAATCTGTCTTATTAAAAAAAAAAGTTTAATGAAAGTTCAGTGAGGCACAAGAATGTTCAAAGCACATTTCTAGTAACAGTTTGGCCAGTTTTTTTCCATCTTGGTTATAAACTTTTAGTTTTATTTTAATATACTTTACATGTTCTAGTGACTGGAGGGATGGTGAAAAGACTTCATTCTTAGGGAAAAGACTTAAAATCTACTGGTTAAAAATACATATTTCTGGACTTATAGGATGTGATGAACATTGGCATGCATATGTTTACTTGGCTCTTATTTCTTGTGGATTTACACTGACTAGAGAAATTGCTGGGTCATACAGTATTTCTATTTCCAGCTTTCTGAGGAATTGCCATGAAATGATTACAACAGTTTACAGTTCTACTAGCAATGTAGGCGAGTATAAGTTTCTCCACAACCTTGCCAGCATTTGCTGTTTTCTGTTTTATTGAACTTTGCTATTAATGCTGGGGTGAGATGATATCTTATTGTTATTTTGATTTGCACCTCCCCAAGGGCTAATGATTTACTTACTGATGAAGATCAAAGACCACAGCCTTCAGTATGGATTGCATCTCAATGTGAAGAAAACAAAACTCACCATTGGACCAATAAACAACATTCTTATCAATGGAGAAAAGATTGAAGTTGTCAAGGACTTCATTCTTCTTGGATCAATCTATCAACACTCACAGAAGCTGCAGTCAAGAAATCAGATGATATATTGCATTAGGCAAATCTGCTGCACAAGACCTTTTTAAAGTGTTGAAGAGCAAAGGTGTCAGCTTGAGGACTAAGTTGTGCCTGACCCAAGTCATAGTATTTTCAATAAGCTCTTATGCATGCAAGAGCTGGACAGTGAATAAGGAAGACCGTAGAAGAATTAATGCTTTTGAGTTATGGTATTGGAGGATAATATTGAAAGTGCCATGGACTGTCAAAAGAACCAACAGATCTGTGTTGGAGGAAGTACAGCCAGAGTACCCCTTGGAGGCCAAGATGGCCAAACTTTGTCTCTCATACTTTGGACAAATTGTCAGGAGGGACCAGTTACTGGAGAAGGATATCATGTTTGGTAAGGTGGAGGATCAGAGAAAAAGAGGAAGACCACCTGCAAGATGTATTGACAAAGTGACAGCATCAATTAGCTCAAGCATGGCAACAATTGTGAGGTTGGCCCAGGATCGTGCAGTGTTTCGTTCTGTTGTGCTATGAGTTGGTACTGACTCGATGGCACCTAACAACAACAACAGCAACAACAATGTATAGGATCATATCATCTGCAAGCAGAGAAAGTTTTACTTCTTCTTTGCACTTTGATGCCTTTAATTTCCCTTTCTTACCTGATATATCTGGCTAAGACTTACAACACGATATTGAATAGGAGTGGTTATAAAGTGGTCTGGTTCCTGTTTACAAAAGGGAATGTTTTCAGTTTCTTTCCACTGATAGTAATGCTGGCTGTTGTATTTGTATGTTGTTGTTGTTAAGTGCAGTCAAGTCTGTTCCGACCCATAGCAACCCTGTGTAGGGTTTCCGAGGAGCAGCTTGTGAGCTTGAACCACCAACTTTGCAGTTCAAATGGCTTTGCAGTCTGGTGCATTAACCCACAGTGCCACATATATACCATTAATTATATTGAGAATTTTCTCTTTTCTTCTGATTTTGTAGTGTGTTTTTATCAGTAATGGGTGTTGGATTTTGTCAAATGCCTTTTCTGTATCTGATCATATAGTTCTTTTCCTTTTTAAGAATCATGATATATCCTTTTATGATGATGTTATTGAATTCTATTGGTTAAGGCTTTGTTGTGAATTTTTATAATTATGTTCATGAGGGATATTGGTCTATAATTTTTTTAGTGATCCCTTTGTCTGGTTTCAGTATGAGGGTTATGTTCACTTCATAAAATGGATTCAGGAGTTTTCCATCCTTTTCTATCCTCTGGAATAGTTGGAGTAGAATTGGTGTCACCTTTCAGTTTGGTTTATCTTGAAATCTTCTTGCCTTCCTTTCCATTTGGAAGTTATACAACTACACTTTCCCCTCTTTTTTGCTTTGCAGTTATCTTCATTATAAATTGATATTTCTGGTCCCCCATTTCCAGTCTTATAGATTTCTCTTTGCTTTGGATATTTTTATATCTGTATTGAATCCTGGTGTGGCACTCTAGGATAAGTACTTGGTCATAAGGTCACTTTGAACTGCAAAGGCAGTGGTTCAAACTAATTAGCCACTCCTCAGAAACCCTAGCCAGGATCTCTATGGGATGGACCTGACTATACCACTTAACAACAACAACAACAATAACAACAACATATTTGGATTGAATCCTATCTGGTGTTTCTGTGTTTGTCTGTTGTTGTTTGTTTTCAGTTCAAAGGATTCCCTTTAGTATTTTTTGAAAAGTTGGTTTGGTTATTACAAATTCCTTTATTTCTGTTTACTTTGGAAATGTTCCAATATCTCTATAATATGTGACTCTTCTTTGGCAAATTTTTACATTCAGGCTTTTGTATATGTCTTCCCAATACTTTCACGACTGCCTAGTTTCTGCTGAGAAATCAGAGTTTAATCTTATTGATTCTCTTTTAATTTTGCAGAGGTTCTCTCAGGAATCTTTCCTTGTCTTTGATTTTTACGAGTTCAATTATGATTTGTGCTAGTGATTTTCTTTTGGGGTCTATCCTGTTTGAGGTTCGTTCAGCTACTTGAATGCTTATCTTTTTGTCTTTCATAATGTTAGTGAAATTTTTTTCCAACAGCTGTTTGACTATTTGTTCTGTGCTTTTATTTGTCTCTCCCCGCTCTGGAATTCCAATCACCCATAAGTTATTTCTCTTTATGTTTTTGCACATGAATTTGGTTTTTCTTCATTATTTATTTATTTATGTTCAAAAAATTCAAAAAGAATTTTTCATTCTTTTTTATGTTTGTTCTTTTGGATTTCTAGCTTACTATTATTGAGAGATTTATATTCAGAGTCACGAATTGAGGCTTCTGTTGGTTGAGATCTACTCATTTGCCCTTTCAAAGTATTTAGTTTGTTTGTTCCTGTAGTTTTTTGTTTGTTTGTTTGTTTTTTTCCTGAAATCTTCCTTGTTTTCCTTTGCTTTTCTGTCAGTCATTTGGAGATACATGGATATCATTCTGTTTAATTCTTTTTCAGATATTTCCAATGCCCTTTTTTCCTCAAAAATGTTTTCTAGCTCTGCCTCTTTTTCAATTGTTTGAGCCACTCTTTCTTATTTCTTAGTGTGAACAGAAATTGTTGGCTGCTTCTGAGAAATTGTAATATTTGTATTAAATTGATGATTGCGTGTTGGTGTATTCTTAGGCATTTACAAATTGCCTCCTGGTGGGTGTGTTTAGGGGATGGAAGCTTGTGTGACATTCTCTGTTCATTTTTCATGCAGATCAGTTTGGGATGGCATTGACTGATGTTGATAGCTGTCATTGATATGCTGTAGAGCAGCAGACAGTGGCTCTAGCTCAGTGAATGGGTTGGTAGAGGGTGTGATTTTGACTGACCTATATGTGCATTGTTGGTGTACCCTGTTGGGTGAGGCAAGAAGGAAAAACACACACAGAAGAGAGAAGGAAAACAAACAATTAAAAAAAAAATTTTTCCAAAAAAAGAAAATAGTAAAAAATAAAACAAAACAGACACGAACTAGTAAAAGAATACAAGAAGCAACAAGATAAAAGGTGGAATGGAACATAAATAAATAAATAGAAAAATGTTTTTGTTAAGTGCTGATGAGTAGATTCCAACTCATAGTGACCCTGTATAGGATTTCCGAGGAGTGACTGGTGAGTTTGAACTCCCTACCTTGTGGTTCAAACTGACCTTAGGTACAGTGCTATTCCTACAGTCTGCACCAGAGCAAAATGTTGCTGTTGTTGTTATTGTCGTCGAGTCAGTTCTGACCCATAGCGACCCTGTGTAGGACTTCTGAGGAGCGGTTGGTGAGCTTGAGCCACAGACCTTGGAGTTCAAATTGACTTTGCAGTCTAATACATTAACCCACAGTGCCACACTAGGACTCCAGAAAAATATAAAAGAGAATAAAATGAAAGAAAATGAACTAATCACAGTATGGGAGAGTGTTAGGGAGAGGAATGAGCAAAAAGGAAAGAGACCAGAGAGTAGTAAAACAACAACAACAACAAAAACAATGATAGAAAAAAAAAAGAATGAAGCAGCAGGGTTGAGAAAGAAAAGCAGAAAAAAGAAGAATAAATGAAAGCAGAGATAGAAAGGATAGAAAGCAATTGAGAGTAAAGAAAAGAATAAGGGTGAGAAAGTATAAATAAACAAAAACAATGAAAGGATAACATTAGGGAAGGTACTGGATTCAGAGAAGAGAAAATTCTGAGGTCTTTTGCCAGCCAAGGACCTTGTATCGTGGAGGGGCAGGAGATGAGATGATATCACTCTCAAACTAGATGGAGTTCCTGTAGGACTAGGCATTTCCTGTTCTGGACATCCAATCCAGAAGTAGTTTGTGCAGACTCCAAAACAGCTGGGTGATCAAAGTATTTCCCTTCCAGAGGGCAGCCAGGGGAGAGAGATTCTGACCAGAACCAGCTCTGCATGCTGCAGCAGGTAGCACCTAATGCTGGGATTGGTGCAGCTAGCTCCCCACTCCCTTTGATGTGGTTCCAATCACTCCACTGGGAGTGCATTTAGGTGGGGACTGTCCATGCCTCTGGTCATCAGGGTAATGTGGTGTATAAGTAAAAATTCACAACTCTTTCTTTGTCAATAAACAATATGCCTCTGTGTTACTTTTCTTCCTCCTGCCTTTAAAGCTACCCACGGAAGTTCAAGATGGCCGCTCTGTGCCTGGGTGGCCAACACATATCACCAATCACCTTTTAAATCTCTCCCATGTCTTTGTTCACCTGCTTCTTCTAGTTAGGTATAGTCTAGGCTGGCCAGGGCCTGGTGTGTAGATTTGGAGCAAGGTTTGCTTGAATCTAGGTGCCAGGGCTGGTTTGGATAGCTCTTTACTCACCTTGATGGGGCTCATGACTGTGACACTCATCTCTGAGCGGCTCCTATCAGATTAGTATAGCCTTACTGCCTAGTCTGCCATCTTGCTGCCTCTCCTAGAATCTCATTTAGTAATGTTTCTTACCAGCAAATTTCAATATAAATTTAGCTTTATTGTTCTTATCATTATGCTTACAACTGGCTTTAGAAGTAGAAACTGAAGCAGGAAGATCAGGGATTATGTGCTTTTCATACAAGATGGAAAGGTCTTGTATTTTATTTTCGTGTAGAGATTTAGATACTGCCAAATTGTTTTCCAGAAAAATAGTGAAAATTTAGACTCTTACTAAAACTGTGTGTGGAAGTTCCTGTTTTGTTCACACCTTACCTGTCTTTCATATCTTTGTCAATTTCATAGGCAACAAGTGAGAATATCATTTGGAAAAGCACAAAGATTTGGTATAATAACATATTTTTAGACTGTTTAGATGTGGTTAGAAGATATGAATGTGTGAAATGATAGGTGAGGTTAGGGAAGGCAAGGGACCACATGGTTCTTGGTGGAGTGTGGCACGTATATGCATAATGGTGTGCCAAAGATTTGGCCTTTGCTTGAGGAATGGAAAATCATTAACGGGATTGATATAGAGTAATATGAGCAGACAGCTTTCTTAAAAGTTTGTTTGGGAGTTGTGTGCAAGATGCATTGGAGGAGTTTCCATATTGAAAACAGAAAAAGCTGAAAGGAAACTATTCTTATAGGGAAACTGAGCTAAGACAGTGCTGTGGAACTAAAATAGAACAGAGTAATCACCTTTGAAGGAGCTCTGGTAGCGTAGTGGTTACGAATCGGGCTGCTAATCTCACAGTCAGCAGTTCGAAATTATCAGCTGTTCTGCAGGAAAAAGATGAGACTTTCTGCTTCCATAAAGATTTACAGCCTTGGAAACCCTGTACAGGGTCTCTATGAGTTGGAACCAACTCCACGGCACATAAGAACAATCACCTTTGTGTTTGAGATGATTTTGTTGATATTTCATGTATATATATATAACCATATGTGGAGATACACACACACATATACTTACATACATATGAGGAGGTTTCAAAAGTTCATAGACAAATTCCACTATCTTTCAGTTCCATTTTTCCATGAACTTTTTGAAGCTTCTGCATATATAGTTTGTTTTTATTTTAAGTGCTGTCAAGTTGCTTCCAACTCATAGTTACTTTGAATAGGGTTTCTGAGGTGCAGCTGGTGGGTATGAGCCACCAACCTTGTGGTTAGCAGTCCACACTCCAGCACCAACTATTTGATATTGTCTCTATTATAATCTTCTTGTAAGTAAATATATATTTAATATTAAAAATACAGTATTTACATATAATAATAATATTGCAAACCTGTTGCCATGCAGTCCATTCTGACTCATAGAAACCCTGCAGGACAGAGTAGAACTGCCTTTGGCCTGTAATCTTAGCAGATACTATGCTAGGTGGTGCAAACCATTAATTGCTTAGTTGTTCATCTAAAGGTTGGTAGTTTGAGTCCACCCAGAGGCACCTTGAGAGAAATTCCTGGTGATCTACTTCTGAAAACTCAGCCATCTACAATCCTGTGGATTACAGTGCTACTCTGATATACATGGTATATCTGTGAGTCAGAATCAACTTGAAGGCACCTTGTTATTAAGTGCCATGTTATCAATTCTGACTCATAGAAATGGATTTACAAACATATTATTGTTGTTGTTAAATGCTGTTGAGTCAGTCTCGACTCACAGTGACCCTGTATAGAGTTTTTGAGGAGTGGGCTGGTAGGTTTGAACCACAAACTTTATGGTTAACAGTCCAGGGCATATACTACAGTCCACATCAAGACCCCAACTGTTTTTGTGAAGTGCCGCTGAATCAGTTCTGACTCATAGCTACCTAGGACAGCGTTTCTGAGGAGTGGCTGGTAGGTTTGAACTGCTGACCTTGTGGTTCAAACTGACTGTGTAGTCCTGCACTTAGCCTATGATGCCACACCAGGATTCAGGACCCCGACTATACAGCACTCAACAACAACAAAATATATATAAGTTGGAGTCCTGATATGGTGCTATAAGATAAGCATCGGACTACTACTAACCACAAGGTTTGAAGTTCAAGCTCACCAGTCTGCTCCTAATAAACCTTATACAGAGTCACTGTGAGTCAGGACAGACTCAACAGCACTTAACAACTGTCATTGTTCTCCTGTGGAGTTATTTGGGGGCTGTGACATGCCTTTTGGTTAGTCAGCAATCACTGAATCACTGAACAGCCACAGTGCCTTATAAACAACAACAAACAAATAAGCAAACTCTTTGTGATTGAGTCGATTCTGGCTTGTAGTGACCCTATATAGAGTTTCTTACATTATAAATCTTTATGGGAGCAGATGGCCTCATCTTTTTTCCAAAGAGCAACTGTTGGGTTTAAACTGTCAACTTTGTAGTTAGCAGTCCAACACCTAATCCATAGTGCTACCACGGCTCATTAGTTTAATTCTAAGTATTGTTTTTTTTTTTTTTTCCTTCAGTAAGGATCCATTCATTTGTTTATTTGCATACCAGTAAAGATGTAGTTCTTGGAAACTGAACTGCAAATCACAATTCATGATTACATAAGAAGAAGTGATTGAAAAACAAAGCATTGTTGAGTTCTTTGTGAAGCTGAAATAGGATTTTTTGTTGTAGGACTTCATTTATTATGAACGCAATGTGAATGAAGTTGAGCTAGGATTTATTGCTGCAGGACTTCAGTTATTCTGAACACACAGTGAATGATACTCTCTGGAGCAGTGCAACACTGAGACATTGCTAGCTGCTACAGATTTATTGTTCAGTCTTCAGAAGGAAGCTGGTATACATAGTGGGAAGCCTGCACACAGACAAGCAAGACTCTTCAGGCCAGGGCAGAAATAGCAACATAAATGGCCTGTTTTTCTGATGATATTCTCAGGTCCTGAGGAAGATGGCAAAGTCAAATTATTGTCTAAGTCAGTCAAGGATCAAGTGGCTCAGGGTAGACTTAAATTAACTTGGTCATCCAGGGTTAATCCTTGAATGATGTATTTGCTGTTGTTGTTAAGTGCTGTTGAGGCATTATCTAGGGTTTCTAAGACTTTAAATCTTTGTGGGAGCAGAGAAAGCCTCATCTTTCTCCTCCCAAGCAGCTGGCAGGCTCAAACCATGGATCTGGTGATTCACAGTCCAGTGCCTGTCATATGGAGTCACCGTGCTCCCTGAATGAAATAGAAATAAATATACACATAATAATTGAATTTCATATGCATTTATTAATTTATTGAGTCTTTTTATTTTTGTCATAAGGCTGGGTAGCTTGGTTAACCTTTCTTAAGCTGTTTCTTGACAAGTTTACTATAGTTTCTATTTGGTGGCAGAGAACACTGAGATAGTTTCTATGGTAGATTTTTCACTGTATTGACTTGACAGCAATGGGCTTGTTTTGTTTCTGCTTAAAATCCTCTATTCTTTACTTCAAGGAGCTCTGGTAGTATAGCAGTTATGAGTCGGTCTGCTAAACTCAAAATCAGCAGTTTGAAACTATCAGTCTATTCCACAGTAGAAAGATGAGGCTTTCTGCTCCTGTATATCCTGTATAAGATTTAGAGCCTTGGAAACACTATGCAGGGTCACTATAAGTCAGAACCAACTGCATGGCACAAAACCACCACCATCATGTTTTATTTCAAGGAGTGCAGGTAGTGTAATGGATTACAGGTTGAGTTGCTAACTGCAAGGCCAACAGTTTGAATCTACCAGTTGGTTAAAGGGAGAAAGATAAGATTGGTTGCTCCTGAAAAGATTTACAGCCTCAGAAACCCTATATAGAGTCATTATGAGTTGGAACTGGCTCTAAGGCACACCATCACTACCATAGTTTGTCCTGGGGTGACCCTGTAGGATAAATGCTGGAATGCAAGGTTGGCTTGAATTGAAAGATCGGTGGTTCAAACTCACCAGCAAATTCTCAGAAACCCTATACAGGATCACTTTGAGTTGTAACTGACTCAGTGACACTGACCAACAATAATAGATGGTTGGATACATGAGTCTTTATATTATAAACTCTTGAAGGCCAGTGATTATGACTTGTGTCCTACATATTTAGCTAAATGCCTGTTGTTTGATAGAAAATATAGAAATGAAACTGTACATGGCACATATGGTAAACTATCATTGAAGTTCCTAGGATGATATATTGCATTTGGTTTCATAAACAGCATTATAAATTATGGGCACTTGACTGATATATTGTGCTACAGTGAATCATGGCTTCTCTACCATGCTTGGTAAGTATGGGGTCAGCGAAAAAGAGGAAGACCCCCAAGGAGATGTATTGACACAGTGGCAGCAGCAATGGACTCAAATGTATCAATGAATGTGAGGATGGTGCAGGACAGGGCAGTGTTTCCTTCTGTTGTGCATAGATAGGGTCACTATGAGTTGGAACTGACTCTTTGGCACCTTAATAGCAATAACGCCCATGAAATGATTGGACAGGGCTATACAAACAGTGTATATGGGACTCCAACTCAGGGATTGGTTCATTTTGCAATCTTGATAGGTTTAAAAAGGAGCTTTCTTAGAAACAGAAACACTGGCTCTCAATACCATCAAGAAGATAGTCCTAAGCAGAGCAGAGCACATCCTTTGGACACAGAGTCCCTGCACAGAGAAGTGATGGCAGCAGAGGCAGAAACATGGAGGAACCGAGCCTTGGTTCCATGGCTCATGAAATGAATAAAGTTGAGTGCCTGTGGGCAGGAGGCTGGGTTGCATAATCGGGTGTCCTTTAGGCATTCATCAGCGAAAGAAGCTTGAAACACTTGTCCAAACAGTACAGAGATTAAGGGGCCCAGTGGTTGAGAGGATGAGGACTAGAGAGGGACGTGCCTAAAGTATAGAAGAAGAAATGCTCCTGAACTGAGAACTACTGTATCCTGAGTTGTTTCTGAATCCCACACTGTTAACTTCCCTATACTTTGTTTAAATGTTTAAACTCCCTATTAAACTCCATAATTGTTACTATTGCTTGTGAGTTCTGTGTGGCCATTACATCGGATTATCAAACTCAGCAAAGAAGTAAAATGTATTGGAAAGGATGATTGATAATCACAATAGGATAAAGAAGGTTGGATGGTGGAGGTGTGTCTGACCTCTGCCTCATAGGAATTGGCCTTGGGCTGACGTTGAGTTTGATCTTCCTTCTTAAAGTAGTCAGAGGAAGTCAGACATGGTCCCTACACTGTTTTTTTGCAAATATGTATAATGGATTTGTGTTTGAGTTACATATAATCCTTCAAACAATTACAATAGACAATTCCTTGTTTAAAAATTATTCATTTTGTGTGTGTGTGTGTGTGTGTGTGTGTGAAAGAAAAGCCTGCTAAATTCTCATTAATTTTTCAGGAGGAAAGTATCTCAAAATTATAAATTAGATTATCTTCAGAATCAGGTTAAGTTTTCTTTAATATTGCATTGGGTTTTATAATTGAGCAGTATGAAATAATTGTCATATCCAGTAGAAGTTTCTCCCAGGAAACGTATCCTATAACCTTAAAAAAAGGAAAAAAAGAAAGAACGAAAGAAACTAACAAGGTCTAAGGAGAATCAGAATGGGAGCTAAGGAAACATCTATTTCTAGTTCTGCCATTAAATTATTTTGGTTTTCTTAGTTTTCATCTTTATATTGTGTAGCATTCAAAGTCATATATTTCTTTAGTGCATGAGTACTTAGGCCCCAAGGCAACATTTAAATCCTGCACTATTAAATCTGGAAGCATTCCTGAGTAATTGATTGAGGGTATTAACAATTTCTAAGGATGCTGAGGTATATTTTTAAAAGTGATCTGAAAATTGCTACTGTGTTAGAAGGATTGCACACTCAAAACCAAACAAAACCCTCTGTCGATTCCAATTAACTAGTAAGTCTATGTAAGTTTCTGAGACTGTGAATCTTTATGAGAGCAACAACCTGATCTTTCTTCCATGGACCCACTGGAGAGTTTGAACTGTTGGTCTTATGGTTAGCAGCCCAGGGCTTATATGACAGTAACACCAATTGCCCATCCCTCTCTGTATTTATTCCCATTTTCAAGGGTAGTTTCTGTTTCCTTGTCTCTTGAATCTGGAATTGCATTTAGACTTACTTTGGCCATTTGTATGCTGTGACTGTGTGCCTGCTCTGGGCCTTGTTGTTGT
>NW_006408602.1:3274197-3276783 GCF_000296735.1 Chrysochloris asiatica | reverse complement strand
AGTGGCTTAAAATTAAGAAAGGTGTGTGACAGGGTTGTATTCTATGCTGAGCAAATGATCTGTGAAGCTGTGTTATATGAAGAAAAATGTGGCATGAGTATTGAAGGATGACTCATTAACAACCTGTGATATGCAGATGATACAACCTTACTTGCTGAAAATAAAGATGACTTAAAATACTTACTGATGAAAATCAAAGACCACAGCCTTTGGTCTTTACATTGGATTGCATCTCAATGTGAAAAAAAAAAACAAAAATCCTTACCACTGGATCAATAAACAACATTCTTATCAATGGAGAAAAGATTGAAATTGTCAAGGGCTTCATTCTTCTTGTATCAACTATCAACACTTTTGGAAGCAGCAGTCAAGAGATCAGACGACATATTGCATTAGGCAAATCTGCTGCACAAAACCTTTTAAAAGGGTTGAACAACAAAGATGTCAGCTTGAGGACTAAGGTGCGCCTGACCCAAGCCATGGTATTTTCAATAATCTCACATGCATGTGAAAGCTGGACAGTGAATTAGGAATATTGTAGAAGAATTGATGCTTTTGAGTTATGGTGTTGGAAGAGAATATTGAAAGTGCCATGGGCTGCCAAAAGAACCAATAGATCTGTGTTGGAAGAGGTGCAGCCAGAGTGCTCCTTGGAGCCAGGATGGCTAAACTTCGTCTCTCATACTTTGGACATATTGTAAGGAAGGACCAGTCACTGGAGAAGGCTATCATGTTTGGTAAGGTGGATGGCCAGAGAAAAAGAGGAAGACCCCCTGTGAGATGGATTCGCAAAGTGGCAGCATCAATGGACTTAAGTGTGGCAACAGTTTAAGGTTGTTGGTCCAGGACCAGGCAGTGTTTCATTCTGGTGTACATAGGGTCGGTATGAGTTGGTATCGACTCAATGGCATCTAACAACAAGCACACCAGGGGAGTCAAATATTACATGTGGATTTTCAACTGCTCAGAGGTCAGCATCCTTAACCCCTGCATTGTTCAAGGGTCAATTATATTATGTTACCTATAAATTTTTAGCTTTATGTTTATTTGTCTCTTTCTTGAAAACATTTCTTGAATATCCTAATTGATTATCAGTCAATTTATTCAATTAGTCATTCATTCAAATATTATTTATTGTTTTAGGCATAGTGTTGGGTACCTTGAATAGTAATGACCAAAGAAGCCATGTTCCTTGATCAAGGAACTTATGGTTGGGGGAACAGATAGTAAAAATCATTAAGAAATATACAAATAATTTTAAGGATAATTTCAGATTGGGATAGGCTATATAGGAAACTATGTCAATTGTATACATTAGAGTAAGGGAAAAGGATGGAGATGAATTTGATAGGGCATCTCTGAACAAATTAGTATGTTTGTTTTCATCTAAAACTTAAAAATAGGTCATCAAGATCAATTTTTATTAATAGCAGTCTAGTTTATTTCCAAACAGCCCTCCTACTAGAAACCATTGTAAAGCTGGAATAAATAAAACCAAAACACAACTAAAACAACATTTGATGGCATCAGATAAGTGAGACTATGCAAGAAAACACAGAAAAATTAGTGCAACATTTAGCACCAGTTTTCCCATAAGGTATTTGTTTATTCATAAGTGGAGTCCTGGTGTGATGCTGCAAGATAAGTGCTGGACCACAAGGGCAGTTTACACCACAAAGTCGGCGGTTCCAGCTCACCAGTCTCTCCTCAGAAACCCTGTACAGGGTTGCTATGAGTCAGAAATGACTCAACAGCACTTAACAGCAGCAAGTGGCATCTGAGAAACTGAAGCCAAAATCTTGGTTCGGAGGATAAGAGACTGAACAGAGATTTTGGCAGTGTCTTCAAACAGTTAAGTAGGGGTCAGTGAGTTCAGTGCTGTCTAAGGAGGAAAGTGCACAAAAGTCTATTCTCTAGGACTCAGAGTGTATTTATAATAAACTACTCTTCAAAATTATGGAAAGACAAATTTTGATTCAGATCAATGAATGGTTAGATTAATGTGATCTATCCCTAGCAAACTCTTAAAAGAGCAATTATAAATCTTCTCTGATGGAAGATAACAGTATTCAGAAGTTTCAAAGTGCCAAACAGTATTTGGCAATCAGTATAAAATACCTTCCTGTTGTTAGGTGCCATCAAGTTGGTACTGATTCACAGCGACCTTGTGCATAACAGAATGAAACACTGCCTGGTCCTGTGCCAACCTCACAATCATTGCTACTCCTAAACCCATTGCTGCAGCCACTGTGCCAATCCATCTCATTGGGTGTCTTCCTCTTTTCCTCCAACCCTCCACTTTACCAAACATGATACCCTTCTCCAGTGCCTTCCCCCTCCTGATAATATGTCCAAAATATGAGAGACAAATTCTGGCCATCCTGGTTTCCAAGGAACACTCTGGTTGTACTTCTTCCAACACAGATCTGTTTGTTCTTTGGGCAGTTCATGGTAATTTTAATATTCTCCTCCAATGCCATAATTCAAATGCATTAATTCTTCTACAATCTTTCTCATTCATTGACCAACTTTCATATGCATAAGAGATTATTGAAAATACCGTGGCTTGCATCAAGCACAAACTAA
>NW_006408602.1:3264804-3272637 GCF_000296735.1 Chrysochloris asiatica | reverse complement strand
ATTTTTTTTAAACACTGTATACCCTATTTGTACTCAAATTTGCTCTAATGACTGTGATGGCATAACAAATTACTACAAAACTTAGTGACATACAGCAATGACAACATTTATTTTGCTCACATTTCAGACAGGAATTGGTGGTGATATCTCATCTTGGCTTAAATTGACATCAATAGGAGTGGCTTAAAGACTGAGACTAGACGCATTGAAAGGTCTCATATCTGGTTGCTGACTAAGTACTTTTCCATACATCTCTTCCATACAGAATGATAGTTAGGTTCTAAGGGTGTGCTTTAAGAGATAGGAAGAGAGATGGATTTAGTAGAAGTGTCCAGAGGTAGGAATTAGCTGATATAGCCAAGAGAAAGAAGGACAGTAAGAATGGATGAGATAAAGTTGGAGCTCAACAGGAGAAGGTAGGTAGGAACATTTAAATTTTCAATCAGTGAAACAGTATTGCTCCAGATGCACCTTGGCATGTAATAGTATTTTCAACACAAGGATTTTCAGAAAGAGAAGGTAGTGTATTAGATTTAGGGATACTTGCTTCACGAACTTATTTAAATCTGACCATTAAAATTTAATAATCATGGATATTCTGATTTCCGTAACTTTAAAATAGCTTTATATTTAAGAACAAGAACACAGCTTCATTAGCACACTATATTGGGCAAATCTTAGTCTTTTATTATGCTAATGGTATATGCTGTCATTTTTGTTAAGTGCTGTTGAGTGGATTCTACTCATAGTGACCCTGTATAGGGTTTCCAAGGAGGGCTGGTGAGTTTGAACTGTTGACCTTGTGGTTAAGACTGATCTTGTCATTGAGTGCTTATTGTACAGCACCACACCCATATTCTGGTGAAATGAGTTCCTTTTATGGCCTGGGTTATTTGGGAAAACAACTTAATAGATTCCCAACCCCCCTAAGCCTGAGAAGTTTTTTTACCCCAGAAGGTTAGTTACTTTAGTCCAGGTTTATTTGCATATAAAATGTCTTAATTTTAATATTTGATAAATATGCTTACTGAATATAAAATGGTAGGCTGGAAGTTTTCGCTATTATTTTTAGCATTTTATTTTGTCTGGTCCTGGACTACAACCCACCCTGGGATTGGTATGTACCTTGCAGGGGTTGGTCATTAGACTATGCAAATGCAGTGTCTATGGTCTACAAAGAGGGAATTGGTCAGTTTGTTGGCCTTCCTTGGAGATGCCATGCCTTAAAACTGTCAAAGAATTGTTAATATAAGTAGCCAAACCCACAGATTTTTTTGAGACAAAACCAGAAAAACAAAAACAGGATGAGAAGTGGTAGAAATAAGGAGGAAAAAAAAGAAGCAGAGAATAATCAAGGAACCTTAAAAAAGATCTGTAACAAAATAGTTGTAAACAGCAGAAGACCTGGAAGGAGGCCAGCAGCAGAGCTGATTGTGCCAGACCTGGAAGGGACTCGGTGCCAGAGTTGGTATGATGATGGCAGGGCCAAGTTGAGCCTGAGGGGAGGCTTATGTGACCTACATGTGCTGAGAAAGCTGTACTGTCCTAAACAAGGGAGACTTTGTCTGCATGCTTCCCGATTCTGATTTGTACCCTGCTAGTTCCTTAATAGGATTGCTGGTATGGTGCTGTGGGTTAATGCACTGGACTGCAAAGTCAGTTTGAACTGCAATGTCGGTGGTTCAAGCTCACCAGCCACTTGTTATGGGTCAGAATTGACTGTATGTCACTTAACAACAAGAATGACATTTCCTTAATAAACTACTTAACTGTAAGTATGGTCTGTGAGTTTTCTATGGCCATTAATGGATTATCAAGCCCAGAAGAGAAGTAGAGAGTACCGTGGAAGGCATGGTCGGTGGTGTTAGTCTTGGTAGAAAGGTTGTAGATTAGAGGTATGTCTGATCTCCAGCTCATTGAAAACAGCTTTGGTCATTGTTGATAGGTATAGAGTCAGTTCCAACTTATAGCCTAAGCACAACAGAACAAAACACTGCTTGGTCCTGCACTGTTCTTACAATTGTTATGTTTGAACACATTGTTGTTGTCACCATGTAAATACATCTCATATTTTTCCCTGACCTTCCAAGGACTGGTCCTTCCTGACAAACTGTCCAAAGTACGAGACACAAAGTCTTATCATCCTCACTTCTAAGGAATATTCTGGCTGTACTTTTTCCAAGGCAGGTTTATTTGTTCTTCTTCCAGTCCATGGTACTTTTAGTATTCTTCTCTAACACCGTAATTCAAATGCATCAATTCTTCTGTCTTCCTTATTTGTTGTCAAATGTTCATATGCATATAAGGTGATTGAAAATATCATGGCTTCGTTCAGACACAACTTGGTCCTCAAACTGATACCTTTGCTCTTGAACACTTTAAATATGTCTTGTGCAGCAGATTTGCCTAATGCAAAAGGTCTTTTGATTTCTTGATTGCTGCTTCCATGAGCATTATTGGTTGAGGATCCAAGCAAATAAATGTTTTTGGCAATTTGAACCTTTTCTCCATGATTCTATTTATTGGTCCAGTGGTGAGTATTTTCATTTTCTTTATATTGATGTGAAATACAATATATGATGAAGGCTGTAGTCTTTCATCTTCATTAGTATTTTATTTCCTCTTCACTTTCAGCAGCAAGGTGTCAGGCAGGAGGCTGGCTTGCACAATGTGCCTTTTGGATATTTAAGTGAATATACATTTTTATTATTTGTACATCAAATGTTTTTGCTTTGTTGATTTGTGAAAAGTAAGGTGTAAAAGAGAAACCACAGGGAGGAAGCAGGATAACTGTTCTTGCAGGAAGGGAATTGTAATCATTTAGAAGAAACAATACTTATGATTGCTTGAAAGTAAAGCTGTTAATTTTGTCTGTTAATCTTCACTCAATTAACAATTAAAAGTAAAAAAAAAAAAATGTAACAGGGAAGTCACAGAGAGGAAGCAGGATAACTATTGCTGCAGGGAGGGAATTATAATCATTTAGATGAATCAAACATATGATTGGTTGAAAATAAAACTGATGATCTTGTCTGTTAACATTCGCTCAATCCTGATGCCATGTTCTTCATACAATCCAGCTCCTCAGATTATTTGCTCAATATACATATTGAATAAAAAGGATGAAAAGATACAACCCCAACATACACTTTTTCCTGATTTTGAACCATTCAGTATCCCCCTGTCCCATTCTAATGACTACCTCTTAGTCTAGGTACAGATTCTTTGAGAGTACAATTAAGTGCTCTGGACTGCCCATGCTTCCCAGTGCTATCCATAGTTTGGTATGATCCACACAGTCAAATGCCTTTACATAGTCAATAAAGCACAAGTGAACATCTTTCTTGTAGTCTCTCCTTTCAGCCAAGATCCGTGTGGTGTCATAATGACATTCCTGGTTCTGGACATCATTCTGTATTTGGCTTGAATTTCTGACAGCACCTGAAATTATCCCCCTGATATTAGACAGGTTCTAACACTACTGGTGTGGTGCTGTGGGATAATGTACTGTACTTCAAGGTGAGTTTGAACCTCAAAGTTGGAGGTTTGAACCCACCAGCTGCACTTGGATACCCTATACAGGGTCGCTATGGGTCTGAACTGACTTGATGTCACTTGACAACAATAACAACAACAATGCTACTAGTACTACTACTCTTTTACACACATCAAGCATATTTTGGAGTCATTGCTGAAATCTCAGTGAGTCCAATGCTGGGTGTGTGAGGATAACCTAATGTGAGCATAAAACATGTGTGTTTAGTAATATTTGCCACTTTTTAAAAAGAATACAACTTAAATAACTATTGAAATGTTACTAAAGATAGCTTCTTTCTTCCTCACTTTCCTTCACCCTCATCTCATTCTTTGGGCAAGCAAAATCACCCAGTTGAATAAGACTACACTGCACTGAAAATAAACTAATTCGAAATATCAGTGTGAGACAAAAGCATTGTAACAAAATAATATCTTTCTCCTTTAATAGGGTATAACTCTGCAGCCTTTAATTGGATTATGAAACCTAGAGGAAAAGGCCCGTTAGCAGCTCTCAAAGTGCACTGACGTACACACTCACTTTGCAATTTTTCTGCTTAAGAGCCTGTCCTTAATCTTTGATAATATATTCAGTTTTCTGACAGGAAGTAAATTCCTTCAGAAAATTTATTCAATCCAAACAAATGTAGAATTACTCAAATGCCCTGATACCATTAACAAACCAAAAAGACCTGGGGGGATATTTGATATTAGAACAAAGCAGCATTCCTCTTATCGGGAAATTTTGTTTTTCAGGATCCATGTTTTCTAGGGATTTCCAGGCTTTTCAGGAATTCCCTCCTCCTGAAATCCCTGCTCCCTCTTACCTTTTTAAAAGATCCCTTTTCATCCTGTGGTTGTGGTGGTATGCCATGGAGTCAGTTCCAACTCATCACTGGCTTGTGTAAGGTTCCCGAGGCTGTGGCACTGTAGGATAAGCACTCGACCTCAAGGTCAGTTTGAGCCACAAGATTGGATCTTCAAATTAACCAGCCTATTCAGGGTCACAATCAGTTGGAACCGACTCAACAGCACTTAACAACAACATTCATTGTGTAGGAATCAGATTGTGGGTTATTTTCAATGTTTTTTCATATCTTTCAATGGGATCACTTTGTTTTTCTCTCCCACAACAAGTCTTACAGGATCTTTTATGCTATTTTATAATTCATTAATATTCTTGACCTGGGATGCTAGCTCTGTAAGAACAGAGACTGTTACTTGGTTTTCATTTTCTCTTGTGGGACAAGCCACAGTCTCTGGTACGCAAAGGACCCCTATAGGGAGCTTGCTGAATGCTTTGCCTTGCTTCAACAAGCATAGTTACCACATATCTTCAGGTATTTCCTGCTTTCATTACAAAATGTCTTTTATTAGCTACAGCATGATTCATAGAATTAGAATGAGGTTTAAGAAAAAATACAGATTAATTATCTGACAGAGCAAAATGTCATGACACTTTCAGAGTGATTCATTATAGACAAAAACAGTCAGAATAAGTATTATAACTCAAATCTATTATTTGCAGTGGATGGGTTGACAAAAAAAAATTATCCTGGATTATCCCATGGCAGTAAAACATATGTTATTTGATTTCCTGTCACAATTAGGGGAATTGATATGTGCAAAATTGCTCAACTTATATTCAACATAAGTAGTTCAAGCTAATTAATAAATATATAATGACAGGAAATAATATTTAATGTTGTGTTCCAGCTATGAAAGATAAGAAGACAAATAGATAGGTTATTTATAAACATTGGCCTTTGGGACACCAATCTTCTTCATATTGATTCACCTTATTTTATGGGGATTAGAGTCAAGATTAACTACTAAAAGATCTCAGAAGAAGAGTTCTTATTTTCATATGAATTATGTAGGAGTTGCAGTAATCCAAGTGATGATAAATGCTGATTATTAACTGCCAAAAGACCAAGTTTCTTACCTACTCAGAATTCAAATATATTTTTGCTTACAGATCTAACATCTAATTCATACATTTTTCTCTGAATCCAGCCTTGTATTTTGAAAATTACTATGAAAATGTTGTTGTTGTTGTTGTGAAGTGCTGTCGAGTTAGTTCTGACCCATAACGACCCTGTACAGGGTTTCCAAGGAGCAAATGGTGAGCTTAGACCTTATGGTTCAAAATGCCTTTGTAGTCTGGCACATTAACCCACAGTCCCACACAAGGACTCCACTATGAAAGTAAGGAGCCACTTTATCTTAATATATAGTTTATCTTAATCTATAGATTGAAAAGATGTACAAAAAATAACAGCAACAGGCAGACAAAGAAATTGAAAACCGTCTTAAGAATGAGAAGAAAAATAAACAGGGGATGAGTTTATAGAATGCAACCATAATGAACTGAACAATTGTCAGGAAGCCAATAGGAAAGGCAGAGCGACACTAAAATAGACAATTAGTAGTTAACGTCCTTATTGCTAAATTAAACTTCAGGAGGGAGTCCTGGTATGGTGCTATGGGTTAATGTGCTTGACTGCAAAGTCAGTTTGAACTGCAAGGTGGGCAATTCAAACTCACCAGCTGCTCCCTGTAAATCCTCTACAGGGTTGCTATGGGTTGGAACCAACTCTACAGCACTTAACAACAACAAATATAATTTTATGGATATTTAGTACTGGAGTCCTGGTGTGGCGCTGTGGCCTAATGCGTCAGACTGAAAAGTCATTTGAACTGCAAGGTCTGTGGTTCAAGCTCACCAGCTGCTCCTTGGAAATCCTATACAGGGTCGCTATGGGTCAGAATTGACTCGATGGCACTTAACAACAACAACAACATTACGGTTTCAACTAACCATAATATTTCATTGATTGCATTATATGCTTATATAGCACAAATATATTAAGCATACATGTCTTTAATATGTTTAAGAAATTAAAAAAATATATCTATGTTCCCATAGCACTTGATTTAAAACTGCTATTTATGTTCTGCTGCTATTCGTATCTCAAAGAATAAAGGAAGTTTGATGATCCTTTAGGTAGATGAATTGTACATGTACTTGTATTGATGTTTGTACAAATATCTGACAGGATTCATTCATGGTGAGGGCAGAGGGTGTGCTGCTGGGGCAGGGTGATCAAAGGCTCGGAAGTCAGAGGGGCCTACCTGAGTTTAATGCTTCCACTTATTCACTAAATGCATAGGTTTGGGAAAATAACTTTATTGGCATAGACCTCCTTTTCTATACCTACAAGTTGAAAATCTCAAAGTACTCTCCACCTTATAGTTACTATGAGAAAGCTATTGAAGAAAATATTGTTAATAATGATGTTAAAAATAATGTCAAGCAAAAACATAATACCTGGCACAAATAAGCTCTGGATACATATTGTTGTTGTCCTTAGAGGCTATGGAGCCAGTTCTGAGTCAGACTGACCCTATGTACAACATGATGGAACACAGAACTGTCCTGCACCATCCACATAACTGTTGTTATGTTTGAACCAATTGTTACAGTCACTGTGTCAATTCATCTCCCTGAAAGTCTCCCTCTTTTTAATTGACACTTTCCCAGGGACTGGTTTCTCATGGTAACATGTCTAAAGTAGGTCACATGAATCCAGCGACACTCCTCAGAAGCGTTCGGACTCTACTTCCAAAACAGATACTCTTCTAGTTGTTGTTGTTGTTAAGTGCCATCGAGTCGGTGCAGACTCATAGCGACCCTGTGCACAGCATAATGAAACACTGCCCGATCCTGGGCCAACCTCACTACCATTGCCATGCTTGAGTCCATTGATGCTGCCACTTGGCCAATCCATCTCATTGGGGGTATTCCTCTTTTTCTCTGACCCTCAACCTTCTGGCAGCCTATGATAATTCCAATATTCTTCATCAACACCATAATTTAAACACATCAATTCTTCGTCAGTGTTCATTATTCATTGTTCATCCTTTGTGTGCACACTTTATCTCAAAATGTCAACTTTGCCTTTTAACACTTTAAAGAGTTTTTGTTTTGTTTTGTTTTGTTTTTGCAGCAGCAGCAGATTTGTTCAATGAAATATGTTGCTTGATATACTGACTACTGCTTTCATTACCGTTGATTGTGGATCCAAGTAAAATGAAATCTTTGACTATTTCAGTATTTTCTCTCTTTATCCTGGTGTTGCTAATTGGTTCAGTTGTAAGATTATTATTATTATTATTATTTTTGCTTTATATATGTTGAGGTGTAATTCATACTGAAAGGTATAATCTTTGATATTATCAATGATGATTGTTGTTGTTAGGTGCCATTGAGCTGGTACCAACTCATAGCAACCCTAT
>NW_006408602.1:3262225-3264409 GCF_000296735.1 Chrysochloris asiatica | reverse complement strand
GTAATCTTTAATATTTTTAAAAGGTCTTGTGCAGTAGATTTGCCTAATGCAATACATCATTTGATTTCTTGACTGCTGCTTCCCTGAGTGTTGATAGTTGGTCCAAGAAAAATGAAGTTCTTGACAACTTCAATCTCTTCTTCATTGATCAGAATGCTGTTTATTGATCTAGTGGTGAAGAGTTTTGTTTTCTTTACATTGACATGTAATCCATAATGAAGGCTGTGCTCTTTGATCTTCATCAGTAAATGTTTTAAGTCCTCTTCACTTTCAGAAAGCAAGGTTGCATCATCTGCATATTGCAAGTTATAAGGAGTCTTCCTCCAATCCTGATGCCACGTTTTTCTTCATATAAGCCAGTTTCTCAGATTATTTGCTCAGCATACAGGTTGAATAACTATGGTGAAATAATACAACCCTGTTACAAACCTTTCTTAATTTAAACAATTCAGTGTTCCCATGTTCTGTTCGAACAACTGCCTCTTGGTCCAGGTACAGATTCCACATAAGCACAATTAAGTCTTCCAAAATACTCATCCTTCGCAGTGTTGTCCATAGGTTGTCATGATCCACACAATCAAATTCCTTTGTATAGTCTAATGATGATAGTGATGATGATAAACCCTCAGGTCTACAAAGTACTTGTATAACTCAACAAAAATGTGAAATAAATAATGAGGCTGATATTGAATTGCTTTTGAGAAAAAAGTATCTTATCATCCTTGTTAGGATATCTTACCCTATCCCTGAATTTACATGATTAAATTCAGTACTTTGTGTTTTTGGAGTCAATTTAGACTCTTTATTTCCAGGTTTCAAAAATAGACATATTTGAGAAAATGTTTGTTATGAGATAAATGGTCACCAGAGATAGAAAACAACACACAACAGAAACAGACTTTCATTTCCATGAAGCTCATTGCATTACATAATAATCTCAAGGCCAATTTACTCTCATTAATAAAATGTATTGTTCTGACCATTATGCTAAGGCCAGAACTAAAGATATAAAGACAAATAAGACACCTGCTCTGACCTTATCAAGTTCACAGTATGCATGAGTTTGTAAAGAGGTAATTGTAGTATAATAAAGGAATATAAAGATATAATAAAGATAAAGCCAAATATTACAACAAAATGTGCAACGATCTGGAATCAGAAAATCAAAAAGGAAGAACACGCTCAGCATTTCTCAAGCTGGGGGAACTGAAGAAAAGAGAAAATACCCAGTTCTTTATGGAATGGAAGACAGAATCCTGCCATTCCATAAGGAAAGTGGTCTCAGAATATTTAAGATAAAAATCTTTGAAGGAAGGACAGTGATTTGCTACTGGGAATCCTGAAAGTAGGGTATTCTTACAGAAGAAATAGTTTATATAGCAAAATATGGATAATTCATGAGAATTCTTATATTGTGGTTTTATTTTGATTTTAGCTAAATATATTAAGCACCTTTGGCCAATATTTTTCACATACTGTGAACTCTTTGAGTATAAGGGTATCTTATATGCCTTTGGATTTCTAGCACAGGTTCTAATACATAGAGGGGATTTAGTAAGTGATTCCTGTGTAATCTTGAGATGAGGGGTCCCTGGGCTATATTCTACATTAATGTAGGACTTTATCTGCAATCCTCAAAGAAAAACAAATCTTTGTTTTTCATTTTAAGACTGGGCTTAAGCGTTCTCTTGGCCCATCATTCAAATATAAATGATAACGTGTCAGTTACATGGTTTTACTTAATTTCTTAAAGAAAGTATATGGGATTTTTGAGTCTCAGTATTTTACTAATGAATTAATGTTATGAATACATTTTTTGCTAATGAACATATTGATAGACTAGATAAAATTAACTAATTAGTGACCTACTATGAACAAAACCCACTACTCGTCTGTCACTTTCTCGTTCTGTGGTGGCTTGTGAGTTGCTGTGGTTCTGAAAGCTATGCCACTGGTATTTTAAATACCAGCAGTGTCACACATGGTGAATAGGTCTCAGATAAGCTTCCAGACAAAGACAGACTAGGAAGAAGGAGTGACAAACTATTTCCATATATTAAGTCACTGAAAACCTTATGAATAGCAGAGAAACACTGTCAGATATAGTGCCAGTAAATCAGCCCCTCAGATTGGAAGGCACTCAAAATGGGACTGGGGAAGAGCTGCCTCCTCAAGGTAGAGTTG
>NW_006408602.1:3244400-3259519 GCF_000296735.1 Chrysochloris asiatica | reverse complement strand
ATGGCACCTAACAACAACAAACAGCATGAGCAAAACATTGGACTAAGTTCTCAAGATCTAGTGGGATACAAGATGAATCATATGTGGTTTCTACTCTCCAACAGATGTATTAGGCATGTCTGCTATACAAGATCTCTTTAAAGGGTTCAAGGGCAAAGATATCAGTTTGAGGACTAATATATGCCTGATGCAAGTCATGGTATTTTCAATTGCCTCATATGCATGTGAAAATTGGACAATGAACAAGAAAGACCATAGAAGAATTGTTGTATTTGAGTTATGGTGTTGGAAAAGAATATTTTTAAAGTACTGTGGACTTCCAGAGGAGCAAATAAATCTACACTGGAAAAGTGCGGTCAGAATGTCTCTTAGAAACCTGTATGGTGAGACGTCATCCTTCATACTTCAAACATGGTATCAGGAGGGACAAGTCCCTGGAGAAAGACATCATTCTTTGGAAAATAGAGGGCCCATGAAAAAGATGAAGACTCTCACGGAGATGAATTGGTACAGCAATGAGCTCAGCATAACAGTTATGAAAATAGGGCAGGACCAAGCAATGTTTTGGTCTGTTGTGTATAGGGTAGCCATGAGTTGGAACTGACTCAATGGCACCTAACAACAACAACTCTATAAGGGTTTGTAGGCATAAGTAGAAGTAGTAACAGACTTTTGATAGTGTTGCAATAAAGATAATAAGTACTGTAGAAGAAGAGGCAAGGAAGTTCTGGGCACAGGAGACTTTCCAAACAAAGGAATGAATGAAGAGTTTTTGAGGGAAAGAAAATATTTTGATATTAGTTATGTGAAGTGTGTGTGTGTGTATGTGTGTGTGTGTGTGTGTGAGAGAGAGAGAGAGAGAGAGAGAGAGAGAGAGAGAGAAAATCAGGGAGGAGTATTAAATAATATTTTTAAATGTGGATTTTATTCTGTGGGTTCTAAATATTTTGATCAAAGGAATGAAATCATTAGAAATTTATTTAGAGAGATAATTGTCATGTTTTTAAACTTCTTGTTTTAGTGTACTTTCAGAAACACAGGGAAAAGATGAGGCTTTCTGCTCCTATAAAGACTATGGTCTTAAAACCCTGCACAGGGTCACTATGCATTGGAACTGACTTGATGGCACTCAACAACAACATTCAGAAATGTGTACATACCTTAATTGCACAGCTTGATCAATTATCACAAACTTAGATCACCAGCACCTATATTAAAAATGGAATATTGCCAGCACCCCACCATCCCATGTAGTCATTTGTTGTTGTTGTTGTTGTTAAGTGCTGTTGAGTCAGTTCTGACCTATAGCGACCCTGATTAGCACTTTCCAAGAGTGACTGGTTAGCTTGAACCACCGACCTTGCAGTTCAACCTAACTTTGAAGTCCAACACATTAACCTACAGCATCACACCAAGACTCTAAGACATTGGTGGTGGTAGTGGTGGTGTGCCATGGAGTCGGTTCCAACTCATAGCAACTCTGCATAGGGTTTCTGAGGCTGTAAAGCTTTATGGGAGCAGAAAGCCTCATCTGTCTCCCATGGAACCACTCGTAGTTTCAAACTACTGCTCTTGAGGTTAGCAGACTGACTCATAACCACTATGCTACCAGAGCTCCTGTATTCTTTCCAACATATCTGCTGTTATGACTTCTGTTGTTAAGTGCCATCAAGTTGATTCCAACACATAGCGTCCCTGTATAGGGTTTCCGAGGAGTAGCTGGTGAGCTTGGACTGCCAACCTTGCAGTTAAAATGGCTTTGCAGTCTGACGCAAAACCCACAGTGCCTAGTAACAAGTAATTTGTTGGTTTTTGAACTTATATAAGAGGAATCATAAATATGTACACTTTTATGTTGGGTTTTGTTCATTCAACATTATACTGAGTGATTCCATTCGTATTACTGAGTGTGATTATAAATTACACCTTCTCTTCAATTATTGACTATCTCATTTTATGCCCATATTAAAAAGACTGACATTTCATTATTTTGTGTATTAATAACATACATCTGGCAGTAATGAATGCTGAGGTAAAAGGTAAGATTAATGCTGGTTGTGATCGATAAAGCTATGCATCAACTTGATAGGGTCATGATTTTCAGGGGTTGGCAGTTTTACAATGATATAATTTAGCAGTTATTGTAAATTAGCAGTTTTCCTCTGTTTTGTGATCTGATGTGGTCATCCTCCATTTTCACATAATGCCAATTTTCCAATAACGAGTTGATCTTTGAAAGTTTACCATGTCAATAAGTGAGGAGTGGGTGTATTTATTATAACTTATAGCATTACTTTCAATAAATATGCCACAATTTAATCACTAATTCTACTGTTGATGGGAATGTGAATAGTTTTTGTTTTGTGTTTTCAGTCATTTTGGTAATGTATATGCTTAGGAGTAAAATTGGTGGTTCTTAGGGCACGTGCATATTAGCTTCAGTACCTACTACAAAAGTATTTTTTAGCAAGTTGTATTAATTTACAGTCCTATCAATATTGTGTAAGAGTTTTGACTTCTCCACATTCTTAGAGAACTTGTTACTTTTTTTTTTTTTTCATCTTAACCTTTCTAGTGGGTGCACAGTAGCATCTTATTGGACTTTCAATTTGTATTTTGCTTAGGAAGATGGCTTTTTGCAGTAATATGTATTGGACTGGGAAAGGATATATTCTATATGGAGTTCATAGGAATTAGAGCTTGAATATGGGACAGTGATAGCAGAATATCTCTGGTTGAGAGTCTGGGCAACTGGAATAGTGATGATGTTATCATTTAAGGCAGAGACACCAACAAAAGAAAGACTTTGGGGTGAGAATATGATAAATTCTCTTGAATTTGAGGCAAAAATGTGGTGCTGTAGGATAAGCACTGGATTGCTAACCATCAGGTCAGTGGTTCAAAGCCACCAGTCACTCCTCAGAAACCCTATTCCAACTATATGTTGGAATTGACTCTATGGCAGATAACACCAACAACATGGGCTTATCATAGTTTTGGACTTCCCAGAGGCTTGCCAATTCCTAACCTTTGAAGATCACAGTACCCCCCACCCCCAATACAATTTATATCTCTCATATAGCTGTATTGCAATAATAAACCAAAGCATAGTTTGAACAAGGTAACTAAAACCAAGGGTAGGATTTATGAATTGCTGAAAGGCTCGGTCTATTATGTTTTTGTTAGTTGCTGTCGAGTTGATTCTGACTCCTCGTGACCCTGTGTACAACAGACTGAAACACTGCCTGGTTCTGTGCCATCTTCATAATTGTGTTTACATTTGAGCTTATTGCTGTTGCCCCTGTGTCGATCCATCTTGTTGGGGGTCTTCCTCTTCTTTGCTGACCCTACATTTTATCAAGCCTAATGTCCTTCTCCAATGACTTCCCTTCTGATAAAATGCACACTTTGATTTACATCATATTGAAATGGCAGTTTTGGCATCCTTGAGGACTCAAATTATGCTCTTTTTAATGTTCTCTGAGTTTGGGAAATAAAAAGAAGTCTGAAGGAGTAAGATAAGGGCTGTAGGGTGAATGTGATAAGGTTTCCCAAGAAAATTCTTTAAGGACAGCCTTTCTAGCCTCAAAGGATGAATAGGTGCATTGCTATCGTGGAAAAAATTCCACTATGCAAATTTCCTGACCTTTTTCTTAACAATACAATTTCCCATGTTCTTAAAGCTTCTTAATAATAAGTCCTTGTGTCCTGTGTCTTTAGAGGAAATATATCAAGATACTTGTTTGTTGTCATTGTTAAGTGCTGTCGAGTCAGTTCTGACTCATAATGACTCTGCATAGAGTTTCTGATGAGCAAGTGGTGGGTTTGAACTGCCAACCTTGTGGTTAGCAGTCCAGTATTTACTGTAAAGTGCCATACCAGGACCAGAAATACTTCTTTAAAATCCCCCCCGAAAAATCACTGTAACCTTTGAAGCTGACCTTTTTTGTTGTCCTTGTTACTGAAAAACATACTGAAAATTTGTTTTGCAGGTTAGAGATTGTTCTTTCCTTTCTTACTTTTGAATTTCTACTCATATTTCCAGTGGAATTAACTGAGACTGGGAGAGATGCTAATTGGAAAGCAACAGCAACAAAAACAAACCTAAACAAAAAAAAATACCCCAAAGAACCCAAATCTGTAGGTCTATTTCTAAAGGATTACTTCTTAGTCACATCACAAGTCAGTGAGGTTGTGTTGGGGGTTTTGCTCTATGTAGCTGAGACCTGAAGAGATCA
The DNA here is from genome assembly GCF_000296735.1 of Chrysochloris asiatica. NCBI lineage: Eukaryota > Metazoa > Chordata > Mammalia > Afrosoricida > Chrysochloridae > Chrysochloris > Chrysochloris asiatica. The sequence continues at coordinate 3,255,281 of NW_006408602.1, read as the reverse complement.
CTAGGGTAAATGAGTTAAGTGCTTGACAACTGGTGAATTTACACATCTTTGGAAAGATTCTCTTAACAGTAACTATTAAGTGGTCTCATTATTTGTAAATAAGAAAAATTGATAAGGATTTGTAGTTATTATTTGATACAGATACATGTCCATAAAACAACCAGAGGATAATATTGTTATTTGGTCACAAAAGGTAGCCAGAAATGGTTTTCAAATAAAAAAACCTTTAAAATCACTGCTGCAATTACCCTAAAAACTTTTTTTCTTTTTAATTGAGTGGAGCAGTATTTTGAGTATGTTTTATTTGCTATAACAATCTTAAAATCTAAAATCACAGAAAAAGAATTTTAAACAGAGAGGGATATTTCCTTTGAAAACATTAGTACGTGTGCAGTGATACTTTGTTGTTGTTGTTGTCAAGTGCCATCAAGTCGGAACCGACTCATAGCGACCCCATGCACAGCAGAAGGAAACAGTGTCCGATCCTGGGCCAACTGCTGCCACACTTGAGTCCATCAATGATACTTGCTATTGTGGTAACCATAGTTCTTAAAACTGTCTCAAACACTGAATTAGTGAAAACCTAAACAAATTTGTTTGAAGATGTTGGGACATTGTAGGAGGGACCAGGTTTTCATTTCTCTGGACATGTGCATAGCCGTTAATGCTGTCTAAAGCCTGGCAAGTACTGGAATTGGCAAACATGGGGAATCCGGACGTAATGAAGGTGTTGATGTTATTGTTAGGTGCTGTCCAGTCAATTCCAATTCATAGCAACTTTATGCACAACAGAGCAAATGCTGCCTTGTCCTTGCTATCCTCACTGTCAATGTTACCCTTAAGCCCATTGCTGCTGCCTCTGTTCCAATCCATCTCATTAGGGTCTTCCTCTTTTTCTTGACCTTCCACTTTACCAACTATGATGTCCTTATCTAGGGACTAGTCCCTTCTGATAACATATCAAAGGTATGAGAGATGAAGTCTCTCCATCCTGGCTACTAAGGAGCATTTTGGCTGTACTTTTTCCAACACTGATTTGTTCGCTTTTATGGTAATTTCCTATACCAAATATATAAATATTGCTTAAAACTATGTCCCTATAAAACTGTTTTGTTGACTCTCCTGAAATTGAGAGGAAAATACCAAAAACTTTACTGTTTAGTAGCATAGACTGAGAAAAAATGAATGTTGCATTGTAATTAGAAAAACTTAAAAGCTCTCTAAAATGAATGTTTTTCCAAAATAGTAAATTTGATACTTCAATTTATCTATATATTAATGTTTTTAAGCTTAAAAATGTACATTATGGAATTATGTAAATATGCTTTTTTTTTTCTCATTAAACTTTGTTTTAATGGGTCTCAAAATTCTGAGACAAATTTTTGGTCAAGTTGGTTCCATTTAAAAAGTGCTGATCTTAAAAAGTAATAACTTAAAACTGCCACACACAAAAAAGAAACAAATGGTTCACATAACATTCCTTTCCTTCTGAAGGTTTTACGATGCATTGTTATCATTAACCAGTCTTTTACTATTAAACTTAAATGGCCAATTGAGACAAAAAGTTCTGAGACTGTTCTTCCACCACTGATTAAGACTGGAGGAGCAGGTGTTAAAGGTAATATTCATTTAGTCTTCTGAGCTTTCTGAGTAGACTTGCTGACTTTGCTGGCTCCAGCAGCCTTATTGTCCAGTGCCTTGATGACACCCACAGAAACAGTCTGTTTCATGTCACGAACAGCAAAACAACCCAAAGGAGGGTAGTCTGAGAAGCTTTCAACACACATAGGCTTGCCGGCAACCATGTCAACAATGGCAGCATCACCAGACTTCAAGAATTTGGGGCCATCTTCTTGCTTCTTACCAGACCGGCGATCAATCTTCTCCATGAGCTCAGCAAACTTGCAAGCAATGTGAGCTGTGTGGCAATCCAGCACAGGTGCATATCCAGCACAGATTTGGCCTGGATGGTTCGGGATGATCACCTGTGCAGCGAAGCCAGCTGCTTCCATTGGTGGATCATTTTTGCTGTCACCAGCCACATTGTCACGGCGAACACTTTTGACAGAGATGTTCTTTACATTGAAGACTACATTGTCCCTAGGCAGAGCTTCACACAAAGCTTCATGGTGCATTTCTACAGATTTTACTTCAGTGGTAACATTGACGGGAGCAAAGGTGACCACCATGCTTGGTTTGAGAACACCAGTCTCCACTCTGCCCACAGGGACAGTGCCAATACCACCAATTTTGTAGACATCCTGGAGAGGCAGATGCAGGGGTTTGTCAGTTGGATGAGTTGGTGGCAGGATGCAATCTAGAACTTCAAGCAATGTGGTTCCACTGGCATTGCCATCCTTATGGGTGACTTTCCGTCACTTGAACCAAGGCATGTTAGCACTTGGCTCTAGCATATTGTCACCATTCCAACCAGAAATTGGCACAAATGCTACTGTGTCAGGGTTGTAGCCAATTTTCTTAACGTAGGTGCTGACTTCCTTAACGATTTCCTCATATCTCTTCTGACTGTAGGGTGGCTTAGTGGAATCCATTTTAGTAACACCAATATTAGCTGTTTCACACCCAGTGTGTAAGCCAGAAGGGTATGTGCACGGGTCTGCCCATTCTTAGAGATACCAGCTTCAAATTCTCCAACACCAGCAGCAACATTCAGGACAGCAGAGTCAGCCTGTTTTTGATAAGTCGCTGTGTCTTGGGGCATCAATGATGGTCACATAGTACTTGCTGGTCTCAGGGAGATATCAATGGTGATGCCTCGCTCACATTCAGCTTTCAGTTTATCCAAGACCCAGGCATACTTGAAGGAGCCCTTCCCCATCTCAGCAGCTTCCTTCTCAAAATTTTCGATGGTTCTTTTGTTGATTCCACCACATTTGTAGATCAGGTGACCAGTAGTGGTTGACTTGCTGGAGTCGACGTTTCCAACAATGACAATGTTGATATGGGTCTTTCTCTTTCCCATTTTGGGTTAGGTTTTGCGATGGTTTTAACCAACACCTGTGCTCTGGTGTCAAACCCATTGCAAAAAAAGAATATACTTTTTAAATGTAAAAATGTATTGTGTTTTCTATGAAGCACTTGTTTACAATTTGCAGGAAAAGCTCCTTTTTTTAGTGACTCCAAAATAAACTTAACTCCTCATTCTGAAGATTTTTATTGTTGTCATATTTCTTTCTTTAATGACTCCATTATACTTTATAAGCTGTAGCATCACATTTTTCAAGGTGCTAAGTGTACATAATGGTTTTTATCTTTTCTCACATTTTAGGTTTGGCTTGAGTATTTTCCTGTAGAGTAATTAAGTATAACTTCTTATCACACACAAAGATGGTGATGAACCCTTTCTCAGATTTCTTTAGCCAGGCAAGGCAGACTAGCTTGTTCTGGGACAGCTGACAGTAAGGTTGGTGGTTCAAACCCACCACCTACTCCTTGGAAACACTATGTAGCATTGCTATGAGTCAGAACTGACTTGACAACACTTTACAATAGGGGTTGTAGCTGGTGAAAGAGAGTAAACTAACTAACCCAAACAGGGTACTTAATCTTCATTTGTCAAAGTTGTGGGTGCTTTATATTTTTCCCAATTTACATAGTGAAAAGTTGAATAAAGTTCTATGAAATTCAATTGCTGCAAATTTCTATCTTTAAGTCACACAAATAAGGTTTTTTGTTTTTGTTTTTTTTAAACATAGTTGGCATGAATGATAAATAAGAAAAACAACTCTATGTTTATTGGAATTTGCTGTGGAATAGCTTATCATTTGCCTTATTTATTCTTTATTTCCCTTCCGATTTAGCAATAGCAATTATTAAAATATTATAAGATGCCCATATACAATTCTGTAATAATAATGGAAATCCACAAGATGGAAAATTGTTTAAATTAGATTCACCTGTTTCTTGGAAATTTTCATAAAAACACATACAAGGTTAATTCACACCTCATATAAACAAAAGTTAAATTAAGTCCATTATTAGACATGTGCTGTTAATAGTCTTTGATAAAAACAATAATTTGTTTTTTGTAAGAATAAGCTGCTTTATTCAGTTTCACTGACTCTCCCCAATGTAGTTCTAGGAATTTAAAAAACTCCTAAACTTAAAACTATTATGTGTTCTTTTCTGTTTGATGTATTATATTAGTAATTTTGCTAAATAATTTCTTTTTTTTGGTTCCAGACAACATTACTGAGGTAGATAGGATCATACAATAATCACTTATAGAATTTATTTAGGTTAGATTTCAAGGTTGAAACAACCATTTGCTTAATAAATGAATGTTATATATACTCATTTCTCAGAATCCATTAACTGTGACACTTGATGGGTACCAAAGAAATAGAATCTATAGTTGCCTATGTTTGAGAAATGTTTTTCTCAAAAGAACTATCTTAGATATCTAGTACTGCTAAACAGGAATACCACAAGTGGAGAGCTTTAACACACAGAGATTTATTCTCTCATAGTTTAGGAGGTAAATTTAGAGTACCGGCTCTAGTGGCAGGCTTTCTTTATTTGTTGGCTCTGGGGAAAGGCCCTTGCCACCTTTCAGCATCTATAGGCCCCGCATTCCTTAGAGATCTCCATGTGTCTTGGCATCCATCTTCTCTTGGATTTAAGAATTTCTCAGTGAAGGGACCTCAGATTCAAAGGATGAGCCTCCACTCCTGGCTCTTCTTTCTTGGGCAACAGGTTCTTCTTTCTCCATTTACTTCTCTCTCTTTTTATCTTTGTAAGATGAAAGAAAGGAGCTCTTGTAGTATAGTGGGCTATGAGTTGGGCTACTAGTAGCAAGTTGGAAGTTTGAATCTACCAGTGTCTCCATGAAGAAAGATGAGGCTTTCTGCTCCCAGAAAGATTTACAGCCTTGGAAAGCCTATACAGAGGTGCTGTAGGTTGGAATCTAACAATCAAATGGTTTACTACGCTGGAATGACAAATCAAAGAGGAATGGCATCACATTCATCATCAAAAAGAACATTTTAAGATCTGTATTGAATTATCTTCAGCAACATTTAATTTGCATGTGAATTAATGATATTGCTTGATAATTTACGCACTCCACTGGGTCAACTTTCTTTGGAATGGGCAACAATATGGATCTCTTTTGATTGGTTGGTCAGATAACTGTCTTTCAAATTTCTTGACATAGATGAGTGAGTGCTTCCAGAGCTGAGTCAGTTTGTTGAAACATTTCTATTTGTATTCTGTCAATTCCTGGAGTCTTATTTTTTAACAAATACCTTCAGTGCAGCTTGGACTTCTTCCTTCAATACTTTTGGTTCTTGATCTTATGCTACCTGTTGAAATGGTTGAACGATGAACAGTTCTTTCTTGGTTTAGAGAATCTCTGTTTTCCTTTTACCTTCTTTTTATGCTTTATGAGTTATTAAATATTTTGATCATAGAATCCTTCAAACCTGTAAGTTCTTCCAACTTGAGAATTACTGAGCACGGTCTCCCTTTTTGTTTTTCTAACTCCAAGTCTTTGCACAATTTATTATAATAATTTGCTTTGTTTTCTTGTTGTTTCCTTTGATATATTCTGATCAATCCTTTAATTTTATCATTCCTTTAATTTACTTCAGCTTCTCTATGTTTATGATCAAGTTTCAGAGTCTCTTCTGACATCTACTTTGGTCTTTTTGGGTGCTATATGACAAGGGGAATAGTGTGAACCTTAGGTTAAAGGGAAGGTAGGACTGGTCTATGGGTTTTGCATAGGGGCATTTATTGTTCAATATTACGTTTATTCCTAATTTCTTCCTCCACTATTTCTAATCACAAGCATTATCAAAACATTATATTTATTTAGTTTATATTAAATCCTGTGAAGAAAACAAGATAATTTACAGTAAGGGGAGTGATGACTGATCATTTTCTTAATTCTTCTATGCTGTTGTTGTAGCTATCATTAAGTTGATTTTGTCTCATGGTAATCTTAATGCACAACATTAAGTACTGGTACCCAGCACTGCATCATTCCCTTGATTGATTCTGAATTGCATTTTTGTGATCTATAGGTTTTCATTGGCTGATTTTCAGAAGTAGGATCACCAGACTTTTTCCTAGCCTATCTTAGTCTAGAAGCTCCACTGAAACCTGTTTAGCATCATAACAACAAGCTAGTCTCACCAGGCTGTTTTAATGATCAATAAAATAATATACAAGAAAGTCTTTAGGAGCCAGCAAGATGCTCTCTACAAATAGTATTTAAAGTTGGTGCCAGTCCGCAACCTTCTTCTACTTTGCAAAACCAACTATAAAACTTCATTTCTCCTTTCTGTAACTGAGAATCTTTCAGTTCTTTTCCTTGTTGGAAAGGAAGTTGCCATGGGCTCCACACAAACAGACTCTGAGATGAAAAACTGAGTGTGTAAAGTTTACTAAAGAGCTCACTGGAGTTTCCCCCAAAGAACGAAAAGAAGATTCTTAGTTAAGGAAAGGGGCTAATCTTGCCAAGGGCATTCCCAATGAGGAGACATTTGTGAGCCTTTAGCAGCAGACAACTCCAGTTTCTGGGGATCTGGGGAGAGCATCTCAGAGATCATGAACTACATTTTTCCTTCCTTCTCTGGATTCCAATATGAAGTCTGAATTGTGAGCTGCCATGTCTGTGAAAAGACAAGACTCCCATTCTGAGAGCTTCTAGGATGGACTTCCTCAGGATGAGTTAATGGGGGAATCATGGCCTAGCAGTAAAAATCTCTTCTACGCAGGAAATTCCAGTTTGATTGCCCATCAATGCACCTCATGCACAGCCATATTCTACTATCAATGGAGAATTGCATGGAGTTATGATGTAGAAGAAATTTCAGTGTAGCTTCCAGACTAAAATGGACTAGAAAGAAAGACCTGGGGATGTATTTCCAAAACTCAGTCAGTGAAAACATTTATGGATCGCAGACATCTGACTTGCTCTGATCATGGGGTGACAATGTTTCATTCTATTATGAATGGAGTTACCATGAGTGGTTGGGGCCTGTAAGGACAGCAGCTAACAATGGCAACATTTTGCTTGTGATTATTCCCTGCTGAAAAAGTGAGGAGACCCTAATATTGGTGGTCTAGAAACTGCTTAAATGTTCTGTTATATACTAAACGGTATCTAAAAAGAGTTCTAGAGTCCTGGTGTGGCGCTGTGGGTTAAAGTGCTAGACTGCAAAGCCATTTGAATGGCAAGGTCAGTGGTTCAAGCTCACCAGCTACTCCTTGGAAACCCTATACAGAGTCACTATAGGTCAGAATCAACTCAACGGCACTTAACAACAACAATGACAACAATGAGTTCTACTATCAGGTTACTTTCATGCTGTGTGCCTTTTCTGTTAGTTTCATTTATCTGTGTGCCAAATTACTGGTTTCAATTGTTGAAAACTTTTTTTAGTTACATTTATTTAATTTCATTGCCATTTATCCTTAATAATGACTTCAAGTTTAATACTATATTTTTACGTGACAAAACACCATACAAAGCAGTAGGTGTGGTATAACTGAAATTAAACAAAAATAAGGGTGTATATACATATATGTGCTTAAAAGAAGAGTGGTGCCTTGTCTGTTTAATTTGTCATTCTTGATATAGTAAACCAAGTGATTGCCTGATTCAAAATGACCAATAACAGCCAATATCAGCTCATCAGTGTCCAGGATATCAATCTTTATGTATTCCATTTCATTTTTAGTGACTTCAAGTTTTCCTAGATTCATATTTCATACATTATATGTTCTGATTATTAATGGGTGTTAACACCTATTTCTTCTCATTCTGAGTCATGCCACATCAGCTTATGAAAGTTCCAAAAGCTTTGCTACATCCATGTCATTCAGGTCAACTCTAGTAGAAATTAATAGTCAATAAAATGGAAGTGATTATTCCTGCATGTTATAGTTATTAGCTATTTAATATTTTTCATTAATAGTTTGTATTGCTTATTATCTTAGACAAACATAATAATAAAGTAAGAGAGGATTTTTTAAAAAAAATAGCCTAATTCTTTAGTATATAAATTTTTTTCATATATTGTGTTGCATGTAGTAGTTACATCTTGCATTTTTTCCTGTGAGACAATGGATCCTTTTACAGAGGTGAAAATGGATTCTTCAAGCAAATTCACATACAAGTTCATACAGCTATTGTTCTATTAACTTATATCTTTAGGTCCAAAACAAGTGCTCTTATGAGCACATCCTTCCCTTCAACTGTTATACATCACAGTTAATGATATGTTTATCATTTTAACAATTAGCTACATTCTTCATATATACATAGTTTCAGTTTTTATTTCAGTTGTAGCATAGCCAATTTCTTCCTGCTTAAAATCAAAAAGAACAAGGTCTATGATTACAAAGTCAGCAGAAAATTACTCAGGCAAGACTATTTCATTAATTCAACTGACTTTTTTTTTTTTTTTTTTTAATTTAAGCCTGCAGTGAAGTATAAAGTTAAGCTTTTCCAAGAACCAAGAGATATATTTTACACCTATTAGAATATTTTAGATATTATAATACATCTCGCCTATAATATAGTAATATTAAAGATGTTAAGAATCTCCACTTAAACTTTTCTGTATAAATTTTATGTTACCTATTTCTTATACTTACATTATAATTTTATATTAATAATGATGTTTTATATGAAATCATTTATATTATACTGTGGCAATACAAGAGGAGTTTTGTTAATTTACTTGCTTAGTTTTTGATAAGGACTGTACTTGAGGAAATATTTCTCAGTGAAAGTTCAAGTAGTTCATCCTAAGCACTGTAAGGTAATAAAATTTCTATAATTTGAGGGCATTTAAAATTTTTTCTGAAAGATTGTCTTATTTAGAGTTCAAGGATTGGTGATAATATAACAGCATATTGAACATAAAAAGAGCTAGATTTTTCTTTGAATAGATGTGAGCATGAACAATTCCCTGTTGTCATAAATTGAAAACTATCTACTTTGCAGTGAGTATAATCAGAATTTTCAAGAAGGACCCTAAATTTTATGGGTGTTCTGAGGTGCCACAAAGGAGAAGCTGGCTGAAGAGGTTTCAGTAGTTTTGTAATAGCAAGAACGTTCAAGGTGACAGAAGAAATGGAGCAGTCTTAAAAAGTCACAACATTGGAATATATGTAATTTCAAGAAAATACCTCTAGGTAAGGGAACAATATGACCAAAAAAATTAAGTATATAATTGAACTCTGTGTTCTTTGGTAAGGCTGTTTTCTCTTATAAGAGAGGATAGTGAAAGTTGGAAATAAGATTAGACCAGTAGAATGGGACCACATCATAGGAAATCTTGAACATCAGCAGAAGAGATGAGATTTAAAATGTGGTGAAACATTGAAATCTTTGAGCAGACAAGTGTTGTGATAACTTGCACTATTATCTCACATTTAGTTAGACAATAAAGCCATGTAGATTTTGTAGTTTAATTTGAAAAGGGAGGATTTGTATTAGGCAGATGGTGTAAAAAATTAAGACGGGGGGAGGCGGGGCTTGATGGCGGCTAGGGTGGAGGTGCAGTGAAGTTCTCTGTCAGAAATACCACAGAATACCAGGCAAAACAGATCTAGGGCAGAGCTTCAAAACTCGGAATCACAGAGATAGGAATATTTAAAAGGTTCTAAGGCTTATAGCTAGTGGAACTTGTAGCAAATGTAAGAAATTGTGTACTTTTGAATCTGCTGGGCTCAGCAGACTGGAGCAGACAACTTGGGCTAGACCAAATGGCAAAACCAAGCAGGGGAGCAGACACACCAGGAAAACCACCATGGGAACCTCGGAGCAAAGGTGGACAATATGCTTTGTCAGTTTTGCTTTGTTCTGATTTTCTTTTTTTAAAAAACTCTGTTCATTGGCCCCCTCCCACTGTTTGTACACATCCATTCTGGGGACTAAAGGGGGTGCCTGAGCGAATGGACAACCCCACCCTCACCACTGGTGGGTTCTTCTGCCATGCCTACTCACAGATACACTTAGCACAAGTGCTGGCCCTGAACTGTTTTTTTTGTTTTGTTTTGTTTTCGTTTTTAATACAGGAAAGGCCAGGACAGGGTGTAAAGAGGAAAAGAGAGTTTAAAAACAAAACAGGCCGAAAATTAAATTAAATCCTGAGGTACAGCATAACAACCAACAGTGGCATCTTGAAATCTCTCAGGCAACTTTGAAGGCAAAAAGCTGAAGAAAGGACATTAAAGTCATACTCATATTGGTGTCTGGCTGTGTGCCATGGAGTCGGTTCCAACTTGTGGCTACCCTGTGCAGGGTTTTCGAGGCTTTGGATTTTTGCAGGAGCAGAACGCCTCAACTTTCTTCCACGGGATGGCCGGTGGTTTCGAACTCCTTACCTTGTGGTTTTCAGCCCAATTCGTAACCAATAGGCTACCACAGCCACAGATTTTTTTTCTCTCTCTCCCTCCTCTCCTTTTCTGAGATTATAGACTATAGTATTCAATCTAGTTTTTTTTTTTTTTAATGTTTTATTGTGAATTATATGATAGTTTACATGAGAGAACCTCAGTTCCTAATTCATTCCATCGTATATCATTACATTGCCATGGTTCCAATCCCCTTCATGCATCGTCTTCCGACCAAAGGGCATATCCTAGAAGCCCGTGCTCTACACTCTCCCCTTCCCCCTCAGTCTTCGGCCCACAGCTCCTCTCCATCTCTGGATCCAGAGTCCCCAGCCACTTAATTCCTCCATGTCATCATCTCTGTCTCCATCTCAGGCATCCCAAGTTCTCTGGGTGGGGTCCCATTCTTGGCTCTTATCCGTTGGTGGTCCCAGAGACCTCCGCTCCTAGACTGGAGAAATAATCGCTCTCTTCCTTGCTACAAAACATCTACCCTTGCATTTCCAA
>NW_006408602.1:3242070-3242925 GCF_000296735.1 Chrysochloris asiatica | reverse complement strand
GGGGTGTCTAGTTTTATTTTGTTGTTTTGTTTTGTTTAGCTGTTTTATGCTCTCCCTTCTACCTTTGGGAGAGTCTTTCTCTCCCTATATTACCCAAGATGAGACAGCATCTGTTGCCATATAGTCAAGCTACAATCACACTCTATAAAACATCAAAACCCAGACAAGAACCAATATCAACTACCATATACCAGGGAGGCAGACAACACCTGTAAAAGTTACACTGAGTTAAGCAATAAAAAGAGTGAAAAGGGAAGCCCACATCCTGATCACTTCTACCTGGCAGCAATCAGAAAGCATAAAAAATATCAAAAAAATACCAAAATATTCAATTAAGTATTAAGGCCACAGATGTTAAGAACACTAAACATGTTCAAGAAGCAAAAACAGATGACCATATCAGCACATGTCCAGAAACAAGATAAAAGGTCTGAGACAAATGACCGAGAGGTAGACCTGGACTACATTCTGGAAGAAGGGCAGGCCTTGGAAATGCCTGAGAAGGGTTTCAGAAAAATGATTATAAAATGTTTAAAAACACTTTACAATGGAGTTGAGAAAACTAAGGAAGAAGTCAGGAAAGTGCTACAGGAACACTCAAATAAGATAGATACAGCATTGGAAACAATTCAAAATGTACAGAAAGAGGCCCAGTCAGTAGTAGAATATCAGAAATAGACAAGTCTCTGAAAGGGAAAAGGAGTAGAATAAAAGAGATGAAAGGCAGAACCAGTGAACTGGAAGACAAATCTCTCAATACCACTAAGATAGAAAAAAAAAAAAAAGGATAAAAAAAGCTGAAGAAGGTCTAAGATGCATGTTGGACAACATGAAGAGAAATAACTTAAGAATTAT